>NC_060162.1:19367997-19446152 GCF_021292245.1 Micropterus dolomieu | reverse complement strand
CTTCATGCTTCCTGCTGCTGACCAACTTTATGGAGATGCAGAATTCATTTTCCAACAGGACTTGGCATCTGCACACAGTGCCAAAGCTACCAGTACCTGGTTTAAGGACCATGGTATCCCTGTTCTTAATTGGCCAGAAAACTCGCCTGACCTTAACCCTATAGAAAATCTATGGGGTATTGTGAAGAGGAAGATGCGATATGCCAGACCCAACAATGCAGAAGAGCTGAAGGCCACTATCAGAGCAACCTGGGCTCTCATAACACCTGAGCAGTGCCACAGACTGATCGACTCCATGCCACGCCGGAGTGCTGCAGTAATTCAGACAAAAGGAGCCCCAACTAAGTATTGAGTGCTGTACATGCTCATACTTTTCATGTTCATACTTTTCAGTTGGCCAACATTTCTAAAAATCCTTTTTTTGTATTGGTCTTAAGTAATATTCTAATTTTCAGAGATACTGAATTTGGGATTTTCACTAGTTGTCAGTTTTAATCATCACAATTAAATGAAATACAAATTTGAAATATATCAGTCTGTGTAATGAATGAATATAATATCTAAGATTCACTTTTTGAATGGAATTACTGAAATAAATCAACTTTTTGATGATATTCTAATTATATGACCAGCACCTGTATATGGAGAAAAATCAAAAAAAGAATTCTTATTACCAGGAAGGAGACTATCGGAGCTGAAATACTGGTTGACCATTTTTGACTACAAAAGCATAACCTTTCAGAACCTGGATCCGAGACAAGACTTCATGAACCATAAAAGGTTAGCGAATGTGCCATATAAAACATAAGCTACCCTCAAATGAAATAATGACTTCCCATATAACTGTCCAGCAGAAAGCGGATATGCGGATATCCCCAAAAACTATTCCTTTAAAGGGACAGTGATTCTGCAGAAGGATAGTTAAAATTCAAACTCAACTGCCAAACAAATACACCCCTCCCTTCAGTGCTCCCTCAGAAGCTCCGCCGCACAAATGCCAAATCTCTTCTTCGCTTCGCCAGATAACTTTGTTCTCTTGTTTATATTCTTCAGACCTTTTCCTCTAAGGCTGTTTCTCGGACATCTCCCTTCCTTCACAGAACCTGAAGTTCAGCACGTTCGAATGTGCCAGTGTATAGAAGTCTCTCCCACTGCCCCTGTCTATTGAGTTCTGTCCATGCTTTAAATGAATTAAAATTACTTGTGATTGGGTAAACCACTATTTTTTCCATTGTTACAAATTTCAGTGAAGTAAACCCCTCAGTTTCTTTCTGGGTTTTTTTTTTTTTTTTTGGCAGTAATGAAATGAGCCATAGATTATAATGGTACTTGTCACAAGTGGATGACTTAACATTTTCATACATGTAAATTAATCATTCATCTTGGTGCAGGCAAACAGCTTACTCTTACATACTTACTTACTCTAGCATGTATACAGTTAATAAGTAAAAGATGGGCAGTCACAGGACATACTGTAATAGTTTGAAAGTATGATCATTATGTTTGCAAATAATAGGCATGAGTATATTACCTCAAGGACTAATGGATAGTTGTGTGGAGCCTGACACAAGAGCAGTGTTTAACTGGTTAAAGCAGCTCAAGTAGTCTATACTAATTGTCATTTTGGGTAACACTCAACTTTCATTAGGATTTAATTTTTAGGATGCAGCTGACTGCAGACAGCCTTAGCTCCTTTGTGACAGAATGTTCAGCTGCTCCCATGACAAAATCTTTTCTGTTAATGTCACTGTCACTATTCAAGGTAGGCCACTGGACTAGTTGAAGATACTTGAAGACTTTTCAGTGGTTTCATCAACTTTGACTTTGGTAATTCCACCATTTAACCTATTTGGGGTTGTTATCAAGGTGATGGATACCACTTGGTTCATTAGTGCTCTTGGGTGATTGTGTAACGACAGTCGTGGTTGTTGGAGTCATGTGAGGCCAAGTCTGAATGACCATTGTTGGCGTTGTCACATGAGGCCAAATGTGAGCGGCCAGTCTCCTGAAAGGTGACAGATCAAAGGACAGGACAATCTCTTCCCAAGAGAGTGAATAAATGAATCTTCAACCAGTCCAGTTGCCCTTGATTTGTATTTTCCTTGGATAAGTATGGCCCAGATGACTGAGAATCTTCACAAACACTTTCAATATTAATTCTATTGAAAACTGTTTACATCAAGTCTGCAGATTTCCCATAGAAACCACAACATAATAGGGCCCGTTTCACACTACATGTAGTAATTTGATCCAGAGCTAAACATATTGATTAGTGCATCTTTAATATCCCATCCTCTGGAAAAATAACTGACAGTTACAATAAAATACTGTTGTCATTAATGGCAATAATTCAGTCACAGACACAAGCTCTTCACTAAAAACGTGCGTTTAATTCAAGTATTGAACATTAAGGCAGTGTTTGCATATTGGTGTTGAATGTCAACACTACGTCAAAAATGAAAGTCAAACAGACTTCCCCTAAAAACATGTGATGTAATAACTATCATGATTTAAGATGATGATAAAGTAAGTGTATGAAAATACAAAATTATATTTTTTCTGAATTTATAAACAAGAATGTCTACATCTTATTACAATACCATTTATATTATTGACATGGAAATGTTCACTTGAAGGTAAAAATATTACTGATGTTACTTTAAAGAAATTGTTATTGTTTTAATAAAAATGCAGGGATTTAACAGAGACAATTGCTCTTGCAATCAGAAAACATTTGTTGTTAATAGACCAAGATAAACCCTTTTGAGGCATTAGTTTATGCAGAAAAAATATAAAACTTTTTTTGAAACAGATCAGGGCAAGAGTACAAGTATAATGTAATGAGTCCTGGTTTGAAGGCAAGGCTCTCTGTGTGTGAATATGAAAAGCACTCAGTCCTTGTGATGTAAAGCTTCTGTTTACTGACCTTTAAGAAATGATTTGGAGGTTCAAGGTAACAGTTGGCACCTCAGGAAATACTGCTGATAGTATCTGAATCTCCATGTCTGAATTCGACTACTAGACTAATGGATTAAAGCCATTGGCTTTACTGGTCAAATGCTTGAAGTTACATAAAAAGTTATAATACACAAGTGTGTTGTGTGAAAAACATATTAATCAGCAACTCAATGGAATCTAACCTCAAAAGTGAAGAAAACACATTTGAGACTGCTAAAATGCATACAAAACAACTGTAAAATACAAAACAAGCAAGCATGCACATATTAAATGTATATTACAGTGCTTGCTGTTTACATTTATTAGATCTCATGTATTGATACCACTGGTGCTGTGGATCATGGGCAGTCCCTGAAATGTCTTCAGACACGCACCTTGGTCTGTGAGTCTGAGCATTCAGATTCAGTGATTAAAAATAAGCCATTGATTTTTCTAAAGTTCCATTTGCCTTTCCTACTGTTCATTCTCTTTTCTTTGCTACTGCAGTCCTTGCTACCTGTGTCCAGACATGAATTCATTTGGGGCAAGTATGAAAGGAAAATAAAAGGAAGCACAATTAGCAAATTAATTGTACCTACCTTGCAGACAATTGTAAAAAAAAAAAACTTCATTAAAACTGGACATAAACAAATTAAAACTCACCAAAACTGTCTTTGTTAGTCTTCCCACTGTTTCAACAATCACCGACTCTTACTTGGGGCCCATCAAAGTAGCTCATGTCCACTAAAAGTGCAACATGACAACATATGGAAAGGAACCCTATAGAGACTTTTTTGTTAAACAATAATATCCTTTTTGTTTAACCAGATACAGCCATTCCATCGCTCTCGCTTGTCACCAGACTCCGTTGAAAGAAACAATATTTATAACTCGCACATCATTGTTAAACACACTTCATTCAAACAGGAAACATTATAAAACTCAACTGTCTCAACTGTCTTTGTTAGTCTTTCCTCTGTTACAACTATCACCAACTCTGGTTTGGTTGAAATAAACCTTTAAATCACAGCCTTATATGAGAAAAGAAACATTTGTTTGTATCGCTCTCTGTCTGCTCTTCTCTGCCTTCTCTGTTCTAATCTACACACAGTCCTTAATCTTCACTCTTCTACTTATCTACTTCGTTGCTCTCTCTGTGCTGAGTCCATATCATATTGTTACTATTATTCATATTATTATTATTACTCTGAGCTTAGCCTAGCCTACTGGCTTATTAAAATATCAGTGTTTTTGGATAAAAACTAGTTTATATAATGTCAGACTCAGGGCTATGAGCCCAGTAGAGTAAGGCCCCATCCACACTACTCCGTTTTAGTTTACAAACGGGGAATTAAAAAGAATACAATCTCCGTCCACACCAGCGTTTTAGCTGCGTTTTGGAGTTGATCACTGTCTATATTAAAATGACTGAAAACGCACAGCTAGTGGCCGTTCACGTACACTGGGCATGCGCGTCTCAGTGTAAACATGAAGCAGACGGTCTATTCCCTAGTTACAGAAGATTTGGTGAAAGAATAATTAAATACAGACGAAGAATCAGACCAGTTTTTTTTTTGCATGCACCAATAACGAGCTGGGACTGTTACTGAATGTAACAGGGAGTGTGGTGGTGGGAAACAGACTGGGAGTCGTCGCAAAGTAAACGGCAACATGCACAGTACAAGTGTAGGCAGATAAGTGTTATTTGCACAGTACAGAATATATTAATAAAAATACCACGTCAAAAACCTGGGCAGTAGCATCGTGTTTCTGCTTTGCATGACTTATGAGACCCAATCAGAGAGCCGAGCGTGAGCGGCTGCGCCATCGTTTCTAAAGTCCTCCGTTTTGGCCCGTCTTCACTAAAACGCAACAGGGGGTCAACAGCATTTCCAAAATTCTCAGTTTTAGGTCTTCGTTTTCGCCATTGTAGTCTGGACGGGAGGTGCAAACGTAGCAAAAGGTCTCAGTTTTAATTCGAAAACGCAGTAGTGTGGATGGGGCCTAAGGCCATGTATGCCTCTACAGCTTCTGTACACATGAAGGAGTGGCCTGAGAGGGGTCTTGGAAGGGACTGTGAGCAATGGATCCTGGTTTTTGAAGGCTTCTCACTTTCTCTAGTTGGCACCAGTTTTAAAAAATCCTGGAAAACTGCTTTAAAGAATGCTCGCTATGGTCTTTTTTTTTTAAGGGTGCAAACCATCAGCAAATTACTTGATAGGATACTCTTCTTAATTAGATCCTCTTGGTACACCCATGTTTTCATGGACAAAGCTTCCTAAAAGGCATCCTCAAAGCTACCTAATGCAGTATTGTAGATTTCAAGACAGCACACCTAATTTTACTTTCAGGTTTACAAAGAAAAGCAAAAGAAATAGAACACACCACAGCATTATCTATAGTACATTCTTCATCCAGCTGCTCTACACCAGAGAGTTTTCTGACATGCTTTCTGCTGCTGCAAATGAACTATTTGCATGAAGAACGGCAGCATGAACTGTATGAAACAGCAGGCTGCTCATGTCTTTGTCATTCTTCCCAAAGAATTGTCCCTTCTGCAGGGTATCAATGACTGAGGTGTTACAGTTGGCTAGGAGAACACTCACCCTGATCTCTTTGTATTCCTTGACCAGCCCTTTAAATGTGGCCATGCCTGTTGAGTCTATGAACGGGATGGCAGAGCAGTCTAAAACTATCGTGTGGAAATCCAGTTCTCTTTTGATCAGTCCAATAACAACCTGTCTGTTATTTTTATCTCCATTTGCCTTTGCCTGCTTCATGGACATCTCTTTGGCCTTCTTCTCAGCCTTTCTCCTCTTAGTCATCTCCAAGAAAGGTTCAACACCGACAGCTTTGTAGAGAGATTTGAGAAATGAGTCATTGTTGGCGTAGTACAGGGGAGCCTGGAAGCGGAAGACGTGAACCCGAGGTGGTGGCATGAGGTTCTTGTACTCATCCATGTCCTCATAAAGATCAGTGTCACTGGCACGGCCCAGGAGAGAGACCTGATGTCAGACATCAGATTAGATTAGACTATAAGATTACTTTAGCCCAGTATTTGTCTTAACGAAACATTTGGTCTTAGTAAGTCATGGCTGATATGGTGGAGCTTCTGGTCTGCAAAATCTGCCATAAATTTTCAAAACTTTTCACAATCTGGAAATATTTAGATTTGTATCAGCAACCAGTATTTGCATGAAGTTCATTACTCACCTTAGGGTTCTGGGTCTTGAAGATGATGCAGATCATGGAAAAAACTATTCCAACCAGGAGGCCCAGCTCTACACTGATCAGAGCCGTGGCTGACATGGTGACCAGCCAAACAATGGCGTCATTCCGGCTGGTACGCCACTTCTCCGGGATGTCCTTGAACTTCCTCAGTGCCCCCCGAAGGCTGACAATGATGATACAGGCAAGAACACACTTCTGGAGAGCATAGAAGAACGGTGCAAAGAAGAGGAGAACGAGAAGGACGACCAGGGCGCTGATCAGACTCGATAGCTGACGAAGGAGCAGAGAAATGGAGGGAAACGAATACATAGGAAGAAGGAAAGAGAGGTTTTATAGTGAACACCTTCCATAAAGTTAACATGAACAGATAAAATAAAGTATGTTTTGCTGCTCTGAATGCTGGGGCTCAGGCCTCAGGACAGACTTCACTGATGTTCCTAGAAATTATTTCCTCATATAAGAGAGCAAGAATTTGCTATAACCTCCAAAATGTAAAATCAGTATTAGACTTTTGCAGAACTTTTTACCCCAAAGCATTTCTGACAGGACAAAGATTGTGGAAGTTTATAATGCAAACAACTTTTTTTCATTATTCGATAGAAAATCTGAAGAGAGCAACAGGAAATGTGGGAGAGAGAGAGGGGATGACATGCAGCAAAGGGCCCGGCCACTGGGGTAAGCTTCAGCCTTGTACATAGAATGCATGCTGTAACAGGCGCCCATAATGCAAACAACTTATAAAGACCTCGCAGAACTTGTTTCCCTAACGTGTTTTTGACATGACAAACTCTGTTGAAGCACAATCCCTGGAGCATCCAATTAGTTAGTCATTGTGCAATTCATCTTCTGACTCAACCTTGTTAAACAAATAAAGGTAGAGAGAACATTTTTTTCTTTATAATCATGAGACAGAGCTGTTAACACATATTCTTTTATATTAGTGCATTGCAAACTGGAAACCACAAAGATCTATAGTGGATTACATAATTTTACAGCAGTAGGTAGCTCAACCCATATCTATGTGTGTGAAAGTGTCACATTAAAGCTTCCAAGAAAACATGCCATCCATATGAATCCTCAAAACAAAGAAAACAATTGGACCAAACATGAAAAAATTAACATTTTCAAAAGTATGAAATTCACCTGAGTCTGGCAGCCTGTTGAGTCCTTCACCAAGGTTTTTGCCAGTGCTGCGCTGGTCGTCATACAGTGGAAGAAGGATGGGATGATGTTACAGAAGCCAATGGCCAGCATCTCTTGGTTGGGACGAACTGTGTAGCCATTTTTCTTAGCAAACATCTCAGACAGAGACACCGTGAAGGCAAAACTACAACATAAAATGACATCTTTACCAAATGGAGGCTGCAAGAGAGCTTTTCAGACCTTATTTAAACATGCATATTGGGTGATTATTAGAAGATAGCTTTATTTCTGCATCCATAAATCTTCTAAAATTAAGATTCAGTTGTCTTGCAAGGATATCTCTTTAATCGGCTTTTTAAAAAGTATTAAAATGCTACTTGATAAGTGTTTACCAACATTCAGATGAGTTACTTTACTTTTTTTTCATGACATAAATGATACAGGAGGAAATGTCTAGTTGTGAGTATTTTATATGGAAAGTGCAATCAGAACTCATTCTGGACTATGAGGGCATGCATCACTGCTTGACGGTAATCCAGCAACTAAATTGCAACTGTAATGACCCAGATAAGAGACATGTTGATGCCAAGTAAATATGGTGTTAAATTTGCACATTGTACATTACCTAATGACAGCCAGAGGAATGGCATCCAGTGCCACCCGTGGCATCAGACTTAAACTGGGCACCTGGGGAGGAATGAACCCTGTGGGGATGTGACCGGAAATGCTGGAGCTGTAACGGTTGTTAAGTTCCCCGAAATGGCTGGCAAGTGTCGCTCCTGCCACTACTATCAGCTCAGTTGGCAGGGGGATCTTTAGACGATCCTTGTAGCGCTCCTGGATCTCTTTCCCTGCCACTTTGATAAAAAATTCAGGGTTATTTTAAAGAAAATTAAGAATTTGGTTTATACTCAAGACCATTACTAAACAACTCACATAAAAGAAATTCTCCATTACAGTAGGTCATTGTGGAAAAACTCATTGTGTCTGTGAAGATTCTCAGTCATCCAAGTCATAGTTATCCACAGAAGGTTAATCACTGGCAACTGGATTTGGCTGATACTTGAAGACATTTCTCCTATCATCCAAGAGGCTTATCTAGTATCTTCAACCAAGTCCAGTTGCCCTTGATTTAACCTTTCTTAAAAAAACAATTGTATTGCTTTTTTATGCAATAGAACCTTTAAGGGCAGTACTTGGACTCCCCCCCCCCATGTCATTCTAGGAAGTGTACTATATCATTAATTCATTCAGTGTGAATGAGAATCTGATGGGGAATATGTTAAATATTGGTCTTTACCTAAAATAGAGATACAGATGGCGCTAGTGATGAGGTCACACAAGTTGGTCTTCTGAATGTTTGCGAAAATGTTGATCCAGGTAACAACAACTGTGCCATAGCCCTGGTGACGGGGAATCTTTAGACCCAAAAGGTATTTAGCCTGCACGGTCAGAATGGTGAAAGAGGCTCCTGTGGCAAAACCATCTAGCATAGGAGCCGAAAGGTACACAGAGACGAAGCCTAGCCGAAACACAGCCATGAGCACCTGGTGAGGGGATCAGGAAGTAGAGCAGGAGAGCAAGATAGATTGGGATATTAAAAGCGAGTCACTTATCAAATGAAATATCATATGATTAACATCGTCATGGTAAAAAAAGATGTTGGCCATGGTAAACATTTTACCTACTATACATGAGCGTGTTAAAATTGTCAGTGTGGCCATGTTAGCAGTTAACTCAAAGCAACACTGTGCCTACGTACAGCCTCAAAGAGCTGCAAGCATGGCTGTATAACTGATTTTTGAAACCTACATTGTGGTTTGCTTGCTAGCAGTCTTACCACCACAAAAACTATTGATTGTTAATCAATAGATTGACGTGAAAGCATCTGCAGCACCGTGTATCACCCAGGTCCGCACACATACATGTGGATCCTCCTGTGTGCACTAGATACTAACACCACTAGCACCACTACTGGACAAAAGCTGCACAGGGTGCCTTTAATTCAGAAATACAGTGTATTATATCATACAATATAGCTGTGGGGCAGACTGTTTCTTTACCTGGTAGAGGCCAGCCAGGAATGTGAGGGCAGCAGCAACGCTAATGGAGTAACACTCCCTCCCGCACTGCAGACCCATTAGCTCCACACTGTGAAGTTTACCCGCTGTGAGATTAGTGTCCAATGTGGCATTAAACACATCCGGTCCAGATGTTTTGGAATCTTCATTGAGGTCAAAACCCGCCTGGAACATCTCCTTATCCACCACCTGCGGGAAAGTACAAACAACAAGCAACAAATCTTAATTAATCAATCATAAAACCTAAGACATAAGACATACCTAAGACATACGTCTGCCAAATGAGTAAATGTAAATCATAAAACCTAAGACATACAGCTGCAAAATATTACAATCCTCAGCGACATTAAACAATCAATTACCTTAATAGCTTAATGACCACTATTGGCAGGAATTACAACAATGTAAATGAAGACCTTTCTGCACAACTGTCTGTCACAGAGTCTGACTTACATACTAATATTTATGTGAATGTTGAAAATGGAAATGTCCTTCCAATGCATGCTGAATAAGTGTCGAATATCCTTTTATGTTAATCGTAAATTATACGTTTAATTAATCTTCATCCTTTTGATGGATTTATTTTTATCCCTCAACATTTCATTAAAGACTCAAAATGTATGACCATTGCTTGCCACTTGCGATCCATTACCTGTCCAACCATAAGGCTCATGAGGCTGAAGATCCCCACAGAGACATGTCTCGACGTCCCCATGAGGAAGTATATGATGTTGGCGTAAAATGAGGTGTATAAACCATAGATGGGCTGCACTCCTGCCAGCAGGCAGTAGGCGATGGCCTGCGGTATCAAGACAATACCAACGATCACCCCGGACATAGCATCGCCCCAGATGTATTCTCGGAGCTTGTATTTAGGCAGCCAGTGTACCACAGGGAAGAACCCAGTCAGGGTGGATCGGACTTTGGGCACGGAGCAGGTCACACTCTGCTTCAGCTTGGATTTGAGGACTGAAACTGTGGGCTGTCGCTGGCGAACCTGCCGTTCCAGGAGAGGAGGGGGGGCCCATGGGGTTTCTGTAACCTTGGTGGCCTCCTCCATGGTCTCAGGTAGGACAAGGAAGCAGCACGGTGAGAGGAAGAGGTAGGGGGAGTGGATAATGCAATCAGCAGTGCTCCTGGGCATTCATCAAGGAAAAACGAGGGAGAGAGGACAGACAGGGAAACGGAAACAATGAATATCAGTGGCGATGACTTCACTCAGTTGATAAGATATTGTATCTTCCTGTTAGGTCACTTTCACACTAAGCATGTTTGCTGTGTTATATTTAAATAATGGGGCACTACTCATTACAAGACCACTTTAATCAGTAGGAACAGTGCTATTTGAGACCTGCAGTGCAGTTTGGGAGAACACAACACAACACCTGCAGACATTGACCCCATACACAAAGGATTATGGCTTGGGTAAGGTACTGATTTTAAGATGTGAAAGGGGAGCAGAATAACATGAAGTCATGACTGATACTCAGATTAAAGGTGCCCTGTGGAGTTTCCTTGCAAACAAACTTGCCAAAACACATTGTGTGCATCCTTGAGGTCTAATAAACACCCTGAACAAAAGCCAAATTTTAAATATATATTTACAATATAATATTTTAAATCCTACATTGTTTACAACAATAGTTACTAGCTTGCAGTTTTCTTCTTTCCAGCAGCAATGTGTGTTGAGTTTCTGCTATGAAAACATTATGGGGCTCACATTGTTCTTAGCTGACAAAAACTGTTCAGGTTACCTTTAAGCTCTTTCTTCTATAAATTACTAAAATAGGAATCAAGTTTTTAAACAGGCAGGAATACATTCTGTCAAAATGTAAACTTTCCACCCAAATACAGGGTCAAACTTTAAAATACATGTTCTCAATCTTTTATGGATTCCGAACCAGATCGAACCAGAAAGATTAAATGTTGCATCTGAATGGTCCCTAGTTTATGACGGAAGAGTGTACTTCTGAAAATATAAACTTCTGAATTTGTGTGAATATTTAGTCAGGATTACAACTGAAGTGTTATGGTGAATGAGTTATTTCCAAAAGAATCCAATGATTTAACAGTTTATTCAACAATTGTGTTAAACTTCAATGAATAGTTTGTGTAACTACGGACTGACCAGTGTCTTTCTTGGTAAAGTTAATGGACAGTTAATTAGCCCCTTTTCCCAAAGCACCGGTTAGTCAGTGACATATTTTTCACCGGGAAGCATTCAGTCAAGCCACTGCCAGCGTCCATGAAAGTTCATTTGGCTACACTAAAGTGTTCAGTTGTCTCAATGAAGTTTTTGCAGTGCGAAATGAACGTTGACAATTCAGTTGGAAGTTCAGAATCGAAATTATTAGAATTGTGTTTCTATTTATAGTATAAATAAGGTATATGCTGTTTTAAATAATAGTTCTACCATGCCTAAGCAAATCTGAATAGAAAATGCTGAGACAATAGTATTGTTAATTCTAAATGTAATAATTCAAGATGAGGCGCAACCACAAGGCTGCGAGAGAATGTGAGAGAGTTACTATAAAGGGCCATGCCAGTATGAGTGGGATAAAAAGAAACATACTGTGGACAGTGGTATTCTTTACAATATATATGTATGTCTATGAAGTGTCTTTGTGACAAATGCTTTGTTAAAGGAATTATTGGACTGAAAAGAATGACAGTATTTTACCAGGTAATGTCTTTATATTATTGGCTGTGAAAATATCATGGACAGAAATGTTTATTATGGAAATCCAGACATTCTGTGGTATTCATTCATGGAGATATGGGATATGTTCAACAGTACAAATGTGCACAATCTACTTTTAAATGATGATTTTACTTTATGTATGCAATATTTACTTATAATGAGTTAAAGGTGTTTGAAGTTTGAATATTGTGGTTTTCACGTTTTTGGTTTCAAAAATGTTTACTCAAGTTCTAAATGCTTTACATAGCTGCTGCTGTCACGGTCAGCAGTGCGTTTAGGCAGGTTTAACAGGTTTTTACAGGTCTACCCAAATGCTGACACTTTACTCTGCAGGATTGGTTTTCTTGAGTTATTAAAAGAACACATTTCACACAACTTACTTTGGAAATGCCCAGAACTCAAAATGTCATAATCCAACTTAAAACTGTGACTCCAAACAGAAACGAAAATCCAAAAAGCAAATGTAAAGTCCAAATCCAAAAAACACAGAACAAACAAATATCCAAACAGGGATGAGTATGACTCCACGAACATACAGACAGTGAATGAAAGGCTGCAGGCAGATGAACAGAGCAGGGAAACACATGCCATTACATGATCACAGCTGACAAAGATTGAACAGAAATGAGGACAATAAATACAGACAAACACACGAACAGGGAGGGTACAAACAGGTCAGACGCTCCAGGTAATCGAAGGGAAGACACAGACAGGAAACAAAGCTAGACAAGAAAACAATGACAGACTGGAGCCTTCAAAATAAAACAGGAAGCACAGGAAACAGGAAAATACAAAAACCCCAAACCGTCACAGCTGCTGTCTATAACAAGTACTGAAGGATCCTAGTGACATGTTGAAACAGTGTGATTACTATAGAGGTACATGTCTTTTACAATCAAACTCATAAGCGTCAGTATTATGGTCAAGACGCAAAATCGAACTGCTGCTTAAACTAGTTAGAAGAAACTATGTCTGCAATTCTGTGTTAACATGTGCAATTTTATTGATCTTAATTCTTAAAATGTATTTGTTAAATTACCATATTTACATCATCCAGGTGCACCCACCATCCAGGTGCACCCACCTTAAATCAATCACAGACTCACTCCTGGACCCCCTGCAGTTCGTCTACAGAGCCAACAGGTCTGCAGATGATGCAGTAAACATGGCCCTTCACTACATCCTCCAGCACCTGGACTCCCCAGGAACCTACGCCAGGATCCTGTTTGTGGATTTCAGCTCTGCTTTTAACACCATCATCCCGGCCCTGTTGCAGGGCAAGCTCTCCCAGCTGAGCGTGCCTGACTCCACCTGCAGGTGGATCACTGACTTCCTCATGGACAGGAAGCAGCACGTGAAGCTGGGAAAACATGTCTCTGACTCCAGGACCATCAGCACCGGTTCCCCGCAAGGCTGCGTTCTTTCCCCCTTCTCTTCTCCCTGTACACCAACAGGTACACCTCCAGTCACCAGTCTGTCAAGCTCCTGAATTTTGCGGACGACACCACCCTCATTGGGCTCATCTCGACCATCTGGTGACCTGGTGCAGCCAGAACAGTCTGGAGCTCAACGCTCTGAAGACCGTGGAGATGGTCATGGACTTCAGAAAGAGCCCAGCCCCACCCTCCCCAGTCACCACTGTGGACTCCTTCTGCTTCCTGGGCACCATCATCTCTCAGAACATCACCTCCCTCACCAAGAATGCCCAGCAGAGGATGTCCTTCCTGCGGCAGCTGAAGAAGTTCAGCCTGCAAAAGACAATGATGGTGCACTTCTACACCGCCATCATTGAGTCCATCCTCACCTCCTCCATCACCATCTGGTACGCTGCTGCCACTGCCAGGGACAAGGCCAGGCTGCAGCGTATCATTCGCTCTGCAGAGAAGGTGATTGGCTGCAATCTTCCTTCTCTTCTGGACCTGTACTTTATTTATGTCGACTGTATGTTTGTCTACGTGTAGCACCTTATCACCACAGCAAATTCCTTGTATGTGTAAAACACTACTTGGCAATAAAGCTCCTTCTGATTCTGATTCTAAAATCAGGTTGTGGGCAGGTTGGAGCAGAAGCCCCTCAAAAGGTCTGTGCATTTCCCTGACGCTGGTGCTGTTGTGTTGTGGTCTGATATGTGGGTTGAGGACAGGGTTATTATAAAAGTATGTCAGAGCAATGGGAAGACTAAGAATATGTTTATATATGGACAGCAAGAGAGCCCAAAACCACGGAACTGCATGATATCAATCCTGGTGCTGCTTATGGAAAACTGAAATGGCGATGTCAGCCTTTTAGTGAGTGATTCCAGGCTGAAATATCTCAGCAACTATAGGATGGATTGCCATGACATTTTGCACACACATTCATGGCTCCTGTTTGGCATGGATATGTCCCCCTAGGGGTGAATCATCAGGTCAACATTTTAATTTGTCGGGTACTTTGGTTGATGGCCAAAAACGTGCAAAACTAATGACAATCCCATCAGCCTCAGCTGTGCTTTGTGTTTTGTGCTAATTAACAAATGTTAGCATGCTAACACTCTAAACTAAGATGGTGAACATGATAATTAATATACATAAACATCAGCACGTTAATATGAATATGATGTCATTTTGAGCATATTAGCTCGTTGTAACTTAAAGCATTGACAGCCTCACAGGCCCACTAGCACAGACTCTGCCTGAAAATGTGGTCTTTTATCACCATATTTAAATGATTATCATATCTTGCTTTTCACCGAGCCTTCAAGTGTGGCAGTTCAGAACAACTATAAACATGTTTGCATTCCAGTGTGCTGTGACAACACATCATACAAAGTAGTTTTTTATAGCTTGGTCTTGTTACCCTGCAAGTACAGTAAGTGGCCATTGTCATTTCTCTATAACTGTGCTCTGCTATTAATACTTATAATCTTTGCATACTGATGATGTCAACATTCGCTGACATAAAATCTCTGTTTATTTAAGTGTTAAATTAGCCATGCATTTGTGGTTTTTATGTGAATTAAATTTGAAGGCCATAATGTATCCTACAGTTGTAATGGAGTTTAAGCATTACATGATGTTTCAGTAGGTTTCCACAGAATATGATACCATTAAACTGGTCAATTGGCATTTAAACCCTTAACTGACACTACCTATTCAACTTACACACCATGTCTCAGACCCCATTAAACACTCTAAATCATGTGTTATCGGCCTCTGCCATCACAACAACACTGGTATGTGCTGTGATTTAGACTTCCTGTGGCAGCGCTGGCAACTCTCAAGGACTGATATGACGGGGATAAAGAATAGAGGAATGCTTTTTAAATGTTTACTTTCATCATGTTTGTTGTTTTGCAGTTCAGATTTAAGTTTCATCATGCTTTTCTTCTTCTTTGTTGATTTTTCTACTCACTGTTTCTAGGTTGTTTTAATTAGCAGGACATTAAATGTTAACATTGCATGGAAATTACCCTTTAAAAAACAACCCAGTCAGTGTTCATAACGGTCTTACAAATCCAATCTGACTTTTTTAACAGATCAAAGACTTGAGATAAGTAACGACCTGTGTAGTTTACAGTGTAGGTACAGCACACAAAATAAAAGAACACCTTCTAAAAAGAGAATACAAGAACTACTTTACATTTGTGTTCAACACTCCTGCCAGCAGATAAAAACGGTCCACTGAAACAAAGTTTTCTTTCAATGAGAGAAACACAGACACCTGATTAACTGCTTAATACGACAGGAGTCACAATGAGGACCTTCTGGGACCAAAAAAATAAAATTTGTTTCAGTGTCAACCCTGAACAGCCCTGACAACTTGATTAAAGCTGTTTTCAGTAAACCATTTCTAATCAATGTTCTCCGCCTTTAATCATGTGATATAAAAGCACCCACCACTGCTTAGAAGTGACCTGAAAGCTTCCTTCCTTTCCTTTTCATGTATATTTGAAATCTTTTTGATCCAGTTATATTAGGAGACTAAAGGGGCGAAAATAACTGACTTCACAGCCAACAACATCTAGCCGATATTTGGTGGGATTTTTTCTCTACTCACATCAAATCATGTCAGGTCCTTAATATCACAGCAACAATATCAATATCAATCAATATCACCCTGTTTTCAATCTACCGGTCCAACCTTTTTTTCTTTATTTTGTCTTGATATAAATATGAATTAACTACAGAAATATAATTAATTGTTATTTACTATAGGCAGGCAAGTGTTGGTCAAAAGTATCAAGATATATGATATTCAAATTTTTTGAATCCTTTGTAGCTGATGTTGATTTAGAGAACAGGTTGTTTTAAAAAGATGCAAATCATTGTCCAAACCTTCATGTTTAACTAACCCTGCAAAGCCAACAGTCAAGAGATAATTTTCAATAGATTTGACATTAAAGAAATTCATAAAGGTAACAGTCAGGGCTGCAAACAATGATTTCTACAAAAAAAATGCTCTACTCAAGTGCTTGATTTTAATGAAGCATTTTGAACATGTTGATTCAGGTTGAAAATGATTCGAGAAAAATACAAAACTTGCTTGTTACTTAGTTCCCCATGGTGATTGGGAAAGGTCTCATGCGGACCAACCGACACCTCTCCAATTCAGTAACGCTCTCCAAACTGGAGTGGAAACCACCTTTTCTTTATCAGAAAATTTTCCCGCAGATTGCAAATCCAAATCAAACTACAGCAGAACTGTGGGATACCTTGTAATTCTTCCCTGTCCAAATGTAGTTAATACAATACTCACATAAAGACAATGATTGTAGATACACTGTAGATGGTGAATGCAAAATGTTAATGGGACTGCAGATTTAATAAAGATTCTCTGGTCATATTGTAACTATTCTTCTGCTTTCCAGGTGGAATAAAAACCAACTTTGAAAACATCATTGGTCATTTATTCGAACATCTAAATCCAAATTATAGGAGCTCACAGTTCCAGTCAGTAATGTGTGGTAACGTACTCACCTGCAGAGTCACTGCCACAGGGACAAACAGGAACACAAGTCTCTGATGTGATGTATTAGAATCAGCTCTGTGTTGATTGCCTTAACTTCTTCTCATTCTCTGCCTGTCTGTCTCTCTCGCTTGCTCTTACACTCTCTGTGTGTCTCTCTCCGTCTCTGATGTCATCCGAGCTGTCAGACAGCAGGAGATGTGAGTGTGATCATCACTGCTGGATAAATAGTAAGATAAGAGCGGCCCTTTGCTCACCCTCACACTGTTCCCTATTGGCTTGTTCACCAAGAGTGGGTGGGGCTTGTCATATTTTGCAACACTGAAAAATGTGTGTGTGTGTGTGTGTGTGTGTGTGTGTGTGTGTAGAAGAGGCAACTATGGGAAAGAGGTGTATGTTTAAAAACCTGCAGAAAGAGTGGATTATATAGCAAACAGAAGATAAGGTCTGCCTGAGGTGCAACAAGCAAAGAAGCACTGCTGTTATCTGTGTTACAGCGCAATAAACACCCTACAAGTATTGTGTGTTTATAAACAGTGCAACTAACAATGATTTGTACCTGCCAGGTCAGATATAAACTAAGACGCATGCAGGCTGAAAATAGCACACAGGTAAAGAGCTCATAATCAGAAGCATGAGCCAAGCGCCTAAAATCTGAAGTACTAATTAATAGGTTATAAGTTATTAATACTCTCACATATTTTGAAAGGGTGTTTGATGTTGTAAATAAATGCTTTAAAGTGAAAAACTAAACACACTGCTGCATTTTTTCATTCAGCTGCTTTAATACACACTTAATTGAACTTTAGATTTAAAAAGTTGTATATCCTTATTAGTAGAAAATGTACTTTGTACGCCTACCATTTTTGTTTCCATTTTATTTCATCATTGTACGAATATCTCCTGGCATAGTACTTGTACCTTGCTAGAGAAAAAGTAAGCAATCTACAAACAAATCTTGTTAAATAAAACAAATTTACTAGCCCAGTCTGCATTGTCTTATATGGGTCTCATAAATCCAGTCTGACTTTTTCAGGCAGATAAAAGACACAGGAGCTAAGTAATGAGCCTGTGTAGCTTTGATGTATACAACACATAAGGTAAAAGAACCTCTTCCATAAAGAGAACACAAGAAGTACTCTGCATTTGTGTTCAATACTCCCTCCAGCAGATAAAAACGGTCCACCGAAACAAGGTTTTCTTTCAATGAGAGAAACACAGACACCTGATTAACTGCTTAATACGACAGGAGTCACACTGAGGACCTTTTGGGACCAAAAAAATACATTTTGTTTCAGTGTCAACCCAGAACAGCCCTGACAACTTGATTAAAGCTGTTTCTGTAAACCTTTTCTAATCAATGTTCTCCGCCTTTTAATCATGTGATATAAAAGCACCCTACCACTGCTTAGAAGTGATTTAACTTTTTGTCTTTTCCAGGCAGCTGCTGTTTGCTGTTTATTTCATTATACTATCCACCAGTGAAGACTTTGCTTGAGAAAGGTCTGTGTGAGAGTTCAGACTGGTTTAAAAGATCTTTCAAATAATTTTAAATTACCACAAAATAACGTGCGTACAGGATGTTCACTGTGGATTACTTGTTTACAGAAAGCTTCAAACAAGTCTCTGCAAGTTGATTAAGAAAGGAAAACAATGGCTCCTCGGCATTGGCGTCGCTAGACCCTTTTCACTGAGGCACGTGCACCTGTCTTCATGTGCTGTGCCCCAGTAAAATGGTAAGGTTTTTTGGACATATAGGGCTCTGCGGTCATTTTAGCAACAAAACATCTGCAACGTCTGGTTACACTTTCAAAATAAAACTACAGGTGAACGTTGTGAACATTGTGAAAGTTTTCAAAAAACAAAACAGGTCAAAGGTGGAAGCCAGTTTTTACAACTTTGATGAGAGGATGAAGAGGGACTGTCCTTCTGGGCACAAGAAGAGAAAAAAACTCAATGAGAGTGACTTTCGGGTACAACAGTCAGGCAAACAATTGTGTTCTCTCTTCTCAAAGTCTGATGTCAGCAAATAACATTAGGTTAATGTAGGGTGACCATATTTTAGTTTTCAAAAAAGAGGACAGTGGGGACAGGAGGCAGATGGACACCTGCAGTGGGTGGAAGGTTTTGGCTGGGGGCTTTATCCACCTGGAGCAGGGACTACCATATATTATTGTATTAGTGGGCCTAAAACATTATAACAATAAATAAAAAGTTCAATGTTAGTATAATACTTATGTATGTTAGTAGTTTTATGTATAATAATATATTGTATAATATATTTATACACTTTATTTGGCTAATGTCAGATTGTTGTAGGCCTATTTGTAAGATTTCAAAATCTTATTGAGATTCAACAATTCAGCGGATTCACAAATAAAACAGTATTCTGTCTTGTTAAGGTTTGATTAGGGCTAATATTAGTGTATTGATTATAATTTCAGATAATAGTATCCTATATAGCTTACCACTAATATAATATTAATTCCAGGTACAGCAGTTTCATGAGGGTACTTAGTTCTCATTCATTAAATCCTTGTGCAAGACAAATTCTCTACATGGTGATTAGTCTCTAATTTACTAATGTTAAGTGCTAACTTGTCAATAATCACAACCATTTATGCAAACGAGTTTTAACATTTGGAAAGACCCATCCATCCCTCTACTCTGTCTGTTCTGCTTATAACTCTGGACTAATGCCAGATGGAAAGCAATGGATTCACATTGACTATTGACTATTAAAACATTGATTAGCGGGACAGACTGGCCAATATGGACTGACATCTCTCAGTAAATATTTAACATAACTTTTTCAGACATAGTATGTATAGTATTTTACTTTTGAAAATGTATTAAAGGAGACCTGTGGGAGCCAGCATGAATGGGCAACCGTGAATAACAACCTGCATTCTGTATTTACTGTGTACTGTCTCCTGCTCAGAGGCAGGAATTATTTCTACTGGCAGACTGCATTTATATTCTTTATTTATTGTTTGAATCTGTATTTATTGAGATTGTGAGTGTGAATTCATTATTGAACAACCCAGAATATGATTATTGTGTCTTTTGAAAATTGGAAATGATTTAGTAGGCCAAATGTGTCAAGGGAAATTGAAATTATGTAACTCATATCAAAAGTGACGCTCAGGAATTATCAGCCTCATGTGACTGAATGGAAATGATGATAAATCATGTAAAAAGTGTCCCCACCTCTCTCTGACTTTAATTGTATCCATAATAACACTCTACTTCCCGTAGAGTATGTGAGCTTAGAACAATTGGCAAATGCCGCAAGATCAGGTAAAAGGTGGTTCCCACTTGGTGCAGCCGGAGAAAAGCAACTGCAGTGTCCAGACTCAGAAAACTGCAGTCACCTTGCTCCTGCAAGGTTTTAATGTCATGTGACATGGTGACCTTTTTGCAGCAGACATCACGTTAAGTCAGACCTGCGAAGCGCCACATAAAGTCAAACACACATAAAGGCTTCCATGAAGGCTGCTCTCGTGTATTCTTGCATGTGTTTACCAGTCAGTGACAACAGATCTTAAAGTGAATCAGCATAGTGCTTTGTAACTTCTCATTTATAGGATAAATGCTCGTGATGTCATGTTTGTCACTAATAAGAAATAAGACAAGAAAAGACTCAGTCTGATTTGTTTTTCATTCACTGTCTGAAACAAAAGAGTGTGTGTGTATTACATGCTAGTCTGAAAGGCATCATTGTGTGTGTGAAGACATGGCAGTTTACTACAGTCACAGTTAAGATTTGAGTCACAGTTAATATATGAGTCACATTTGTAACCCACCACAGATACATCAAGGGAGAGGATGCTGCATTTTGGTATGTGTGCGTAGTTAACATGACAATTCCCATGCCAGGGAGAGTGGAATGTCACTGACAACACCAAACAATTGAAAGATGCTAGGAGTTTCCGCCTGTCCTGTCACCTTTGTTGCAAAGCAAAAGCGTGCTCAACCTGAGAGGATGCGCTGCCCCTTTAAATCCACCAGCAGAATCCATCTGTCTGCATGTCAGCTTAATCACATCGTGATTTTTGGACTTATTTTGTTTTTCTGGTGAAATGCAAGCCAAATGAGGGAGGACTCACCCAGAGAGAAGGAGCAACTCAACTGCAAATAGGAAGTAACATCGGCCATGCCTTCCTGACTGGTGCCTCTGCATCCACCATCAGTCTGTTTTCCTCTATACTGCCGTCCACTCGCTGACTGCTTCAGCCTTCTTCCTGCTTCCGTCTGCAAAGCATGATGGGAGCAGCACCCCCCTGTCTTATTTCTGTCTGGATTGAAGCTAGACAGAGGGGGAGGGGAGAACGGAGGAAGGGAGGAGGGAAGGGAGGGGGGACTGGTGGTAGTGGATGATGATTACCGTGGTAACCACACATGGTGGTGTGTGTGTGTGTGTGTGTGTGTGTGTGTGTGTGTGTGTTTTGTGATTTTGGTAATGTGGATGCATTTACAGCATGGTAACGTAATGTACCCACTGTTAACACCTGCAATAGTTAGTGCTGGTCATGATGTTTCAAGCGTCTTTGTGTGTTTATCTTTGTGAAAATTGGCCCATGATTAATGTTGTCGAGATGTTGTGTGGCCTACAAAGTAGGGAAACTATTTTTTTAACGAAAATGCTTGAAATATCAATTGCACACATTTACAGTGACCACATATGTGAAGACAAAACAAGATGCACATTTTGCAATTCCTGAGTACTTTCTTCTTCGGAAATTACCTGAAAAAACTTACTCAGTATTTTTCTTTTTAAAGAGTGAACCTACATAAAAGTGTGTATTTCAGGTGGATTGTATTGATTTTCTGTATTGAGTAAATGTCAATTTGTTAGTTATATTAGTCTGCTAAAAGGTGCAGGTGCAAACCACTGTTGCTAAAACATTCAGAAGTATTTTACTCTCCTAATCCCTAGATCAGTCATAACACAATACTGTCATTTGGAAGCATCAAACAGTTTGAAATAAGAAAATTGTTGCAGTCTTCAAGAAGCGATCAATAATCTCTTCTTCACTCTGCAACACTCCAGTTTTTCATCCAGCACAGTCTGTACATAGTAAAAATCATTGAGAACAAAATGACGTAACAAGTGATATTGATTCACAATCATTTATGCTTCCTAACTGTACAGATGGACATCCCTGAAGTTTAACTGAGATGATGTTATAATTCGATGATGAAGTGTTCCCTTAATTTTTTGAGCAGTGTGCAGACCTGCAGTGACAGTGCCACACCGGTGCCGGGGGGGCTATAGCCCCATCATAAATCACTGAGAAAAAAAGAGAAGCGTGCAGGTAGAAACACACACAAGTCAGGCCAGTGAACAGTAGATACAACGATAATACACTAAAATTAAGCATGAAGTCATAATGGGTCTTTTTTAGCCTCATTTCCCCTCGGCATAGTTAAAAATGGTTGCACCTATTAATATACTTTCTACATTTACTACATTGCTAAAGACCTTCTACCTTCAGTGAGGAGCACGAGGCCTCTCTTCTGTTTGTCTGTCACTGTCACTGTGGAGCCTCTTTAAGCGCAACATTTTTGCAAACTCTGAGGAGCGTAGTGGGACAGAGAGACGGACTGATTATAGTGGGACACGGACGCATACTGGACTGAGTGCGGTCAAGCAATCACTCATACAATGACGTTTACACAAGTGAGTACAACCGCTGTGTGGCAACGTAGCATTGTATGTGTATGTGTGTGCGTGTATGCGTGTGTTTGTGGGTGTATCCAGGCTACGTGTTGTGTAAAAACTGTTCCTATGTGTGTTTGTGGCTGAAGCTTATATTGTTTCTACATGTCTGTGTTGTCTGCCTTGGTGATGTTTTATTCAGCTATAAAAGTGGCAGTCATTTGATTTCTGTAGCCTAATATTGCTTGTTGCACCTGCTGCAGTGTCCATAACTCTTTATTTGTTGGTGGTCATTTGCATCGGTCATTTCCGTTTGCCTAACCCCCTTTTCTTAAAGTTTTCTTGCCCCAGCTCTTTGTCTCCCTGCTGTATATTTCCTATGTACACTATCAGTACATTATCTAGTTTAAATTTTTATAATTTTTAAAAAATTCTGACTGTAGAACGCAGTTCCACTATGCTTATCTGTTCTTACCAAAAAGTTATGACCTGCTTTATGTTATGGCAGAAAATTGTGTCCTCTTGCATTTAATCTTTTTATGTATGATCTTTTAATATTATTATTAAATAATATAATACTATTATTACTATTCTCGTTATGGCTTATAGATATTTATGTATTGTGTTTTTATCCTTAACCTTTCCTCTCCTATGCTACTCATGTTAGTCTGTCCACATTTACTAGGGTTTAGGTCAGCGCTGTGATTGTTTTGGTGTTTTCCTCTCTTGTTGTTCCTCTCCTCTTCTGGAATGTTCATTCAAGGCTGAGAGAGGATCTCTGTTCCCCAAAATATAGAAACCTAGACTGTGTAAATTGATTATGCATCCCTTTGCTCAGGCCCACCTGCCCGAAGCCGCCCTAGGCAGCAGGTCTCTGGACCAGCTGTATACGTGTTTTAGTACTTCTCTGTTTATTCTCTTTTGTTAAATAAATTCTTCAAAGACAACGGTTGGTTGTTACTCAATTCTTTGCTGAACCCCTCACCAGGAATATAATTTCCACGACACTTTACTGTAGAGGTAAAATTCAGCTCCAGGCTCCTTTTACCACCTTCTCTGACACTGATCTGTAAAGAATCTTTTACTATATATAGAGTTTTATCTGTTCATCTGTTGCCTGTGTGCAACTATGTACTCTGAGCAGCTGTGGACCACCAGATGGAGAAAAGGAACAAGTTGCAATGGGAACATTAGGGAACCATTCTTCTTAACTATTTGCAGAACAGGCTTAATCTGTTTTATTAAGTACACTACCAGTACACAAAAGCACTCTGTATTGTACTTTCTTACTTATACTACCTCTGTAATACAAAATGGCTGTTACTGTAAACAGAATTTTGGGCTTGATTTTCTGAGTGTCAGTTGTCTTTAGAGAACTGGGTGGATGGAGTTGAGAACTGGTTTAAACTTGGGACGACTTCCCGCTCACCCTCGTCTGTTTTTTTGTCGACACAGAGGTTACGTTAGATGCTGTCTATTGGTAATGTATTAACCTGTGACTCTCCCTCAAAGCTACAGCAACAACAAATTGTACAATAACACTTCATGCATATATGTGGGATTGTTTTATATTTGGCTGATTAAAAAAAAAATCCTACATACTTGAATTACTGGTATCTTCTATAATCTAGAAAATGATAGTGATGTCAGACTTGCTGAACACTCATGTGACATGGCAGGTACTACTCTATGTTCAGCACCACATTTATGAACATGCATGTTTGCATTCAAATCAGTTACATTAATTATGAACGATATAATGGCTTTCTCTTACACTATAATTCCAACAGATGTCTATGAATTCAGTTTGTATTTGGCATGTTTTAAAGCACTAAATTTTTATATTTCACAGAGATATTACACTTATCAAGTAGGCCTGTCTGTGGCTGTAGCAGGTATTGAGCTTTTAAAGAAAACAACCTGTGAAACCTGCCATATGCTAGGAAAATGTTTGTATTTGTCAGCCCATCTGCAAACACAGATAGGACCTTTTGAGATCCAAAGTCCTGATAACCCCATGATATGTCGCCTTATCCTCCAACATTTCTTAAAGGTTCAAGAGTTTATTCATTCTACTTATTAACTCCTTGAGTTGAGAGTAAACCACTTAAGGAACGTAAATGTTTAAAGAAGATTAGCTGTGATACTGGAAAAGTCATGCACACATGATGCCTGCTGTCAAGTTGTTGCCCACTTTAATCACTTCTATATAATAATAAAAAAGATGTTTGAGTGTGGTTAGCTATAAAAAGGCATTCTGTTGACTCAGCAGAGCAAATCAGTGAAGTGAAACAGCCCCCCCTGAAACTCACAGGCTCTTTATAACGGAGCCTACTCATCATATGACCCATGTGTTTCCTTGAACCAAGTTTGAATTTAGTGATGAGTGTGTAAAAGTTTGATTAATGTCCATGCAGCCTACTCCTGTGCGTTGTTCTAGGAAGATGTTTCAGAAGGATGTTCCAGGAAGATGTTGTGCAGTTATTTCACAACATCTTCCACAAGGACTTAAAGTAATAATTATGTTTTAGTTAAAAAGTTGCAGGCAGCATGAAAAACCTTGGCTGTTTGGCTAAAGCATATTGTACAGACTGTTGCATGCTTTTAACACATCTTTTTAACAGCTTAGAACAGTTGCTGACAGCTATGAAGGGTGTAAATACCAAATAAAAAACATGTTTTTTTCCATTTTCAGCAAGTGTGCTGTTGTAGGAGATCCTCTTTCTACTGAACTGACTTGAAGGCTCATTGATTGCACCATCGTCAACCGCTTATCCTGCGTACAGGGTCGCGGGCAGATATATTCAAGTGACCTGAAAACCAAGAATGTGTAAGCTCTGATGAACGTCGGAAGACTGGAACATTTGCCACTGATGTGTGCATAGGTGCACTAAGAATACACTTTTGGCATTATGAACTGAAGATATTTGACTCCTTTTTTAAAGCTGTTTGCTTGTTTCTATTTTTTGTGTTGATAACATTTTAAAAACATTTTAACAATAAAATGATTCAGTGAGGAAAAGGGCAGCCACCTAGCATATAAAACCAGCAGAAAAGATAAAACAGTGCTACAATAAAAATATAAATGTCAGTTTAGGTTTTACACTAGCAGAATGTGTCATATAATTGTAATATTTCCATAGTTGTTTCCATGTGCTTCATGAGAAGTTTTGATTCATAGAAGGAAAAGTACAGATGTTAGTGATGACATTAACAATGGCATTGTTCCATTCAAGTGTCCCAGAAGTGTTAACAGTGTGACAGTGAGCCAGCATGAATACAAGGACCTTTAAACTGAAGCAGCTAAATGGAATTCAGCCATCATTAATTTTATTCTTTACACCTATGCTTTTCCTAATGTGACGTCTGTGAAAAAGTCCTGATGCTAAAACCTCCGCAATATGAAGTCACAGTCAAACTGAACACACCTGTGGAGGAGGTCAACAGCAAAAGCCAATTTTAGTTGCTAGTATTGTAGCTACATCTAGTGGTAGTGAGGAGAGGAGCAGGGACGATTTACATTTCAACAACTGATGCTGCTGTCTTTCTCTCTGCAGTCTGATAACTGAACACACACATACACACTCACTGTTAGCACTGTGTGCTAATTACATTATTTCAAGATGGCTATGCAGTATTTGCAAGCAATGTGTGTGTCTCATTGCTCTTTCCATATGGCTTGTCATTGCGTTGACTTGGTTGTGTCTAGTTGCCCACCTGGTGTTATTTATAAAATCAATGGAAGCAACATCCAGTATCTCTTTGTAGCTACAAGTTACCATATGATGTAGCTTGTCAAAGATTTTTTGTCATGGATACACCTATTTTAAATTTTCAAAACAAAGTCTAAAGACATTCTTTCACTTGGACCTCTGTGGGACTGATGAACAGTCTCCCACCAGGCAGGCAGGCTATAGCCCAGATATAATACATACCTGTTCTTCATTCTTCATTTAGGACTGTCTTATCCTCTTGCTCATGCTCTTTAGGGGAGGGGGGAAGTTAACTAAATGAAAAGCCAGTCAGTTAGTGTTCATCCTTGTTTTCTAACATCTAACTAAAAAATATTTTTGTTTGTTTTTGAGTGTGGACTATGCGCATTGTGGCAGTTGGGAGGCAGTAAAGAACCAGATATGGCTTGCATAGAAGCTGCACTAGAAAATGTAGCTGGACCAAGTGCCCCTAATGTCAGATCAGATGTATGGTTGAGCAGAAGTGTTTATTCGGTTTGACGGGGGGGAAAGATTCAAGAATGAAGACTGACTGGTTGGTCTGGAAAATGTTAACCATATCCATTAAAGAGCAGCTCACAGCCACTTCCCTGAGCATTTCTGTGAGAACCATCCCGAGAACAGCTAGGCTCAGGGTTACAGCTTTGAAGTTGAGCTGACCTCTTACCACCACATGGAAGGAGATCAGTAATAAATCCCCAGGAGGGCTTTATTTAAAAAAAATTACATTTTAAATCCTAGAGCGAATAGTTTTTTTTTTCAACGCACATATCTGTTAGAAAAACAGATTAGGCTGGATTCAACAAAAACTAACATGACTAATTTCTAGTGGCCCATAGAAGGATAAAATACTGGAAAGGTGTCTCATGGAGCTAAACATAATTCTGTGGTCCTGTGTTAACTTCATACTAATATTAGAGCTAGATGCTTTTTAAAAAACCCAGGTCCAGGTCTGGCACTGCTGTGCTATGAGACAAAGCCTTGAGATCTTCTTACTTTATACAGTTTATAAGCCCAGAGAGATTGAGTTGGAGTCAGTGAGTTTTGAGAGGGCTCACAGAATAATGAATTCCTCCTCTGGATTTTCCATGATTGGTTAATGGCCAGCAGACTCGGGGGTCAGCACCAATCAACCAAAAATTGTTTTTAGTGGCAGAGGGAATGATTGGGGATAATCATATTTGCCGTTACCAAATAGGCTTCCTGACGAGGGGCTTTGTGTGTAATTGCCGCCTGCCACCGTCAACATTAATAAAGACTTGTTAAAATGCATTTATGACCCACACAGAACAGGCTAATATTGGTCTGTGCTTGATGCTCATGTTGTATTGCTGAAGTCACAGAGCTCAAGTGATGAATAGTCATCCACCCACCTAAAATAGTGAAATATGCAGTTGCTTAAAAAGAATCTGTTGACAAGATGTGAGTTCACCATATTTGACAGTTGCTGGGCAGTTCTCAAAATAGAGATTGGGCCCCTCCAGGTGACCACAAAGTAAATTTTGGACTGTTCCCGAAGAATTTTAACTGTTGTGCATTTGGAAAAAGATGCTGCTGTTTTTCAAATTAATTTTTTGGAGGGCTAAACGGCATCAAATTCAAAAATGCAGTCGAGCTCCACTGCGTACTGGTAAAATACAACTGAGAACTGCTCAAGTTTTGTTTGATAAAAACATTCTTACATTCTAGTTTCCATGGAGATTAAACCATCTTCATCTACTGGTGAAGACCACGAGATGGGGCCGAAAAGTCAGTAAGTGAACTTTCTGATTCATTTTCAAACTGCTTTTCAAGAAAGCCTTCATTCCTCTTATTGTGTTTTTGGGTGAACTGTCCCTTTTAAAATGAAAATAAACTTTAAAGTTGCTCTTACATACTTTTATATCAACAATGGATCAAGTGACTGTGTAATGTGAGAGGGGTCGCTCGTATTTTAAACCCGCACCCAGCAGCTTCTCTGTTTTGGTTCCCACTGCTACCATCAGCACTGTTTTCAGTAAAAAAGCTCTGACAAACCGACTGGTCGCTACCTGCCCAGCACCAAATGACAGACAAAGTAAGAGACTAGCTGATGGACATTAGCATTAATCAGCTAAAGAGCCTGATATTTCCAGATAAATGAATACATGTATGCAGGTTTAAGGAGCCATAACTACACAATGCTGGAAGGAGAAATTTTGTATGGCTCAAAAGACTTGACACATTTGATAGTTCTGAAATTTCTGTTTCCTTTTGGGTATTTCTATTTTACATGTTAGAAACTAAAATCTCTAAAATATGATGTAAAAAATAAAAATGGCCCATAAATGAACCAGTTTCCAAATAATTGTTAAATTCTCTCTTTATTTTATTTCCATCACACACAATAAAGATAAAAAAAAACAGGGCACAGTGGACTGTTAAAAGTTGTCAAAATTATAATAAGACATTCATTTATCTCTTCATCTTTGAAGCAGGCCTTAGAGGTTTTGCACTGAAAGTTAAAAGGAAAAATGATGAGTTAAATGTTGTTTTCTAAGGCATAATTGCAGAATCTATAAATCAGTGATGACAGAAAGTAGGCGGCTGAGTTGGTTTCACACCTCCATGTGTCGATAGATAGATTAGACAGATGGAGTTCAGATATGTAAACTGAGCATCAAACATTGGAGGAGAGTTAAATCTACAGGCATTCTTGAATCTACCTTTGAACCAAATGACTGAGTAATGTGACAAGGTCACTAGTGCTGCCAAACCCACCTAGAAAAACAACAGATTCTGCAGCTCTATAGTGATTTTATCAATATTCAGCTGCTTTTTACTCATTATTTTTGTTATTCCAAGCCCTTGCTCTCACAGGCCCCCACGTAGGTGGCTGTTGCAAGCAAACTAGCTCAAACATGCTGAGAAAATGCTACGTGCCCAACACAAAATGCCAGAAAGTCAAAACAGGTGGCTGGTTTGGAAAATAGTGACCAAATCAAAGCTGAAAGGAGAGTGAATATCTTGCTTTTTTCACCAGGTGGCCAGAAACAGAATCTTTTAAGCAACTCAAAGACACAGACTTATTTCTCTCTTAGTCTCTTATTCTTCATTTGAGTGGCATCAGACCTTAATAGTCACCTTGGCCTGAATGTGCTTAAAATGTCTAATGAGGAAAATATTCATATTGTTTGTTAAAATGTTCTGATTTCTCATTTTCTGGTTCTCTGTGGAGAGAACAACACATATTACATGTGCAGAAGAACACGTGTCAGTGCAAAATCAAATAGTCTTGTTTTTATTTCAACACTCTTTAAAAAGATTGATGACAATGTCCTAAAATGTAAATTATGTGTTGCTGGCAAAAAACGTGAAGCTTACAGTTTAGTCATCCACCATCAAAGGATCATGTCACAATGCTATCAACTGGACAATGTAGCAGAGAAAAAAATATTGAAGTTAGTGGTTGAAGGGAAATATATGCAAAACAATAATAGAAGAACTTTAGGACCATACTTATTACATTAGTTTTTTTATATTTTCATTTGTAGTTTGTTACCGGTATATTGAATGGTTTTTATGGAGTTCTAAATGTGAAAAAAGTAAATACACCTAATGTATTATTGTGTACAGTGAATGCAATTCTGACTTACAATGTTTTGTAAGTTAAAGGATAGGTCTGGATATTGAATATACTATATATTCAATGTTATATATATTCAATATATATTGAATTGATCCTACTAATAATATTACATGTATATCCAAAGAGTGAAATGTACGTATGTATGTGTGTATATATTCACAGTATACTCCTGTTTTTGCATTTGCTAAAAATTACAGTGATCACCTATATTAGGGCATCATTGAGCCTTTTTTTGAAAATGAAGCTATTGTATAAATTTGTGAGCCAGTCAATAGGAACAGACATAGTGAAGTCAGAAAGTATTGTGAGGCAGAGAGATTCTTGCTTCATTTGTTTCACATGATATGTTACCAATAAGAAAAATTTTGAATATCACAAGCCTTATCCAATAAAGTTGTTTTGATATTCATGATGATTGAAAAAGGGAATAAATCAACAAAATTTGATGAGTTTTCAGGATAAAATGTTTTTTTTTACTGATTTCAAAATTTTAAAATAAATAATTTCCCATATGGTAAAATAAGAAATTGTAGTGTCTGTGCTCTTCTTACTGGTTAGAGGTGGGTGGGGCTCAATTGGAAAACCGACATGTCACACACTTCCATGTACCAATCAGAGTCAAGCAATATTTCATTCCAAAATCAGATGACAGCTGATGGGTTGTTTGTTCATGTTGCCAGGGAAACAAGCGCGATTAGACCACACATACACAGTCCTAATGAAGCAGATGAGTTGTTAAGTGTTAAATTCTTAATAAATAAGTATACATACTATACTTGTTCAGTTTTTTCCCAAACTTTAAATTTGTTGCTTATTTAATCATAAATATTGAATGTTATCAAGACATATTCAGTTTGAAACAAGTTTGAGTTTGAGTACCTGTCCTGTCTCATATCTGTCCAGTTCCTGTTTGATTAGTTGCTGACGTCTTGCGTGCAATCCCCCTGTTTGCTATTCTGTTTAGTTTAGACTTGTCTTATTGTTCTTGCCCTGTCTTGGTTTGTTGCATCTGCCTGTTTCATAATATATCTGGTTATGGTCTGTCTGCTTGTGTTCTTGATTAGTTTGTTATATTCATTATTCTGATCTGTGTTTGCCTTGGTTTGGTTCTGTTTCATGTCAACTTGCCTGTGTGTGAGTCTGTCTGATTTCCTCATGTCCTCCACCTGGTCTTGGTCCCGCCCTGCTCGTTGCCATCTGCTTTGTAGAATTTTTGGACTCTGCTGTAAGTTAGGTTTCTCCTTTTGTTTACTAAATTCTAAGAGACTATATCTGTCCCGCCTACTTGTTCTGTGTTTGAGTTTGGGACAAACTCTGATACCCGAACAGGTTGTCTCTTCAGCCTTGTCATGGCTGTTTCCAGCAGCTTCCATCCAGCTGCAGGTTTTCATAGAGGGGGATGAACAAGAGAAAGAAAGTTTCAAGGTATCTCCTCCATAATTATAATTCTTTCATGGTGGGAATATAAAACAATCCGTACACATTATCTCAATTTAAAGAAAAGGCGGCTCATTACACTCGATTTTTATCTGACCAATCCAATTTGCTACAGTGTAGAGCTAGACTATAAAACCAACACAACATCCCTTTTGGGCGTGTGGACAGAGATGCAACAGAAACGTTCAACCCACAGAGGTAAGTGCAACAATATTTTATGTGCCATGAAGGATTTAGGCATGTGTTTCATCACAATGGTGAATGATTTAACAGTTTTTATAATGCTGTATTTCATCACATCCTCAGCCTTTGGTGTTTTTAAAACTGAATATGAAATAAAAATGTTCACTTTTGACATAACATTACATCCAGCTGTTTCAGAGTGGCAGCGATGCTGGTAAAAGGCAAGAATACAAACTGCTGTGCAATAAACTGAACTTTAATAAGACCGGCAGTCACCCCTGTGACCATATAACTCGTTATAACTCGTTTCTCCTTCACAACATGCCACCAAAGAATGTCAGTTTTAAGCTATGATGAAATGTCAGCATAGAGGTTAAAAAGCAGTAGAGGCCTCTTGATTCCACCATCATGTTAGCCAGAGTTTAACTTGTAGTCTTACTGTCATTTTCTGAGAACTGTAGCTGACTTGATCTTCACATCCTGCGATCCAGACGTTCGACTGAAAAGAACAGTTTTTTGGGTTTTACAATGAGTAGATACTTGAATTCTGCATCAATATGCGTCATTTAGTATCATTTGTAGTCACCAAGAGCAAGACTTTCTGCACGTGTCTGATGCCCAGCAATAGTACCTCTAACGTTTAGATTATCCTGGACAGCATAAAGAATGTCATAGAGTGAATGTCCAGGTGAGGCAATATTCTCATATACATCTCAGGTCAGTTCACGGTAGACTGTTGAGATAACAGAGGCCAAGAAGTCTTTGTCTCTAAACAAACTCAGAGGTCCCCCGCACCCGCTGACAATGTCACAGCTCTGTCAAGTCATCCTCATAGTGGTCCGAGAGAGTCCTGGGACTCCTGCTCATTGCCTAGTATTGTCCGTCCATTGTCGCTGTAGCTCCGGTTTGGCAGGAAGGACAATCTGAAAAAGACACAAAGACTTTTTCAGTAAACGTTAATGACATGGACGTCGTTAGGCCTATTTTAGGGGGGCTGAAGCCACCCTAACAAGGTTCGAAGCCCCCCCAATTAATAATAAGAAAAACAATTATTAGATTTAGATTTTTTTTTTTAATAATTAATAATAAAATATTTTTTCTTCTGGTTGTTTCCTCTGCTTCAAAACTTAAATCCCTGCTGAGGTTGGGCACTAGGACCCTGTCCAGCCTTTCAAGCTGCAGAGCAACTAACCACAGAGAGAGACACAGAGACACACAGACATGGTGAAGGAAGATTGATTCAACATAGTTAGTGATACAGAGTGAAAGTGTAAATTGTAGTTAGTGACTGTTACTTGCTAAACTGAAGCTACGTTTACTTGAGGTAAAGGTAGGGGGATATTTTAGTCATTAATATTGCCTGTCTCTAGTAGTCTATTTCAAAACAATATCAGTCCCCATAGAATGTTGTCAGTGAAAACTAAATGTCATAGTGTCCCTGCTAATGCTGTTGTATATCCTTCCATTCATTGACCAGATGGATATTGAAGATATTTTAGGAGAGAGAGAAGCGGGAGATTGGCAGGGCAGCTGATTCTGAGGTCAGTAGTGGTCTACAGGTTGGAAATGTGGAAATGTGGGCTGTTTTGTTTTCTTCTAACAGACATTTGTTGGCAGGTCTAGGCCCCATTCATGACATTTATTATATTTGCTATATTCTGACCCACTTAACTTTCTGCGTTGCCTAAATGTCTAGGATATACCAACGCGTTCTCATCTCAGTGCGTCATTACCGACGCTTTCAAACAGTGTGACGAAGCGTAATTATTTGACGCTAAAGTTACCCTTCAGCATCCGTATGAAACGCCACAGTGATAAAATAAAAACAATCATACATACTGTACATGTATCCATACACATAGTAATCATTACTCCAAATCATTTATTCCTTCCACCATCAGGTTATTAAATTCAGACAGTAGCCACTTTAAATAGGATCCTTATCAATAGCTTACATATGTATGCTTGTATGCAAGTCAAACTACCAATCGCCAGTGTAGTAACAGTAATAAGTGTAATTAAATAGCATTCTTTGGACATGCAACTTATGTAAGACAGAGAGGAATTAGACATGGTACTACTTTATCACACATTTACATGAGCAGCTGGATAGCATTTTAATCACAGCCTACAGATGAACTCAGTCTGGCCTAAGTGAATTCACCCCACACAGCGTTGATGTGTCTAAAAGCTAACATTACATGGGCGTTGGAACCATTGCACTTTTAAAGACCAGTGTTACTGGACCCACTCACTTTTACTGTCTGTAATTCAGCGCATCCGTTTTTCACTTTTCAGAGCGTCATCAATCAAATCTATTCCACTTGAGGAATGCACTAATAAATTAAACTCCATTCTACAGCTGCCACTCTCATGCTGCTGCTTCATGTAAACTCCATTCCTTGTTTGCACCTGTTTTTGTCTGCTGCACTGCCACGACACAGCGAGGTAAATAAAGCATTTTAGGATACCTGCTGCTCAGGTGTGTCTTTGCGCTCACATACTGTCACTAAAAAAGCTGCTTTTTATGTGAATGTTCATTTGTTCACCTGATGCTTTCAGAGGCATCATGTAGTCTTTGTTGCAGTGTTGAATTACAGTTACACTTTCTATGTTGCTATACTATGTTATAAAACTTACAGAGTCATCCGACATTTTTGCTAGGCTAGCTAGCTACAGTAATGTTAACATTAATCAACCATAGTTAGCAGCTCTTTTAATCCTGGTCAATGAGAGAAGCTAGCTGTGGTACTAGTGCCAAATCTGATTCAAAAATGACTGGACAAAATTATTGTTTTTTGGGGAGGACCCCTTAATGTTTTGAAGAAATCAAACACCATATTAAACGTTTTCTTTGGCATTTGTATTCAGCAGTAGCCAAATGTATTGATAATTTAACATTCAACATAAGTCCGCTTAAGAGTCCTTCCTACCAAGATTCAAATTGGCTGCCTACGCACAAGTGATTCACAGGAAACTATACACGTACTCCAGCCTCACTGTTTGTAATTTTGCCTCACTGACATCGGCCTCACGGTTAACTCTCCATAGTCGTATCAGAGCTGCATTAAGTTAGTGCTAATTGTCACAAGCCAGCTCTTAGCCCGTGGCAAAAAGGAGTTAAGACACAACAGGTTTGCAAGCCAATAGTATGATTTATTATAAAAGTAAAAGAATCAAATGATCAGCAATAATATGTGGTGTGGCAAAGTATGACTATCAGTTGTGTCAGCAGTGAATGGATGAGTGAGATGTGTATGTTGTCAGGATTAACAAAAGAAGAAACACAAGACAAACCCAGTAGGACATCAGCCTAAGAGGAGAGCGACAAAAGACTGATCAGCCCTGGCTAAATAAGCTCTGAGAGTAGAGCTGCACACGTGATTGCCCAGCCCAATCAGCCTCCCTGCCTGCAGCCTCCTGCAGGAGAAGGAAGCCGGAATGGGGGAGGGGTCGTAACATAATGCTAACTAAACATTTCCTATTGTTCCCTTCACACACAAACAAGGTGGCTTTTATTGTAAAGCAGCCACAGGAAAGGCAAATAAGTTACATTGGTTAGCACTAACTGAGATTGTTCATTAAAAATGCATCTACAGAACAAGACAACAGTCATTTAGGACATTTTTTGACAGCAGAACAGTTATAAATATTTTGAGAGATTAACGGAACAAGAAGAAGCAGCCACAGCAAGCTTCCTCCAATTTGGAAGCATGATAACCAACTCCAAACTCTGCAGGAAATCAACTCAATTATTTTTGACTGACTTCTTTGTTAAAGATACACCAGTTGCTCTTTTGTCATATTTCTGAAAATAGCTGGTCCAGGAGTGTTTGCTGTAGTAGTAAACCACACCAAATCAACCTGGGCTGAAATCTAAAGGATTACAACTTTAAACCAAACCTTTCATAAGTGTGCATTTATGTATTCTCATACTGGCACAACAGAAAAAATCGAAATGTCAACTTTTCAAAGATACACATGCCTTTGAAAAGCCTTACCGGTTTTTCTTTTTAAACTGATGATTTATGCATAATGGATTTTACTTATTTAATTTTATCTCAGTGCAACAAAGGGCTGGCTGTCCTGTAGGTTTTCCTGCTGATTGCTGACATATCATCACAAGGAATGGAGCAATAAGAATAAAACAAATAAAATAAAAAGTAATTAAAACAAAATATAATAAAAAGTCTGAAAGAAAAAAGATCTGATTGGTATTGTAAGAAAAGGTTAGGAGCAAAGGTTAAGGTCAACAGTTGTCTTTTCACTCTGCTGGCAGAGAAGAGTTTCTGTGGAAGAATCAGTGGGAATTGGAGAGGAAAAAGGCATGGGAAATGATTAAAGAGCGACTGGGAACCATCATCAACATTCTTCACAAAGCAGGCAGAAAAGTCCTCTACGAAAAGGGAGGTAGAGGAGGGAGAGTGGGAAAGAGAGGATTCTGAGAGGAGTTTCTGAATCATATAAGCAGATTATGATAATTTAAAATGTCGAAAGGATATTTGTTTTTGCAGTGACAGTTTATTTAAAATACAATTTTTAAATATAGAAATACTTAACATAGCAAAAAAGAAAATATTTAATGATTTATTGTGTACTCTGTTTTCACTGGTTTTTGTTGTTTGTTTAGAATCCAAATGGATGTTTGTCCATCATGTTCTGGTAGCTTTACAGCCACAACAACTTTCATATTTTAAGTTCTGCAAATACAAGGTGCTAGATATTGTGACAATAGAAATGCAGTAATTACATATGTCTTGTCTGTAACAAACTAAAGATAGACATATATCAGGCAAACACTGGCCTTTTACAAGATATTGACTGTTTGTCAGCAGGTTGTACAGACAGGGTCGGATCGGCCATCGGGAGGGTTGGGGAAGATTCCCGAACGGCTGATCCATTTCAAGCCGAACCAGCTGAAAATCTTTTTACTGAAATCTGATTGGCTCAATGCGCCGATCAAAGGAGTTCACTTTCCAGCCAAGACAAGTTCAATCTCAGAACGTTTTGTTGGGGTTGAACACACCCAAGGTGAAGTGACAATTGCAACAGAGATGGTATGTCCAAAAGAAAGAGAGGAAAAATAAATGTGTGGTGCCAAAAAGAATTAAGTAGAAAAAAACAAGAGGCAACTAAATGCACCAAATTAGCCGACCTTCGTGGAAAGGTGATGTGTCAAGCTCAGGTGAGGCAGGACCCAGCACAGACACAGGTGCATGATAAGTAATGCATTTATTATATACCTAAATGATTTATATATGCATTTATGTATAGACACATAGGCTATATTATATCATAAACAACAATGTGTTATCACACAAAGACAACATTGTTCTACAAGTGGGGAATCTTTGTATGTTTGTATGTATATTAGCTGTTAAGGTAAGTAGAGGTGATGCAGGGTGATGATGACCCCAGTCATGTTGATGAAGAGGGAGAGAAGGAAAGGGAGGAGCAGCAGGAAGAGGATGAGGAGGTCAATGGAACCAGACAAAACAGTGACAGGTACAGGGGCAGTGTATTGGGCTGGGTAGGCAATCATATTATGCATGGATAGAATTAGAAAATGTATTATTGTCATATTTATTACTGATGTTCTTTTCTTGTATGTAGCTGTACAATCAGTAAAAGCACAGGGGAAGCTGTGTTATTCTAAAATTGAAAGTCTTCAGCATAATCTGATTCACTGTATATATTTACCAGCACCCCCAAAGGGCGCTTGCAAAAAAACAGGCCTCTCCATCTCAAAGTCAAAGCTGAATTTCAGTCCCAGTACACCCTTGCGTACATATTGCACAAAAGCAAACTACAAAAGTATGATGCCAGTTAGTTTAGCATACACACACTCTGATACCTTATTATGTCCTTGTAAATTCTCTGTATTCACTCGTTAATAATCCAATGGAAGTTCTCACCTTTTTCACATTTTACAAAAATAAATACCATCAGAATAAGTTGATACTATAATCACATAGAAATTCAAAATATAGTAACTTTAAAATGTTCAATTAAAAGTTAGTGATTTTGTGCATATCTACCATTGGCTGAAATTCATTTGTGTACTTTCCTGCCCTCTGCAGGAGAAATTGTTGCGTCTTCTAAACGCACAGTCTTGTCACAAAGCTCAAAACAGGGCTGCTTTTCTTCAGGTACAGTTGACACTTGACTTGACTTGATATCACTTGACAGCAACAAAATGTTTCTTCCATTTGGTTTTGTTAGATAACTACTGTAATACTAGCTCACAGACCTTTAGTGTTGATGAGACAGTGTGGCAGTGACCTTTACTGTGGTTTCAGTTGCCTGCAGTGAATTTTTGGGTTAGTGATGGTTATTTAGGGCAGACCGGGGATGGTTGTAACATTTTTGACATTTCTGTCTGTGTCTCAGAGCTCTTTTAGGCCAGTGCGTTCATAATGTGATACAAACTATTGACACGTCTGCTATTAAATGGTGTAACTGTTATCTCTGCAACACAGACAGAAGATGCATGGTTTAGTCTGAAATACAAGGAGAAAAATATTACAATTCACCACATACTCTGGGTTAGTTATAACATCGCCTGGGGTAAAATGTAACATTATGAGAAAAACTCTCTATATTCAACAACTACATTTTATATATATATATATATATATATATATATATATATATAAATGTTGTATTTGTGTGTGGGGGGTGATCCAAGTATCCAAGTATCTTAGTTACTGCCACAGCAGTGAACATGATAATAAAATTTAGTAGGATGTGCAAATGTGAACCAACTGAATATTATTAGTGTTTGTGCTTGTTTGTCTTGCACTGTCACAGTGGTGTTAGGCATATGGCCCTCCTGCAGTGCCCAAAGAGAAGCCTACAGATGTATGCATGTATATCTTTGTTGTTAAAACTAACCCAAACTCTTGTAGCCATGAACTAGCTTACATTACAGCTTACAGCTAAAACATTAGCACTAACAACTTGCATGACATCTACACAGACACACAATAAACATGATACAAGTTTGATGAGTTTAACTACAAAGCAGGCTATGCTATAACAAAAATAAATGAAGTAACGTCAATTTTTTTTATCCTTCTAAAAGTGGCTGTGCCTGCCACGGGGCACTACTTTTCCCCATGTGAAATAAGGACTAAACTGAGCATGTGTAGAGTGAATCAGGTGATTCGTAAGTTATCCCTAATTGGAAAAATTGGATGCGTTACAATTGACCCACGTTACAACCATCCCCGGTCTCCCCAACCTTGTGGAAGGAAAATTTGTACAGGGGAATACATTTTGGGAAATATGCATTGAAGGTTTAAATTCCAACATGTTTTTCAGTGTTAACCAGTTTAACATTCCACTGAGAGAATGGGAGTAATGTGTCTTTCCACCAGTGCGTCTGATTAAATCGTAATTTAACTGAAATTTACACTCAATCCCAGTACAAATTTACTGTGGAGGAATTTAGTGATCGTCCTTGTGTGTGAAGACTTTAGGACCTCATGAGCAAGGGACTACTAGAAAACAAACACACACAAGCAAACGCACACCTGAACGGAAGTCTGGGTGAATTCCTTCTGGTAAGTCCCCATGATTAGCTAGTTGTTATCAGACGTTTCACTAAAATGACCACACACACATGCACACATGTAGTCCCATGTGGAGGCATGTCCAGGGTGAGGGGGCGATGGGGAAAATATAAACAGAAATGTTCTGTAACTTCTGCTCCTCTGTCTTGTGTGTTTTCTGTACAGCGAGTGTGTTTACTGTCCAAACACAGCTCTGTCTGTTACACAGTCATGGATGAGATTCCCAACAGCCACCAGAGGAGGGATCAGTATAAGACAATGCGACCCTGAAATGCTTAAAAATTTAGGGGAACAGACATCCAGATTACAAATAAACATGGAATGAGAGTCTCCTCCACAAAAATGCAACCCTGCCCCCAACAATTACATTCATACACAACTTTTCATTGGCAAATATGTTTTGTATCCTGCAGGCTTGGAGTTAACTTAAGCTGACTGAACCAAAACCACAATCTGATCTTTCTGTGACCTTTACTTTTTACCTTTACTGGTTTGAGTTGCCTGCAGTGAATTTTTTAGGAAGAGCAAATGAATACTGCATACTCTCTGCATAAGCATTCTTTAACTTGAGTAACTAAGTAGTCTGAAAAAGGATAGGGGCAGCTTCTCTTTGGAACCACAACAATAACCACTCTGCCAGCAGCCGCTGTCCCTACTGCCTTGAGGAGGATTAGAAGTTTATTGAGTTTATTCTAATTGAATTGTCATGCAGAAATCCTTCTGCAAAATTATTTTTTTTTTCATCTATTGCCCTTTTACGAGGTGAAACTAAACCCAGCTTATCCCCAAGACCTGACCCTGGACGGCATTATGTGAAAACTACATGCAACGTCTTTATAGGGATGAAGATCAAAACCACATTAACTCAATTATAAACAAATTAATGCTTACACTGAGCATCATTAAATAAAAACTTTCCTCAATATCTGGGGGAATTTTAGGATTCCGTTTCATCCTTCAGCTTACGATTGATTCACATTTAAATTCACATATACAGTTTGACCAAAACACTAATATACTGCTGATAGGGTAAAGATGTTGTTTATACTTCATATCACCGCAAATTCATCCACTTTCAGTTGAGTCACAGGTCACTATGCTGGACATACATATATGGTATTGTTCATGAGTGTGTTATCCTTAAATCTTTTCCGTAAGGCCAAAGCAGATGTTTTGACTACACATATCAGATGATATATGACACTTAAACACACACACACACACACATTAAAAATATTAGTCTAATGCACGGCACATATCTTCCCTCAGACGTTCATTGTAGCAGCTTTTAACGGGTGTAGCTCAAAGCTTAAATCTGGCAAGTGTCATATAAAAGAGCAAATTTCTTCCCTCAATTCTCAATTCTCATTCTCAGATTTAAAAAGAACCATTTTTTCTCTTAAGGAGTGTTGGAGCTGTCCCATAAGTTGAATCAAATCTTATAACATCAGTTTCATTAGGAAACTGCATTTCTAACTTTTTTGTCCAGAGATGTTTAGTGGTTAACTCCCATCAGAGCTTTCCCTCCTGTGTCTCCTCTAATTTGTCTCACTTTCTGCGTTTTCACTGTCCAAGTGAAGAAAAAAAAAAGGTGAAAGGGATTTCTCTAGTAATGCATGTGCACTTGTGGTAATTTTCCAGGGCAGTGAAGCGTTTTGTGACGCTGTGTCAACCATGTCAGCCATGTCAGTTATAATCAAAATAAAAACTTATACGGTGAAATCTCCTTCATGGTCAGAAGAAGCGAAATGAAAAACAACTGGTGGTGTTTTGCTAATTTCTCTCATGGGAATCTTCAAGTATGTTTCTGTTTCTATTCTGACACTAGAAGCAGCAACTGAACCTAAACTGAACTGCAGGGACGACAAAAGCAGAGCTGATCTACATGGAAACTCTTTGGCCTAGTCCACACTTACACAGGTATTTTTATAACCACAGTTTTTCCTCCTTCATTTAAAAAAATCTCTGTCTACATGAAAACGCAAAAACACGCTATCAAGAGCATGCCAAACCACCAGACGGCGATATGACCCTAACCTTAAAGCCATGTTGGCTAATCGGAGCCTAATGAAATTGTAAACAAAGCAGGCAGTGGCGCACAATCTGACATCAAACACAGCAGATAACGGCGCTCACTCTGACGTCGCAAGGCAAAAACTCCGGTTTTACTGTCTACACAACAACACTGACCTGACCAGTGACCTGATACCGCGTATCGGTGTGGAAAACCGCATAGAAAAAGTCGATTTTGAAAATAGAGACTTTTTTTTTTTTAATACATGGAGTAATGAAAAAAAGAAAGAGACAAGAAGGCACATCTGCACACCTCCATCTCTTCAGCAAGGTTGCTGTCTGCTGTTGGAAAATTACTCTGTGTGCAGAATCTCAGTTGCAATTTCTATTGACTGACTTCCTCATTAAAACAAAGTGAGTTTGCTTTATTCGATTGTAAACAGACACACCAGCTGCTCTTCTGTTGAACTTTTGACAAAGTACCTGCTCAAGGACTGTTTGCTGTAGTATTAAACCTCAATTGCTGTTACCACGGTAACCACAGGTGCAGTCAAATACACCAGGGGCCTCATTTATAAAATGGATTTACACAGAAATCCACGTATATGTAGTAATTTGTAAAAATTTACTTTAATGCGAAAATTATCTCATCTCGAAGCAACGTTGAGACTTATTGCAGTTACTAGTAACTAGTAACGCATTACTGTAATAATATTACTTTTCCCAGTAACTAAATAGTGTAACAAATTACATTTCTAAAACGGTAATATTATTACTAGTTACTAAGGCTAGTAATGCTGCGTTACTCATTACTGAACGCACCATCCTCGATGTAAATCCACGACTGTGCGGCAGCTCAGCGGTACCGGACCTTCTGTTGTTAATGTCCGCTGATAGCCAAACACTAAAGGAAGAATGGAGAACGAGGGAGAGAGGCGTTCTTTCCACAGCTTTAAGTAGCTGCTGCCATTATTGTGTCACAGTCTAAGATGCAAAGAACATTATCATCTACTGTAAACTCTGTGCGACCAGCAAAAAGCTTTCAACCGCGAACAGTTATACATCTGATTTATTGAAGCATCTGCTGAAGCAGCACAGCAACGTGAAACTTACAGAAAGAAACTCCGGCAGCTGCTGCCACTGATGCTCGGACTCGTAGGGAGAGAGTGGCGTTAACGTAGCGTTTTGTAACTACTGAATACTTCTCTTATAAACAGGCTACATGTGCAGTAAAACAGCTGTTTAAAAGTTGGGATTTACTTGCTTTATTTTTTTATTTCAGCTGCTGGTGTTAAGAAACGTTAGGCCTAGGCTATATGCTTTGTAAAAACCACACTCCTTGCTGCTGTTAGAGATATGATATTAGCTAAAAAGTCGGGGGAGACTGCTTTGTTTGGGGGTGAAGGCAAATTTTTACTAAAATCATTTTTTTATTAAGGAGCTGTATTGAGGAGCATATATTCGTGCAGCACCTCCTGGCTCGCTCCCTTTTTCTCTCTCTCTCTCCCTCTCTCTCGTGAACACCGCTTCACAAACCTGTCCAACGTTAGGTAACACAGTTGGTTGACCAAGTTGGCTTTTATCCTATTCGAATAATAATTGGATAAACTAAACTTACGGCAAAGCATGTGCAATATATTGTGATTTTGTGCTTTCATTGCCTCAAGTTAGATAACGTTAGCTAATTAAGTGTTGATTTTAGCCTGCAAGAAATGACATTATGGTACAGCAAATGTAGAGCAATGGCTGGGGCATCCGTCTAGATTACCATGGCTCTGTCGCTGTTTGCTTTCGTAACGTTCAATTGAGATTTATTGTCGTTACCATAATATCAGGTACACAGCAGTCTCAGTTGCCATAACTTATGCGACCCACATAATATACAATAATGCAACAACGGCGCAGGACAACAACACAGTGGAAGACCTATACAGTACAATAACATTACTAACTGCAGTCTGCAGTCTTGCAACTGTTATACTAAAGTGTGGCAGCAATCTCATTGATAATATTCAGTGTAGCTCACTAACCGTTTCCGTTATCATCTAATAAATTAAGCTATGCTGACATTGCTGAGCCTTTCCGATGAAAGCTACACAAATTTATTGAAAAGCTGTCGGCTAATTGCAGTAAATGTAGTGTTACCATGCATTAAACATGGATTAGTTCAACATCATGGTGATAAAATTATTGTAACATTGCAGTGGGAGTTTACCTGAATTTCCATTATTATTTCAATCCACAAACTTGAAATCTGTGCCTGAGCTCCTGAGAAGCATCACTCATAAAAAAGGCAAGTTATAATCAGCCTTGTCATGTACTCATGTATTCAACTTAACTGTTAGTAACTGCATCTGGTGCCTATATGCCGCCAGATTTGCTATTAGTTTGATCTATGGCCAAATTCCAGTTTGACAAACTGAAACAGTGGATCAAAACACACATCACAAAGCTACATGCTCAGGAAAAGATCGTGAGAAAGGAGGAAAGTTGGACTCCTTGATCTGATTCTTAGAGGGATTTTAGGTATTTGGGGGAAAGAGGGGATTCTAACAGCAGGCATTTCAGTTGTATTTATATAAAAAAGCTGTATTTATGATTTTATTTATTGTTTACGCAGTTGTTTATGTGTATTGGCTGTTTCCTCTACTCTCGGCTGTGTGGGGTCAACTGTTTCTAGTGCTTCAGGCTGTTGGTTGTTTTCTGATGGGAAACTGCCTTGTTTTTCCTTTACTGCTCTTGCTTTGACATGTGGATATTTGACATACAAAACCTTTTTTTTTTTTCAAATGAAAAAAATTATGGTAATCCAAGAAATAATTCATATATCCTCATTATATTCTTTAACTCATTAATCTATGCCTAAATTGTGCTTACATTACTTTGGTGAGAATAAATTCCTCAGGTACAATCCTGTTGTTATACCCAGATTCATACTCTGCACCCTTTCATTATTCCACTTGGCACACCACTACAAAATTGTATAAATGCCCCGTCTCCTTCTCGGTTACAAAACAACATCGCTGTCCCGTACAACAGACACAGAGTCACTTGTGTGAAAACATCATCTGATCTGTAGCATGACCTTAAGAGAGATCAACACGGGATAGAGAAGAGGTTTGTGTTCCTTTCATTTTGTGCTAATATCTTTCGGGGACATTAAATAATCAAATTTCCCTCTTATCTCCTCGCTTTGGGAGCAGAAGTACTAAAGAGGGAGCGCTGATAGGGAGGGAAGATAAGGTGTGTTTTCCCACAGGAACACTGAGGAGCATTAACGCTGGATGTAGCAGCTGCGTTAGCTTGAATGGAAAGAGTGAGCTTTAAATCCCTCAAGCAGTTACAGGAGGGGCTAGTTTTGCTCTTTCTAAACAAACTACTGATTTCCACCTGTGAGACCATACTGCAGGTTTCACATGTTTTAGCCCTTTAATTACAAACTATGTGTACGTACCAATACCATGACCATTTGCCTAAGCAAAAAGGCCTACACACTCACACTCACACACACACACACACACACACACAAACACACACACACACACACACGAATAGAACGACATGTACAGACTGAAGCAATGCTTGGACAGCTCCGGCACTCGAGGGAAATTCATTGGCTAATTGGCAGTGTGGATTCATCCTCATAACCTGGAATCTGGGACAGTAAGGCTTCAGTGTTTCCAGTACAACAAATACGTTGGACAGATCAACTGGGAGTCAAAGAATGCAATTTGGGACCTGAAATCCAAGCATGCTGGGTTCTAGGTTTTATAATTTAGGAGCACCTGAACTGTGCTGACACACTATCTGAAAAAAACAACCTTAACAGAGAAACAAGAAGCAGAAGTGCAACTACTCTGTTGTGATATATGAGCTCTTCCCATAGTACACAAAAAACCTTTACCAGGTATCACCCTGCCATATATCACAGTAGTTTGACTTGTTTTTGTTTTGACATGTTAAGATTGTGGATGTAACACAGGACACCTGGCCATATTATTAATACATTACAGGCTTTTAGAGAGCCGGACTTCTTTCTATACACTGCTATAAACCATGTCAATTCCTCTTCCGAAATTTCTTTTGCTCCTGCTGGTAAACGCATAAGATATCTGCTGCTCTCGCCAAGACGTTTCTTTCCAAAAACCTCAGGTCATTCCAAATTGAAGATTCTCCTCTCTCTCTTCCTGAGGCCAAACCGAAAAAAAACATCCAGAGGACAGAAAGTGATAGAAGATAATGAGGCCCAGAGTCAAAATTCATTCCTACTCTAACATCAAAAAAATGTACTACGAAACCTGAGACCCTCAGCTGTGAGTATATTTGCTTCTCAGAAGATTAAAAATACTGACCACACAATGATAAATGTACACACGTGTGGTTAAGTCTAGGCTCCAGGATCACTACAACAGCATTCAAATCTCCCAATAAGGTCATAAAAATTTAGGTTGTAGCACAAACGCTTCCTTGAAAGCAAACAACACTGACCGACTGAACCACAAACTGCATAATTTAGCATCAATCCACACTGGTGTCCTGCAGCCCCTTTTTGAGCATGATCTGGGTTTCTAGGACAGAAAATCTTCTGCGTTTCATGTTTGGTTTTCTGCTATTTTGCTGTGGATGATACAACAGCAGCCATTCTGAACATAGAATACTTTTCATGCAATAATCATCTCCCAACAGATCTAACAAGCGACACAGCACAGTCTTAATTAGTCTTAGTTAAAAGATTATCATATAACGTCACTTTTATTAGCATCATACTAGAAAGTGTTTAACTTTCTGATTTGATCACTCAGATTAAATAGAGCTTTCTTTCCTCTGAATCTGAACCTCAGTAATTCATAGAATAGAATCCATGTATGAGTATCTATAGCTAATCTTTCAGTTATGCAATACTATGCTGAAAGACTGATAAGTCTCACAAAATGAGAACAAAATGAGGGAATATTATTAGAAAAATGGTTCAAATCCTACTTTATATACGGCAATGCAGTTCACTGGAATGAGATCAGTTTATAAGGTGGTTTTTTGTCCATATCGCTCAGCTTCAGTGCTGCCGCTGTGTGTCTGTGTAGACTCCCATGATATAGCACACACTGGCTATAAGAAAACAAAGAAAATCCCTTCCTTTCTCAAAACAGAGCATGTTTCATTAGAGAAGAATGAAAATGATTTCATCTGACTGAGTTTTGGACCTCATCTCCCCTCACCCATTGAAGTTAAACCAACCCACTTCCTGCTCAGAGATGGATGACCTGATAGAGAGGCGCTGCTTCTATTCTTGACTCTGTATGTCTGCATATGTGTGTGTGTGTTTCAGGTTTTTATATCCCAGTGGGGACTTGAACCTGCACACTAATCAATGGGGACTCAGGTCACCATGGGGACAAATATTGAGGTCTCCATGGGTAGAGACTGCTTTTTGAGGGTTAAGAATTGGTTTTAGGGTTCAGATTACAGTAAGGTTAAGGTTAGGGTAAGGATTTAGTGTGCATCAAAGTAATAGATGATCTTATTAGTCTCTTATTTGCATTTTTAACATTATATCCTATTTGTTGGGTGAAATCTTGCTCTATCATTTGAGTACAATTTACTTTTGTATTCTCAACAGAGTGGAGGCAGCTCCCCAGAAAAGTATTCATACCTACTTACTATAATTGTATTGAACATAAAGCAAATGTATGTGTGTATACTTCATCACCTGAACTATTTTCCAAGTTTACCATTAGCGGTTAGACTGACTTTCTACTAGATAATGAATTTGATTTGCAGAGAGTTCAAACTTGCTTGATTTAACTAAATCTTGAGCATCATGTGGGTTTAACTTGTTTGTCTGGACTTTTGGTGCATTCAAGGATGCACAGATTTTTACTGAAAGTTTCAAAGGTGGCTGATATATTTTTCTATACTGCTCCATTCATTTGCTGTGGTAAACTAAATTGATGCATTAAGCTCCTGGTGTTACTCTCAACATAATAAATGAATTTATTTGAATGCAAAGACCTATGAAACCAAGAACTGAATCAATTTAATTTTTAAAAAATAGTTTTGAATCATTGCATGGACGTAGTCATGTCAAATCTTGTTTATTAGCAAAGCACGGTAAAGGAGAACGACTTAGATGTTACATGTGATGTTTGAGCAGCTGGAGTAAAAAACTGTTCTACGGAGGAGCGAGCATGAAAGATGATCCCCATGAGGTATGCAGAGAGGAAGCATTATACAAATTTGAGGTGGTGTCCAATCGACTTGGTATGGTGGAGTTGGTTGTTTGGAGTAAAGCATTCTCCCGCACACTTTTAAACACACAGGACACAGGTTTTAAACCAGCCCTTGCTTACTTGATCATGTGGCAATAACAAAGATTTTTGCTATAAATGTTACTTCATATAAAAGTGATATGAACAGAAACCGTTGGCTGCCTAAAAGAAAAAAAGAAAACTCATTAGAAAACTTCTTTTTTGAGGGTTTAAATGGAAGTCTAAATGTCTGTGTGTATAGCTGTTCTTTCCCAGTCATTCAAAAATCCCATCGTTATGTCAATCTATACCCAGGAATGAAGGTTGTTTTTTTTAAATAAAACTCAATTAAAATAAATTAAAGTCATATGACACGCAGCCTAGCCTGGAGTTTTATCTGGCTGCACCAAAAGTGCTGGGACGAGCTCTAAGCACTACAGAACTACTAGCCGATCACTACCGTGCACATCAGACAAAAGGCACGCTAACTTTTTTTGCCAATCAAACACACACAGTCGCATTCACCCACAACACACAACCTTGTCACTCACTATAACCTGAAAAACACAGCTATTCAGATTCAATCTTTTGGCAAAAGCTGAAACAGTTAGAAGCTGTCTACAGCCAAGCTCCATTTGGAAAGCAGCAGGAGAAGAACATCAGCGCTGATGGATTATGGCTGATCTGACAGCGGATTAGGTGCCAAGCTTCAAGCTGCCCATCATCTTCCATTGTCCCAACTTCCCCCACTAATTTCTGATGGCATCCAAATCTATCTACATTTCTGCAGGTCAATGTTTCTTAAAAATTTTTCCTGTCAAAATTTACAGGTATGCATCACAGCTTTTCCTGATGGACTGCACTTATCCTGCGCATTTATTTCACCTTAAAATGCATTTTCAAATTTGTCCGCAATTACTGAAACTTTTCCACAGTTGGGAAGAAAAACACCAAAAAAACAGGGTATTTGAAATGTCTTGCAGGATGGTTAGTGCATCTTACCTGAGTAGAACAATCTCAACAATAAAGGCTTATAATTAAAAAAACAGATGATCTGAATTTATACTGAATAAATGAGAATTTATTATGCTATAAATTGAGTTAACCATTATCTGAAAACACTATTAGAAAGAAAAAAAAAGACCGAATGATGATTATCATTAAAGCAATTAGCTGTTTGTATTTCAGATGTTGTAATAGCGTCTGTTTTCATTTTTGCTTTAAATATGTGGACACATGAGATGTCTGATGGAATTCTGTCTTATCTATCATCTATTTTCTCCTGCTGCTACTCTTTAAATGTCTGGTTCACTGGAGGGCTTACAGCACACAGAAACTCGCAGAAAGGCAGGAAATAATCTGGAGGAAGAAAGTAAGTAAGAAGTGCTCTTTTGTCTCCTCAGTGGTTTTGTGCATGACCACAGAGTGGAGCAGCTGAGCGACCAGCAGCAGAGGGCTGAGGCTACACTGAGCTGTGTGAATATGTGTGACGCAGAGAAAGGCTGGCTGTTCCTAAAACATATCAATAAATTTCCCTGAATAAATACAGTCCACAAAAAAAAGAGAGAGAGTTCTACACGCTGAGTTTGTGCTGATATTGAGGCAGTGTAATGAAGCACGTATGACACTGTGCTAATGAGATTTGTGTGGAGTAGAGACCCTGTCTGGCCTCAGCTGCAGTCTAATACATCAAGTTCTTAATGCTTTTCAATTTTGATCATGTCCTGTGCCCTTTGCTGCTGTCTATCGATATTGTGTCCAGGTACGTTGCAAGACCTGGACACGGTGGATATTTTACAATCACCGACCAGGTAAAGCAACAGTGAACACACTAGTGCAGATGTCATTTGGTACCATGTTGGTTCGATCATTCACGTTGGTTCGATCACGGCGCACCTGCTGCCGTGAAAACATATAAGGGGTGGAAAATATCAGAAAAAAGAAGAGTTCTGCTGACGGAGAAAGTAAGCACAGCAGACACAAAGCTACAGGGAGAGAGTGACAGAGACAGGTGGGGCAAGCCGGTGTGTTTACAGTAAGTGCGAGTGTAGGTAAAAATTTCTGTTGGAATTAATAATCGAACTATATTTATAAGTAGATCAAATATTCAGCTACAGAGGTTTGTTACAATTATTTTTCATGCTAGAATGGCAGTGTAGGGTCCAGCTTTAAGGCAAAAATATTTTTTTAAGTGAATCTGTAAAACAAAGCTATGAGACATCTTCAAAGCCTCAACCCCCAAATTACAGTACAGAGCAGCATTCAACAGGTGGGGCGTCAACTTCAAACGAATGTATGAGAAAGACACTCATTCGCTCCCATATGTACAGGTAAATATTCAAACCCAATTTGAACAGAGGTGATGGCAACTGGACATGTACTGTAAGCAGCAGTCAGTTACAGATTCCATCTTTGTTTGATAGACCATTTCTGCCTCTATCCCAGCCATCCTCACTTCCTGTCTTTCTTAAATCCTGTCTGGATTTTTTTTTTTACTGCTCTGCCCCCTCAGATTATATTTGTATTACTCTTTTTCAGAACAATTTCTTTCCTACCATTTATCAAACTGTACATTTTACAACCAATAAATTGCTCATAGCAACAGATATCTCCGACACAAACACGCACACACAGACAATTTATAGTTCATTAAGCAACAAGAGGCAGTAAAGTGATGCTTAATGTTTGGCGTGTAGGCAGAAGCTACTGAAGATTTAACTGAAAACACAATGTCCAAACTGTTTCCTAAATAACTGAATTGGATTGAATTATATCTTCATTGCCCCTTTAGGTGAAATTTGCTCTGCAGACAGAGTTGAAAGTAAAAACACATGATCAGAACAATGAAAACAAATGAACAAACAAATCCTAAGAATGCCTGAACTTCATCCCCAAATTTAATATCAGCTCTGCACAATGCGCGTGCTGACTGCCAGCGTTTATGTCAGATTTAAACTGAGCCGTTTTATCATCTGTATCAGACGTCCTTTATTTTTCCCTCTTTTGAGCAGACGGAGAAATGTAAAGTATGTGATTCACCTGAAGCTACAGCAAGGTCAGCGGGTAAAGACTTCTGGCATTGCAACACCACTGAAACTTGTTCTCTCGTAAAGTTGAACATACACAGTATAATGACATATGGGAGTCTGACACAAGTCCAAACTGTTTCCTTCTATACACACACACGCACACACACAAAAACACACCAAACATCTCTATTGTCTAAGTCTATTGCTGCGTTCCAGGCAACTTGGAACTCGGAAATTCCCGACTTACAACTACAAAAACTAATGCCACTTGAAGTCGGATTTCCTACTTGTGAATTCGAGAGGGAAAAATATGTACCCCGACTTCACAAGTAGCAGCTGAACAATGGCAGCTCCCATGGAAGCACACATAAACTAAAAGGCAACAACACGTATATTTCCATTTATTAAAATTAAAGTAATTCATGCTATCTTATAGTAAAACCTGTTCTGCATGTAAAATCCGAAGGTTGTTCAGGAAAATGTTAAAAATGCCCAGAAATTTGAAAACATTTGGAAATATAGCCTACAACTTTTACTGACTTTTGAGGACAGTTAACGAGTAATTTATCGCTTGTTTTCAATAAAATGGCCATCCTTTTAATTAACATCTAGTGCACTGTTGAGGGTTTAACTCTGCATAAACTTGCCAAAGAAACACAAGTTAGTCACGGTCAGCCATGTTTATTGTTTACATTTGGCGTCATGCACCACCATGCAGCTGAAACGCTTTGAGGTCGGAAGTCGGATATTTCAACTTCCCAGTTCGGACCCGTCTGGAATGCTGCATATGTCTGCAACTCTTTGAACATTATTGTGTTTCCACGCCGGGGTTCACAACAGCAGCAACAAAAACAACATAAATGAACATGTGATTCACACCAGCTACAGGAAATAACCCCAAAACACAAGTGATTATGGGCAGCAGAAGATCAATGCTAACAGGTGGTTAGCAGCAGGTGCTCATGCTTGGAATGTTCAGCAGAAATGAAATGAATCATCAAATTTGTCTCATCTTGTTCGTTGCTAAAATGTCTAACCTGGCAGGACGACCAGGTTATCAAAACTTTCTCCAGTAAACATTCCCAGGATCGTTTGGGCTGTTTGCAGGTGTGATCATACCCTTACTCATCACCACACACTGTATTTATCCACTTATCTACCCTGTGTTGTTGGTGACATCAGCTGGAAAATATGCAGACGAGCATTTCTAAAGGTAACATTGAGGGAGCGATGGAAAACCGTGATAGTGTAAGTCCACAGAAGCCTGGCAAGAGATCTGATGGAAAGTTCAATCACAATGTCTCAACACACTGAAATGAAGTTAGAGAGTTTTCCTTCTCACTCTTGTATTTAAGTGGTATCTCTCTGACAGTCGGCTGAGAATTCAGTGAGATCAACTATAAGTAATCTGCTCACATCTTCCAGTTTTGCTTCCTTATCAACTGTTTCTTATTTTTCATATTTCTTAATTGTTTTTTGCCAACACATGAACTTGTACAACACATTTCTTGGCATTCTGCCTACTAGATATTTTTCATTTATTGTGTAAAATTGAAGATTTTAACCTGAATCAAAACACCATGTATCTAAATGAGAATTTGGGAAGCACAATGGATTTATATCACTACAGTCAAACACAGCAATGTCATTTACTGATTTGAGGCCAGTCCCCGGGGAATAAAAAAACAATCATGTGCTCTCATCAAACTGTGAACATGCCCACAGCACTTTTCTGTTATTATACTAAAACAAATACTGTATTATTATAGCCAGCAAAACATTTTATTCCACAAATTAGCTTGAATAATGCTTAGGTGAGATGTATGTATCTGATCTGAACATAGAGTGGTGAGGGATCCATGGGAAGTTTTTTGTACTTTCAAGTTGCTATAACGATTTTTTTATATACTAATGGATCTCATGTGAAATAAGTCGCTTGCATATGCCCCTAAAAATAGATACTTGCAAACAAAAAATGTTTCACAAGCACAGAGTAAATAATACAACCTACCATACAAGTTCCCCTTGGTCTGTTTTACATCTCTTTTACTAAAGTTATTGTTATAAATATTGTTCAGTAATCTTGTTTACATAAAGTGTAGTGTGGGTTGTGTGGGTGCTGCTGGTGTATTTGTCCATGGGCAAAACACCATTACAAATGTTGTGGTACAAAAGTGTTACACCATCATTTAGTTGTCCTGTTGAGCAAAGCAAGTTTGCAAAAATGTCCATTTTGAAAATATAAAATTTTCGTTATTTATTAAAATATTAAGTTGATGTAATTTTTTGTATCTCTTCTCATGCTCATTTAACTTTATCTATACGAGTTATGAAATACACTTTTCAAAATTTTAGTATTTTGTTCATTTTCCCCATATATAAGAAGCGGACATAGTCATTGTGACGTCACCTGTTGGTTTGTGGACTGCCGTTTTGAAGCTTCAAGTTTGGCCGATAGGGCGCCGCCATGTTGACTTTTTGCAACCAGCGGCACCAGACGTGAACATATTTGGACAAGACAGTGAAGCTAACGGCCGTTTGGAGCTAGCTTGCTTGCATAGCTAGGTGCATCTGTAATTCATGTTCATTCGTGTCATTTTAACAGGGCTGACAATGTCTAGCGAACAACAGGCTTAGAACTTAATGCACTCAACAGAGAAAGTGAACAGCCAACTCCTAAAACGCTTTTTCAGCGGCGCTGGTTAAATTTACACAGTGCCGTGGGTATGAGTCACTCTGGCCTGATTGACAGATTGCCACGGTAACGACTTGTCAATCACAGATAATAAGAATACTCTGCTTTATGGTCTATTTTCCTCTAAATGGGACCATAATTTACTAAATGAACATCATGTTGTATTGAAGAAAACATGAAACTAGTGATTGAGACCATAAACTTAACTTATTAGGAAAGTGTTTACTGAGGTAATAAATCAGCTGAGAAGTAGGGTCATTTTACCATTATTTCTAATGGAACCAGACTAAAGGGACTTCTGCGTTCACCTCAGTTCTCTGACCGTAAAAACTTCCCGCTTGATTTTTCCTTTATATCGCAATTGCAAAATGTCCACAATAATCGCAATATGAATCTTCTCCAAATCGTGCAGCCCAACTTATGTCGTTGTTTTCATGTTTTTCTGGCCTGCTTTCTTTACTTTCTTTATCTTGTTGCTCAGGTAAACAAAAATTATTAAGAACACAATATTACTTAAAAGAAGAACTTAAAAACATTAAGAAAGGCAGGGATGCCCTGGTGAGTCAGTGGCCAGTGGAGAATAATGCGTAATCTCTCTCTTTCTCTCTCCACGTTTTCTCTCAATCTACTTTCAATTTAAGGCTAAAAGGCCAGAAAAAAATCTTTGAAATCTTTTTATCTTATCTTTAATCTCTTTTTAAAGATAATCATTAAAATCAACTTGGTAAAGAAAAAACTTTACAAACAAAAAAGATGGGACTTAAAATGGAGAGAGGAGAAAAGGTGATTATAGAAACAACAAAGATTTCACACCTATGTTTAACATAAACGAAATAAGATAAAATCATCTGGGTAAGAAAAAGACAGAGAGATGCAGAGACGAGCAGCAAGAGGATTTTATGTTCAAACCATAATAAATCATGCAAGTCTCATAATGAATCACAGAATGGAGTGTTTACACTCCTCCAGCCTGTCTGTCTAAACTCAGCGTCCATGGTCGATAACATGCTCCTTCTCACCAGTGACCTGCTTCTCATTCACACCTTTACATCTGCAGAAAGTGTTGCAACAGTCTGAACAGGGTTTTCATGTTTTTTTTAATCATGTTGACATGGCATTTTGAGACAAGCAAGGATTCACAATGTGCTAAACGATGAAGCCACACATCCTCAGCCAAGATGCTCCGTATTTGTATAGCACCTTTCTAGTCTTTTCAACCACCAAGTGCTTTTTTACACTACATCTGCATTCACCATTCACACACATTCATACACTGAGCCTAGGTGCTCAAACATAAACTAACATTCATACACTGGCGGAACAGCCGCCAGGGGCAATTCAGGTTTCAGTATCTTGCCCAAGGACACTTCGACACTTCCTGGAGGAGCCACAGTCGCCCCACAGGATGGACAGATCTATTTTGGGAACCTATTTTCCAAAGATGAGAAGCAGCTTAGTCTTTAGTTTTGATTCTCTTTCCTATTAGTGGTGTGAGCTACAATTGTTACTAGCATATTAAAGGAGTACTCCACTGATTTAGTATTGCATCTCCATTAAGTTGGGCAACCAATGAGAGGCAGATTAAAAGAAAGAACAGTCCAAAACAAAGTACAAAAAGGCCGAAATATCATAACTTTTAGTTCCTAGTCTGAGTCAAGCTCCACCCAAACACTGGATCCTAAATTTACCATAATGCAAATTGATAGACTCTACATGTTAGACACCCCCTCCCCCCACCCCCGCCAACGTCCTCTAAACTCCACACTTCTTTTAAAACCAAGGCTTGTTAAGTTGTTTTATTTTTTGAAGCTCGATCTGAGACAACCCTGGTGACACCACTATGACATCATCACAGGTTTTGTATTCTTGGACTTGACAAAGCTCCTGTTTTGACAGACTGAGTAGTAGTCCTCCTGACAGTATATTAATCCTCTGTGTTCCCCTTTACTATAACCCAACAACCATTTACATTGTTTCTAATACCTTTCTGCTTTCATTATTTTAGTGTTTCAACAGCTATTTTACATTGGATTTTTGCACACATAGCTCACTTGTCCTATTCTGTAATGAATCCTTCTGCATAGTCCTAATTTCCTTACATGGAACTGAATGTTTTATTTTATCTTAATAATCAAAACACAGAAACATTCAAGATGGGAAAAAAGCATTGATTGAGCATTTGGCCTTTAGCCAAAGAGTCATCTTACTTGTCTCCCCCATGACCCTCATTCCAGAGAGATTCTGAGATGCTGTTGTTTTCAAATCACTAAACAGCTGTGCTTTGACAGTGACTGTCAGATAGTTGAATCACACTGATTATACACGGCTGATAGCTGCTGCTTGGCTGTATTTAACATTCACCAGGACTTGTGATCTCCATGCAGAGCTGAAGATGAACTCAGGACAGAGCACACTGAACCTGCTCAACTGTTACAGGAAGAGTTGGAGTTGTAGCTTGTTATTTTTGACATTTACTGGGAACACATTTTCATCATAGCACTTTGGCTTCCCTAAGGTGTTTCATTAAATATATGTTTATCTTTGAAATGTACCTGTTTACCTGCACATGTTTGGCTGTAAAAGCTAAGCAGCTAATTTGTCATCTGGGGCACATTAAGACTGTATCAACCTCTTATATTGCACCTATCATTCTCATTTGACTCACTCCCATACAATTCTTTTTGTTCAATCTCACACATTCAGCCCACACTGTTTTAGGTAATGATGTCAGCTGCTCTGAAGGAGGTAAGATGACAGAGCTAAGAGAATCACAGAGAAAGTACAGGGGACCTGAGAAGATGATCAGAGATTTTGCTTGTAAAACTTAATTGTTTCAGATGATTTGGTTACTACTGTAGAAAAAGCAAATTATGCACAGCATTTATACTCCCGACTTTTAACCATCTACAGAATCAGTCATTGTGCTCCTGCAATTTTTTTGTCTAATGCTAAGGTTTTTGTCTTAAGTCTAGTTACTGTCTTAATACTAGCTTAAAGGACAGCTGCATTACAAACTGTAACCCAGAGTTTCCCCTTTTAAATTACAATATAGGTTGCTGAGGCATTTTTGCAAATGGCATTAGGAGCAGTATTTGTTTTTGTACATTATCTGTCTCATGTACTACTGTCAGGATATACTGACACTTTTAGTAGGCAACAGTGTGTTAAAATACTGTAGAACACGTCGTACAATATCTTATGAATGGAGCAACACAAGGACAAAAGAGACGGTGCGACAGTATTTACTCAACAGCTTTAACCTGTTTCAGATGTCTAGATGTCTTTTCTTTTTTTTCTCTGCTAGTGAGTACAACACAAGGTCTTTGTTATAACTAATCATACTGTGTATTATCCAGTGCTAGGGCTGTGAGTGCCTACCGTGTGTGTGTGTGTGTGTGTGTGAGTGTCTGTTTGTTGTTAGGACCACTCAGGGAAACGGCCTCAGGATTTTCATAGTGGAAAAAGATCACATTCATTTTTTGATCCTTCCATGAACATATTTTGTTATCAGAGCAGGAATGGGCAGTAAATAATAATAATAAACTTGCAAATAATGTTCTTATATCAATGAGAAGACGTCAGAAGTCAACAGGATTAATTTAAAGATTCCAGAATTTCAAAGCTTCAAATTAAAATTGGCCTAAAATTGGAGTAACTGGAGAGGAAGAGGAGCTCTGTATTTATTTTTATTTTACCATTCTGGTGGCTTTGCATGTTCCCCAAAATATTCTGAGGTTTTGTGTGCACGCAAGCACACACAGAAGACACTTTTGTGATTTTAAAAACTACACTATAGGCAAACTGCATGTACCACGCACCCACAGACAGTCCCTAAATGCCTAGACAAAATAATTCAAGAGGATTCCCCCCAGTAATTTCAGTTTCCAGTATCCTGCTGGCTGTAATCTGATTGTCTGAGTCTGTTTTCTGTCCGTGGCAGATTTTAAGAGAGGATATAAGATTGGAGTTAACACTGTTTGCCTTTCTGTTTCCTACACACAAAGACAGAAAGCCCAAAAAATGCACACAGATGCCACAGAAACACACTGGAGCAGAGATTCAGTATAAGGTCAGCAAGTTTCTTTTCTACAAACTACACACACATACATGCACTTGCATACACACAGCACCGTAGAACAACGAGATGACACGAGATAATAATTGCTTAGTACAAATCAATACTAATTAACAGGCACTAAAAAGACAGAATAACGCAAATTTAGAATCAAAGAGTGTGTTTACAAGTGTGCACTATGTGTGTATGTACTGAATGTGTGTTTTTTTTACACATACAGTATGTGGAGTGTCGTGTGTCACAAGCATAAGATTTTTAGACAATATCATAGGGTCTCACATTCCTGTGCTTGTACATATTTTGTATAAAGTTGTTTGTCATCTGTGTGTTTAAAGTGCGTATACGATTGCCTCTGTTTCTCTGTGGCCATGAAGTACTTAAAGTTAAAGTTAAACAGTGCAGACACAAGCGGGTCACTTCCTCCATCATCCCCACTTGAAGGAGCTGAGAGCACAAACACAGACGTCAAATAAATCACTTCCATTAACATCAACAGAAACTCCGCTGTTGGACTATTATTCTGATATTATACATTCTCATTCAATTAAAGATTTCAACCTGTACAAACAAACACATTTGGAAAAATTCAATCTATCTCTCCAAGTCCACTGGTGGACATGGTGTCCACATGTTAAAAAAAATGTGACAGAACTGTAGTCTTGGATGCCACAATGGGAGAAAAAACATGACAAAGTGCCCTCTAGGCTGGCCCAGTGTGCAAGACGATGTGATTAAGTGCTCTCTAGAGGGCCCTTCCAATGGACAAAACGTTATGAAGAGCCCTCTAGGGTGGCCTTCCAGTGGACAAAACATGATAAAGTGCCCTCTAGGGTGCCGTTTCAGTGAAGAAAATATGATGAAGTGCACTCTAGGGTCCTCTTCTAGTGGACAAACCATGATGAAGTTCCCTCTAGGGTGCCCTTCCAGTGGGCAAAACGTGATGAAGTGCCCTCTAGGGTCCTCTTCTAGTGGACAAATCATGATGAAGTGCCCTCTGCGGTGCCCTTCCAGTGGACTAAATGTGATGAAATGCCCTCGAGGATGCCATTTTCATGTAGAAAACGTGATGAAGTGCCCTCTCGGGTGCCCTTTCAATGATGAAAACATGATAAAATGCCCTCTAGGGTGTCCTTCCAGTGGACCAAACATGATGAATTGCCCTCTAGGATGCCCTTTTCATGAAGAAAACGTTATGAAGTGCCCTCTGGGGTTCCCTTTCAATGATGAAAACATGATAAAGTGCCCTCTAGGGTGCCGTTTCAGTGAAGAAAATGCGATGAAATGCCCTCTAGGGTCCTCTTCCAGTGGACAAACCATGATGAAGTGCCGTCTAGGGTGCCCTTCCAGTGGGCAAAATGTGATGAATTGCCCTCTAGGATGCCATTTTCATGAAGAAAACGAGATGAAGTGCCCTCTCGGGTGCCCTTTCAATGATGAAATCATGATAAAGTGCCCACTAGGATGCCCTTCCAGTGTACGAAATGTGATGAATTGCCCTCTAGGATGCCATTTTCATGAAGAAAACGAGATGAAGTGCCCTCTCAGGTGCCATTTCAATGATGAAATCATGATAAAGTGCCCTCTAGGGTGGCCTTCCAGTGGACAAAACATGATAAAGTGCCCTCTAGGGTGCCCTTTCAGTGAAGAAAAAATGATGAAGTGCACTCTAGGGTCCTCTTCTAGTGGACAAACCATGATGAAGTGCCCTCTAGGGTGCCCTTCCAGTGGGCAAAACGTGATGAAGTGCCCTCTAGGGTCCTCTTCTAGTGGACAAATCATGATGAAGTGCCCTCTGCGGTGCCCTTCCAGTGGACTAAACGTGATGAAATGCCCTCGAGGATGCCATTTTCATGTAGAAAACGTGATGAAGTGCCCTCTCGGGTGCCCTTTCAATGATGAAAACATGATAAAATGCCCTCTAGGATGTCCTTCCAGTGGACCAAACATGATGAATTGCCCTCTAGGATGCCCTTTTCATGAAGAAAACGTTATGAAGTGCCCTCTGGGGTTCCCTTTCAATGATGAAAACATGATAAAGTGCCCTCTAGGGTGCCGTTTCAGTGAAGAAAATGCGATGAAATGCCCTCTAGGGTCCTCTTCCAGTGGACAAACCATGATGAAGTGCCCTCTAGGGTCCTCTTCCAGTGGACAAACCATGATGAAGTGCCCTCTAGGATGCCCTTCCAGTGGGCAAAATGTGATGAAGTGCCCTCTGTGGTGCCCTTCCAGTGGACCAAACGTGATGAATTGCCCTCTAGGATGCCCTTCCTGTGGGCAAAATGTGATGAATTGCCCTCTAGAATGCCATTTTCATGTTGAAAACGTGATGAAGTGCCCTCTCGGGTGCCCTTTCAATGATGAAAACATGATAAAATGCTCTCTAGGGTGCCCTTCCAGTGTACAAAATGTGACGAAGTGGCCTCTGCGTTGTCTTGTCAGTGGGGAAAACTTGATGAATAGCCCTCCAGCTTGCCCTTCCAGTGTAGAAAAATTATCCAATGTACAAATGTGTGCTCTTCCAGAAGACAAAATACAGTGAAGGCATTACAAACAAAGACAATAAAGTTTAAATAATGGGAAAAGATCTGACTATTTAGACTATAACGACATTACTATTCAAGAAACAAGACTAAGAGACTATAGTATAGCTAGTGTAAGGCTATATTTGGTTCAGGCTATTCTAGTGGTGCCTTGGGCTAAATGCTAATGTTCATGTTAAACTGCTAATGTTAACCATGTAATATTTACGGCGTTCACTGTGTTAACTTAGCATATTAGATGCTCACATTTGCTTATTAGCACTAAACACAGCTTACACATTCAAAAAGACTAATAGGAAGGTTAATAACTTTGAAAGTGATAAATTAAAGTGACCATATTTTGGTTGTCAAAAAAGAGGGCAGGAGGCTGTATTCATTATAATTTCATATAATAGTGTCATAAATACCTTACCCCTAGTACAATATTAATTACAGTTACAGCAGTTTCATTGTGGTACATTGTTCTTATTCATTAAATCCTTGCGAAAGAAAAATGGTGTACTTGGTGGGTTGTCTCTTATTTGTTAATGCTAAGTGTTGACTTTTAATAATATTAACCATTCATGCAAAAGGAGTTGAACATTTTGAAAGTTTGCTACAGCAAATCTGGACTAGCGCCTGAATTTTATCTTTTATCTTTATCGTAGTTTAAAGAAGATCATACTTCCTGATTGGACATGATAGAAAGAAAAACACCGTCACAGCTTATGAGACTTCATGTCAATTAAGTACACACTATGCTAAAATTGACTGATTCGATTATTTTACACAAGTCTGAGTCCAGGACAGCTTTCTTTTATCTTGTATGATGTTCCATCTACAGAACACAGCTGATTTGACCATGAACATTTATTTCTAGATAAGGCACAGCATTTTCACATCTATTATCTACACATTAGTGTATGACACATAGCTTAAATGAAAAATAATGATGATGGTTGCACATTATATTTGTCTTGCTGCTGGAGTTGATGTACCACCAATGTATAATCTACAGGGTCAAAGGATGACTAAAACTAAATTGTAAATTATCAATATTAATTAATATATTAATTATTTTAAATGTCTTTAAAAAGGCAGTAACTAGTGCAAATTAGTGTATCAGTACAATACAGTGGTTTAAGAAATACACAACCAACATTTACAGTCTTTAAAGTGGGTTAGGGAGAGCGATGTTGAGCAAGTTTTCACTTGAGTCTTTAAAGTGAAGACATGACTCCAACTGAGATTCTTCAGGTGATTAATATGGATGACGCTTCAAAAATGTGTTGTCACATGACCAATTTTGTCTATGATTGCCAAGAAACAAGGAGTGGCTTAACTTCACTACAGGCTCAAATCACTCCGCTCTCCCTAAGCGATTCTAATCCAATACATTTCTTTTTGTCAAATTCAGCGAATATCTCCTCGCTGTCCGCTAGTTTTCCGTTGTGATGTTAGTTATAGTAGCGGCAGAGTTGCGAGTATCGGTGTCTGGAGATTGTGTGCTGGCTCTGGGACTGTCTGTCTGCTTTGTCATGGAATTGTATTTCTCCAGAATTGCTTACCCCACTCTTAAATCCTTGTGTAAGAAAAATGGCTTACATTGTGTTTTTTCTATAATGTGTTAATGCTGAGTACTAACTCGTCAATTATCACAACCAATCATGCATAACAATGAGTTCAACATTTGAAAGTTTGCTGTAGCACATCAACATTTTTTTTAACATCCTGCCCCATCCAGGCTGTGATTGGTCAATTTACGAAAAGTGACATTGACGAGCACATTGACAAGTTGAACATGTTTCAACAAAAAGTTGCCCTTAGTTCTAGGATACTTTCTTTTTTCCCTACTTTTAGTGTGTCACACAAATGATCAGCACCTGGTAGGTTGGACTTTACTTTCGAAGCTCTGTTGTGTCATCATCTGACTCTATTCGTGTTCTCTTTGAACAACATAACAAAAAAAACAAACAAAACAACAAAACCTTACAAAGCCTGGCTCCAAAACTTTTGGAGCCAGGCTTTGTAAGGTTTTGTTACTTAAAGTTCCCATGAAACGGAAAGTGGAGTGCTATTTGCTTATGTGTTTCCCGTTAAGAGCTAACTATCTACAGATGCAGACAGATACAGTTAGCAGCAGTTAACAGTTTAGCAAAAAGTAAAGCTATCTGTCCATCCTGAAGCTCGGTACTATACCTCTGTACTTAATTCCCTGTTGGTCTTTGAGGCTGTGTTTGCTGCTGAGCACGATTTTGTTGCCCGCTTGCCTGGCTCCAGTTCTGGCGCCCATTCCGGAGCCGTTACCCATTAGAGGTGTAAACACTAACACTCCCCCAGGCCCCGAGCTCCCACTCCAGGCAGAGTCAGCTATTACGTTAATACGTAGTTAATGTATGTGCCAGTGGGCTGGCACATACGTTAGGAAGGGGATGCACATCCGCCTCTCTTTGCAAGAAGACACAAACAAACCTGGTTTTCTGCCAGGGCCCTTAATTTCTTCTTTGATGGATTTCTAACAGAGAGCACAGCTGGACAACACATATATAGACCCATTTACTTTTTTATATTTCTTCATCTAAGCCATCAACCTGCCTCTTAGACCCATCCCGACTAGGTTGCTTAAAGATGTTTTACCCTTAGTCAGCACTTCTATACTAGATATGATCAATCTATCTTTATCAACAGGCTATGTACCACAGTACTTTAAAGTAGCTGTAATTAAACCTCTTCTGAAAAAGCCCAAACTTGATCCGGATGTTTTAGCCAACTATAGACCTATATCTAACCTTCCATTTCTCTCTAAGGTTCTGGAGAAAGCAGTTGCTAAACAGCTGTGTGACTTTCTACAGAGCAATAGTTTATTTGAGGATTTTCAGTCAGGATTTAGAGCTCATCATAGCACAGAGACAGCACAGGTGAAAATTACTAACGACCTCCTTATTGCATCAGACGAAGGACTTGTCTCTGTACTGGTTTTATTAGATCTTAGTGCTGCATTTGATACCATTGACCATCAGATCCTATTGCAAAGACTGGAACATTTCATTGGCATTAAAGGAACCGCTCTAAGCTGGTTTAAGTCCTATTTATCAGATCGATTTCAGTTTGTACATGTTAACGATGAGTCCTCCATGCACGCCAAAGTTAGTCATGGAGTTCCTCAAGGATCTGTCCTTGGACCAATCCTCTTCACTTTATATATGCTTCCTTTAGGCAATATTATCAGGAAACATTCCACAAGCTTTCATTGTTATGCAGATGATACTCAGTTATATCTATCGATCAAACCAGATGAAACTCATCAGTTAGCTAAACTTCAAATGTGCCTTCAGGATGTTAAAACCTGGATGACCAGTAATTTTCTAATGTTAAACTCAGATAAAACTGAAGTTATTGTTCTGGGGCCTAAGCACCTCTGTGACGCATTATCTAAAGATATAGTTTCCCTTGATGGCATCGCCCTGGCCTCCAGCACCACTGTGAGGAATATTGGAGTTATCTTTGATCAGGACATGTCATTTAAGTCTCACATTAAGCAAATTTCAAGGACCGCCTTTTTTCACCTACGTAATATTGCGAAAATCAGGAACATCCTGTCTAAAAATGATGCAGAAAAACTAGTCCATGCATTTGTTACTTCTATGCTGGATTACTGCAATTTATTATCAGGCTGCTCGAAAAAGTCCATTAAGACTCTTCAGCTGATCCAGAATGCTGCAGCACGTGTTCTGACAGGAACCAGGAAAAGAGATCATTTTTCTCCTGTCTTAGCTTCTTTGCATTGGCTTCCAGTAAAATCCAGAATAGAATTTAAAATCATTCTTCTTACCTACAAAGCTCTTAATGGTCAGGCACCATCTTATCTTAAAGAGCTCATAGTACCTTACTACCCCACCAGAGCACTGCGCTCCCAGAATGCAGGGTTACTTGTGGTTCCTAGAGTCTCCAAAAGTAGACTAGGAGCCAGAGCGTTCAGCTATCAAGCTCCTCTCCTGTGGAACCAGGTTCCAGTTTGGGTTCAGGAGGCAGACACCATCTCCACATTTAAGAGTAGGCTTAAGACTTTCCTCTTTGATAAAGCTAATAGTTAGGGCTGGCTCAGGTTAGTCCTGAACCATCCCTTAGTTATGCTGCTATAGGCCTAGACTGCCGGGGGATTTCCTATGATGCACTGAGCTCCTCTCTCCTCTACTTTCTCTCCCTCTGTATGCAACCTTATCCCATTATTGCATGTTACTAACTCGACTTCTCCCCTTTCCGGTAGTCTTGTGCTTTCTCGTCCCTCTCCTCTCTCCTCCTATCACTTCCTGCAGGTGTTTCTGGCTCTGGAGCTGTGGAGTATGGATCTGTGGCTGCGGGTCACCTGCTGCCCCCGTGTTCCTGCTCGACACCCTCTGCTACAACAACTATTGTTACTAGTTCTATTGTTATTATTGTTATTATAATCATTAACATTACGACTGTTACCATTAACACTACTATAAATATCTGTACCATTTTTCATTTATATAGCAACATCACCTTTACTGTCTGTACCTCTGTGTGTGTATATTGTGTAGGCTGCCTCCCTCCCCTCTCTCTCTCCTTCCATCCCTCTCTTTTTCTCTGTTCCTCTCCTGCCCTCTCTCTCTCTCTCTCTCTCTCTCTCCCTCTCTCTCTCCCTCTCTCTCCTTCACCCCAACCGGTCGAGGCAGATGGCCGCCCACCCTGAGCCATGGTTCTGCTCGAGGTTTCTGCCTCTTAAAAGGAAGTTTTTCCTTGCCTCTGTCGCCTAGTGCTTGCTCTTGGTGGGAACTGTTGGGCTTCTATAAATAGCATCATAGAGTACGGTCTAGACCTGCTCTTTTATGAAAAGATGCCTATTTAAATAAAATTGAATTGAAAATTGAATTGAATTTACACCACCTTACTCGCTCATACATTTACTGTCCTTTACAACAGAATTAAGGTAGTCACTATTTGTCATCAGTCCATCAAAATTGCCATGCTATCACCGTGAACAAGGATGTGATCAAAAATCCGCTGTAGGTAATATATACCCTGTTTCTACTGGCCAACCATGCAAATTCCCAGGTCAAGTTTAAAAAAGATTCATTTGACGTGAGTCTGTTAAGCATCAGCATAATTTGCTTCATTGTACTGAATAAAAAATTATAATAGTAAATATTCACAGAAACTGTTTACCTTAAGGCCATAGAAGTTCCGTTGACCGACGCAGCTGAGTATGCTCTGTGGGTATGTCTATAAGAGCAGCTCCCGTGCCGTACATAGCGCTCATCCCCACAGCAGAGAATCACCAAAAATGCCCTCCGAAATGCCCTGTTCAGAAAGGCGTAGAGGAAGGGGTTCAACCCTGAGTTAATGTACCCGAGCCACAGCCATGCTGTCCAAAGCTGCCAGGGCACTGTGTAATGGATGAAGGGGTCCACCACATTGGTGATAAAGAATGGCGCCCAGCAAAGACAGAAACAACCCATTATAATCGCCAGCGTTTTTGCCGCCTTAGTTTCAACACGCATGCGGCTATTTGCTATGGGAGCCTGCTCTGAGGCAGAGGAGCCCGCTGTTGTCCTAAGGCGGTGGTGCTCCGATGGATCTGAGGAAGTGGAGGACCTCACAGTGATCACCGGAGCTGTCCCGGTGACGGGTGCAGAGCCAGCCCGCTGCAAAGTCTCGATCTGCCTTACGTGGGTCATGGCTGTGATGTAGATGCGCTGGTAGGCCAGGACCATGAGGGCTAACGGGACGTAGAAGGCCACCGCAGAGCAGATCAGGGCATACGGCCGGTTGACCAGAAACACACAGCTTGTGTCATTGGAGCCTCCTACCATGGCTCGCCTTTCCTCAATCTGGAAAGGATAAGAGAGAAAAATAACAAACATGCAGAAGAAGCAGTTCATAATCTATGGCATTTGAAGGTTGTATCCAGGCTGTTAAACTGACTGAAAAATAAAGACAGAATCTAAAGTCTACCGATCACAGAGCAAAAGTGAACCAACGTATTAACTTACTTGAATATTGAGAAAGAGGACAACGATATTAAGGATTAACACTATTCCTGTACAGCTATGTTAGCGTTAGCTAACAAACATTACATTAGAAACAATCCACAGCCTACATTTTTCTGGATTTGTTTTAGGTTTTGGATAAGGAATAAATCGTACTTCTCCTTTCAACCTGTCTGGGTAGCAACTGTAACTATTACAAGTGCCCCAGGAACGGCGTCTGACTATATCTTGGAAAAATACGGCAAAAAAAAGCTAGAAAACGACACCTTCTGCCTTAGAGTCAATAGAGCGCAGCCATGAAAGTGTCAGCCCTAAATTGGAGCAAGTCCTATAGCTTACTGCACTGTGATTGGCCAGCTGTGTGTTCATGGGCATGGCTTAGCGAAGGGTCACTTGACCCACACTGGTGACGAGTAGGAACTTTATAGGCATTAAAATATACACCAAAGTCAGAATTAGACATAAATCTTTTCAATGCAACAATACATTTTACATCCCAGAGTCATAGTCATGGCTGTTTGTGTTAAGTGGAGAGCTGGAGCCAGGAGGCGATTATCCTAGCTTAGCATAAACACTGAAAGGAAGGGGAAACACCTAGCCCAGCTCAAAAAGTTCTAAACTTCTTTTTACGTTTTTTTTATTAAAGGTTCAGTGTGTAATATTTTTGAGGATTTATTGACAGAAATGCAATATAATGTCTATAAATATGTTTTCAGTGGTGTGTAAAGACCTTACATAATAAAACATTATGTTTTTATTACCTTAAAATTAGCCATTTATATCTACATAATCGCGGGCACCCCCTTCTATGGAGGTCGCAGTATTGTGTTGGCATGTTTCTACAATAGCCCACAATGGACAAACAGTGCTTCTGCTTGTATAATTCTGGCAGTATAGACGCCCGTCACTACATTAAATGTGTCCGTAGAAGAAGAAGAGGAAGTAATAATAATAATAAAAATAATAATAATGATAATTATATACAGTCCTCCTCCACAGTAGTCCTCTGGTTTATTAGAAGTAAGAAGAGAAGTGACATTTGGACAAATGAATGAGCACAAACATGTTATTTAGCACGAGAGCTGACAGCCTGTGGATCTTTACACCATGAAGCCAGAGGAGTCCGGACAGATACAAACAGCTGACGGCAGAAATCACCGATGTGAATTTTCCCAGATGGAAGGCTATAATATGGGACAGATGTTTTCAAAGCGGAGCTGAATTTGTCTGTTTTCTGCTGGACAGGTAATTAACTTAAGTCTGTCAGACTCTAGTGATGCAAATGAAAGCTGTTGTTTGTTAGCTTTAGCTAGAAGCTGGCCATAATCACCGACAGACCTGATGTGTTTCTCCTGTCCACTTCTGTAAAATATGTAGTTGGATTAATTTCATGTAGTGACTCTCTCTCTCTCTCCAGTGCTCTGTTTTGGCTTTGGCGGTTAAAAAGAAAATTGTTTTTTGATAGTGCTTTTCCGCTGTGCACAAAATTGTATAATTTGTACTTTCACATGCTAAATAACCATTAAAAACATTGAACCGTTTTACCACAAGCTGAAATTATGGCTGTCAGTACTACTTTGTGTTTTTGTTGTATTTAAAAAAAACAAAAAAACAACACATTTTGGTTAGATTTGCAGATTGCTTATCTAATTAATTAAACAAAGCAAGAGGAGCCTTGATCCTCACCAGACAATGCTTTTGTAAACTTCATGTATTATGTGGTTTATAATAGACTGTGGTGCAGAAACAGTGAGGCTTACATTTTCCTGTAATCTGTCAGTGGCCATACTTGATGCACTAGATGTGATAGTTTTTGAGATGTTCTGCATTTACTTTGGCATGTTAGTCCAGATGAGCCAACCCTCCCAAGATGTAAAAAAAAGTATAATTACAGTACAGTTAAATAATGTATTACAGGAGAATGAGACATCATGTAATACTTTATTTCTTGATGTGGCTGTTGTTTAATGAACAAGTAACAATAATATTCACAATAACATATGGTTTTACTGAATAATCAAGTAAATATAATTTTTAAATATATCAATGTAAAGAAACCTGATTTCTTGACTGGCAACTCTCTGCTATCTCACAGAGGACATCTTTTGTTCTGTCTCAGGCACCGTAGCGATACAACTCTTGGATAGGGGAGGGGGGGTGCAATTTGCAACTCTCTCCACTAGATGCCACAAAAACTTACACACTTAACCAAGTTAATTAGTGAGCTTCAGAGGTGTTGGTAGCAGTGTTGTTAAACTTTGGAGGGGTTAGCTGCTAAGCTAGGCTAAAGAAAGAGGTAAAGTGCTAAATACTGTTTTGTAATTTCTAGCCTTTTTAGACAGGTTTAGCCTGTTTGGCCAACTGTATGTTTGTCCTCAATTGGAAATATGAGGTCAGAGTAAATTGAAAATCCTACAGGGGGAGCAGAGCCTCAAGCTGAAAAAGGATTTATCTTATCCCCTTGTGTAGTAGTTGGACTGATGAAATACCCGCTCAGCGCTACATTGTCATTGGTCATTTTGTGTGAGGGGGCAGTAAAATTCTAACCTACAAGCATCTAGAAGGTATCTTTCAAGTACTTACACATATTAAGTATGTCTAGTTTCACAGCTAAGGCTGAGCAAAGACTTTCAAATCACTACTCCACAAGGAGTGTAGAGGCTCTTTCTTTCTTTTGTGAAAATGGTGCGGACACAGTTCAGACCAAGCAGACAGTTCAATCAAGAACAATCAGTTCTTGTGGCTTTGTGGCAGCTGGTGAAGAAGTTTTGGTTTCAAACAATTCCCTTTTGGGGCAGAACAGGAGGTTTAGTGAGAAGTGATCAAAGAGAGAAATGTACACACAAAATGTAAAATGGTAAACTAAAACATAAACTAAAGCCTGGCCTGAATGTGCAGACATAAGTCATTTCAAGTTCTATGCAATTAAGTCTGTGACATATGACTTCAAGATACCCAGCCAGCTTTTAAAAAGAGAAGATTGTTTTTTGGATGCCGCCTGACTGAAAGACAGAGAAAAGACCTGTGTATTTCATTAACTCTGGCTGAATAAATTCATCTATCCCCGCCTTCCTCTGAGAGTCCTGCAGCTCATTTCAAGGCAGCTCTGAAATAACCTCACGCCAAAACATATCCAAACCAGCAGAAAATGCTTGCTGAAGTGCTGTCTTTGCTCGCAGCAAGAGAGCCTCCACAGGGACTGGAATTGTTTTGTGATCACTGCATTACCTTGTCATTGTTCAAGGGATTGGAAATGTTATTAGAAACAGAGAATATTAGGTTGGAAAGCTTCATGCTGCATTTGCCCTACGAGAAAGTACATTTCTCTCTTTAGGCAATTGAGGGAGGTATATAAAGTCTTCAGTGTCATATACTTTGTTAAAATATACAGTACATTTTGTTGATGCAGCTTTAGGAATACAATTTTTAATAATAATAATGTAACCAGCAGTTGTTTTTCAGCTCATTACTGTGTCCCCTCACGCCTCCTTCTTGATTTCTAATCTCAGCTACTGAGGACTTACAATGTCCTCGATGCCGATAGCGTTCCAGCTTTGCATAATGGGTAGGAAGGAGATGAATGTGGGGATGATCCAGCAGCCGCTGAGCATCACTGCCACTCGGACCGGGGTCATCTTGTGTCTGTAGACCAGCGGCTGGCAGCAAATAGCGTAATACCTGAAATAATACACACCCATACTGTATTCTTCAGTGTACAGTTTTTGAAGTGATAAACTATAAACACAAAGCCAAACATCAACGCTGTTTTAAACTATTCTTACAAATTCAGCCTTCAAATTGCATTTTTCAATTCCTTTTGTTGTATGTGATATCTTAGACATGGGATTATTTGGATGACCCACCAAAATAAGTGCCCCCAACCGAAATAAAATTTATTTCACTTTTGTATTATTTCCTCGTTTAGAAGTTAGGCTTGGAAACAAAGTAGAATGTATTGTTTCTTATCATGAATTTATCATAATTTTTTTTTTATTACTTTTTATTTGACTTATTTGGGGAAGTCTCTCTTTGAAGTGCTTCTCCTTTCATCAGTAGTTTGCACAGTTTTGTGTTCATTTGCTTTCTTAGATTTGTGTATCAAATGACAGCGTTTCACACAAACCTGTCCAATGCAATGCAGCACAGGTGCAGGATGGAGGCTGTCGTCAACAGGACATCCAGAGACGTTCGGACCAGGCAGAAGATCTCTCCATACCGCCACTGGCCAGTGGTCAGCTCGATCGCAGCGAAGGGCATCACCACCAGTGCAACCAGTAAGTCAGCAAACGCCAGCGACACAATGAAGTAGTTAGTCTTCTTCTTTCTTAAAAGGAGAGGAGAGGAGACAACAAGTTGACAGCAAAAATTATCCACAAAAGTATCCCTGATGGTCTAAGTAAAGAGGATACTTACCTCCTGAAGATCTTGCTGGTAGCGAGTAAAAGGCCATTACAAAACACTGGCTTCAGAAAAACTGTCCCACAAACATCTAGATCTTCCAGAACAGACAACCTACTCCATACGACTCCAAAGGAATTGGGAAAAGAACGGTGCGAAAAAGTATGTTTTTATTTAGATAGACCCTTCTCATTTCTCTCTGATTCCAGGACCATCAGCACCGGATCCCCTCAAGGCTGCGTTCTTTCCCCTCTGCTCTTCTCCCTGTACACCAACAGCTGCAGCTCCAGTCACCAGTCTGTCAAGCTCCTGAAGTTTGCAAACGACACCACCCTCATTGGGCTCATCTCGACCATCTGGTGATCTGGTGCAGCCAGAACAGTCTGGAGCTCAACGCTCTGAAGACCATGGAGATGGTCGTGGACTTCAGAAAGAGCCCAGCCCCACCCTCCCCAGTCACCACTGTGGACTCCTTCTGCTTCCTGGGCACCATCATCTCCCAGGACCTCAAGTGGGAGCTGAACATCACCTCCCTCACCAAGAAGGCCCAGCAGAGGATGCACTTCCTGCGGCAGCTGAAGAAGTTCAGCCTGCCAAAGACAATGATGGTGCACTTCTACACCACCATCAATGAGTCCATCCTCACCTCCTCCATCACCATCTGGTACGCTGCTGTCACTGCCAGGGACAAGGGCAGGATGCAGCGCATCATTCGCTCTGCAGAGAAGGTGATTGGCTGCAATCTTCCTTCTCTTCTGGACCTGTACTCCTCGGGGACTCTGAGGCGTGCAGGAAAATTGCAGCTGACTCCTCCCACCCCGGACACAAACTGTTTCAGACTCTCCCCTCTGGCAGGAGGCTGCGGCCCATCAGGACCAAAACCTCTCGCCACAAAAACAGTTTCTTCTCGTCTGCAACTAGCCTCATTAACAAGGCCCGGGTCCCCCACTGACACCCCCCCCTTGCAAATGATACAAATGTTACAAATGTCTCTGCACATGTAAATACTGTTTCATCTCGTGTCGGGCACAGACCTGGCACTTTGCACATATTTGTTGTTGATTGTTGATCTTTGTTGTTGTGTATTTTTTTGTTGTCAGTTTATATATTTATATATACACAATATTCTCTTCCATTGCGTTACTTCTGCACGGCACAGACCCACAATAATGCACATTTATATATCTGCAACGTTGTTCTTCTATTCCATATTTATATATTTCTACATTTATTTATTTTGACTGTATGTTTGTCTACGTGTAGCACCTTATCACCACAGCAAATTCCTCGTATAAAACACTACTTGGCAATAAGGTACTTCTGATTCTTCTGATTCTGATTTCACTGGGAGCCAGAATGGACAACTGCTACTGCTTCCAGCACTGAAAATAAAAAAACAGGCTCACCGTAGATGTCTGTCCTTGCAGAGTGCCACCATGACCAGTAGGTTTCCAAACACTGTCATGATGATAATGATGGAGAGAAAGACAGTGAGAACAACTGTCTCCAGCGAGCTCAGGAATTCCGGCTGCTGCTGCTCCTGTTGTTGTTGTTGTTGTTGTTCTGCGTTTATTACGTCATCCAACAAACTGCGAGAGGGGAAAACACAAATTCATCAGTTATTTTGAAACTGCTCATATATCAGATTATTGGGGTAAGATAATATTGCTAGTAGATAGTAAAGATAGAGAGGAAACAAGGTAGAGAGGTAAAAGGGAATGACATGCCAAGGGTGTTGCAATTGCATTGTTACACATGCAGCAGATTGAGACATCAACTTCTTACTGAACATAAGCATGGATTTGGCACAAATAACCCCAGTGGTGTCATTTTTCTGGTAAGGACAGTTTATTTAATTCATTACTAAGCTACACTTAGTAAGCAATTAGTACTTTGAATGAAAAAAGAATACTTACAAATTGAATTTTATGTTTAGACTAAGATTGAAAAGAAAGCAATAATACTGAAATTAACCAAGTTTTAAAAAGCAATATTTAACAAAACTGGTATATTTGATGTAATATGTACACTGGTTAAAATTGTAGGTTTTAATGTAACAGAGTTTGAATTTATGTCTTACTGCCGAGGTGATGCTGTGGCCATCACTGGTCATCTGCATTGAGGTCAGCAGAGGATAGTCCTCATCACCCCATGCTCTGGCCCTGTTGACACACACACACACACACACACACACACACACACACACACACACACACACACACACACACACACACACTCATGATGTAATTGTGCTGGCTCTTGCAATAAGGCTGCATTTTTCCGAAAATAGTAGCCAGCTTGCGTGTACAAATGGACTGGATTTCTTCTTGTTTGTCCTTCTTGTGGCAGCAATACTGTGCCAAAAATGTGATATTTGTACCTCAAATATGTAACTAGATCACAGCTTGAAAGTGTGGAATATTTATAAGACAAACAAGCTGCAACAGGCAGATTCCAGATTCCATCAGCATGTTTGTTTGTCTTTGTAATGCAATAGTAAAACCATGCTTTAGTGAGTACCACAAGAGAAATTTTCCTTTTTTATTACCCTGTCAAAGGAGGTCAAAGGTCAGATATCAGCTCTTGAACACTTCTGAGGCTGGTAAAGATTCAGCAGATCCTGCTTCTCGCTGTCTGACCCTGCAGCCCTTATTTAACCTGGCAAATAAGGTAAACATATTGATTTTACCAACAACAGCCTGAGATAACAAGAGGACAATTAGTTTACAAACAGGTGAGGGAGGTTAAAGCATTAATTCTGGGTCATTGTCCACCTGGACCCTGTTTAACTTCCTTTTTTTCTGTCAAATTAATCACTTCTGATACAGATCAGTATACAGCTTCTTACGTTTTTGCTTGGCTAGTGGTGGATAGGTGCCTGCTCTAAAAAAACATACAGATCAACATACAGAAATAAAGAGGGAAACCTCCAATATCTTTCTTAAAATGCCTGTCTAAATGTCTGTACAGTTGTCTGACAGTTTTATCTTTCTGTATATTTTAGTCAGGACTGACCTGCTCAGATACTAACCTACAGACTAACACTGCCATCCCTAGAGTATGTGATAATAACAATAAAATATATACTGATATACTTGCACCAAGGCAAGACAAGTACACACTGTTTCTTTCTATATTTACATTAACTAAGAGGACTATGTCAAAAAGGAAATGACAAATGGCTCATGCTTGGTGTCATTTTACAGTATCTGTACTTGAGGAACAGCATAAAGCCTTTCTTCGGTACAGTTGTGGATACCTTATCTGCTTTAAGCACCTATTACAACATCTGCTGGGTCTCTGCCTTTTTATGATGACTGTCTGGTCTTATCGCACTAGAGGGTCAATATCATTACACTGTGACAGCCGGTGATCCTGTCAACAACACCTACTTCCTTCAGGCAGATCATCATTTACAGTTTCACACACGTATCATGTAGTCCAGTAATTCTCAATTCTCTGCCTTGGTGTCTGCGCAGTTTGGCTGTAAGGCTTTTGATGTAAGTTTAACATCACTTTATTTCATCTTAACACTGTTTTAATTCGGTTCATGTTCCTATGTAAACATCCAGCATTCACTAGATTTAACCATGGCATAAAATCATTTGACTTGTCTCAATTCAGAACAAAGACAGTTACAGTAGTGGTCTGTGAGACTGATCTCAATTTGCTTGCTGGTCCCCAGAGACAAGAACCCCTGATCCAGTTAATGGCTTTTCCAGTTCTGACCTGTCCAGTCTTTGTGTTTTAGACACACACACAGCATTCACTGGGTTGTGAAAATATATTGCGCTTTTTATTCAAATGTCTTGTAAAGTTTGGTGAAATTGAAACCAAAACAGAGGTGACAAGAAAAGTTCAGGGTGATTTCTATCAACAGCTCCACTTCCTTGAGGAGAGCAGAGAGATAACACAAACCAGATAGATTCCACCGAAGCCTCATTGTACTTGGCTGAAGATCATACATACCATCTGTACTAACAACGGCCAGTAAACACCATGTTCTTTCTCTAAACACATGAGCACCATTGATCAACTCCCCACCGTCATCTTTGGTGGTCAAAAACCCATACAGATGTTTTATGATCTCTTAATCAAGTGATTCCCAACCAGGTACATGGAACGATTGTGGAATAGTTAAACTAATCTGAATAAAACAGGAATTATGCTATCAAATACTTCTGTTTAGGAGACAAAAATAAAGACACTGGATTACAAATTGGTGTGACACTGATACTTCTGTTCATTTATTGTCATAATAACCAGGAAACCAACCTGAATACCACATGCTGTGGTTAAAAGTTTGTGAAAACTTTCAATTTTATTTATACAGCGCCAATTCACAACAACAGTTATCTCATAGTGCTTTTCATATAGAGCAGGTCTAGACTGTCCTCTTTGTGCTATTATATACACAGACCCAACAGTTCCCACCATGAGCAAGCACTTGGTGACACAGGCAAGGAAAAACTTCCTTTTAAAAGGCAGAAACCTCGAGCAGAACCATGGCTCGGGGTGGGCGGCTATCTGCCTTGGAGCAGTTAGCAAGCAACACCAAATCTGCCACGGAAAAAAAACAGACCGGGCCTAAGCATCGACAACTTCAGGATCACTATGTCTTGTAGAGAAACATTTTGTAACAACCATAGGACATGTTCTCTGAAAACATAAAGGCAAGTGCAAGTATCTATACCTGTTCGAGTAGACCATACGTTGAGGAAAAAACCTGCATCATAGAGAGGGCGAGACACAATTAACTGTACAAATGGGGATAATTGTGCACAATTTCTCCACTTTAAAAAGGCTATATGCAGTTTTTCAATGAAATCACTTATCAATAAATCACTTTTTCACGTGCTATTTGTCAACGGGCTTTAACCTTACTTAGAAATTAACCAGTTTTCGCTGCTGCTTGGAACAGCCACTACTCTGCTTCGTTCAAGCACGCGTATGAACACACACCATGTTGCAATCTAAAAAGTGCAAGTGGCCGCTGAAAACTACATATAGCCCCTAAAAGGCATTCATGGTGTTATGGTGGTGCTTGATGATACACGTGAAAAGTGACTGAAGTAGTATTTGTGAACGGAGAAAGTAGGGTTGGGTGGCGTCATATACCGCGCGATGGTAGAGTGTATCCACCGGTAGAGATAAGATACTGTTTCAACTGCAGCTATCCCTTAGTGTCTCTATCATGTAGCAAATAAGGGCTGGATTTTTGTGTGATCTCGTGATACTGCAAATCCGGCTCCCTTGCAAGGTAATGTGACTTGGGCAGCATGACTTCAACAAACAGCTGGTGGCAATAACGCCCCTCTAAGCTGGTTTGTCAACCTTCTTAGGAGAAGAGAGTGACAAGAAATCATGGAGAAGGACTGAAATTGTAAATACAGAGCAGAAGGAGAAGAAAATAATCAAATGTGATGAAGTACAGTACGGTTATTTAAAACCATTCTATATACCGTGATATATCATATCACGCTTTCACACCTCCACACCCTGGCCAATAAACAAATGCTAAAGGACCTAACAAGCATCTAATTTGAATCTCACTGAGGCCTTTAGAGGCTGCTGACCCCTTGGGCACTCAAGCTGTACCCACATCCATGATTAGGGCACAAAAACACTGATTATACACACAGTAAATATAATTAAATGTCAAGTTGCTGAAGAAATAATTCAGCTCAACAATGGCGCACAGATTGGATGGTATTCTAGTTTGCATTACAAAACCCAGTTTTCAATAACACACTGACAAATGACTGATTACTGTTTGCATCTCAAATGATCCGTAGGACACTGTAATAAGCATCATCCTATTGCTCTTTCACTCACACAGAAATCATTACTGGACAACAAAACTAACACTACCCACTAAAGTACCCGTTGCTCGCTCAGTTACTCGCACATTGGAATCTAAGGAATGTGAAAATTTTTGCTCAGTCTGAATTGCAATGAGAGGAAAAAATAAGAGAAAGAGAGAGTGAGAAGGGAGAGGAGCTATATTTCTGACATGTTGCTGCAGTTCTTCTGTGTGAAGTATGTCCAAGGAGGCGTGTTTTCACGGCTCACCGTGTCTATTTCACATCTGACTGACACGGAGTTGAATGGAACAGAATGAACTCTGGAGAGCAGGGCCCAGGAAGAGACTAAGTTGCCTTTTGTCTATTTTTTATGTCCTGTATAGCCCACAGTTCTTATTATTGTCATTATAGTATTACTATTAATTTTTATCATTATCATTATTGACTATGATCAAAGCTCTAGAATACATACTAAAACTAAAGTGTGCATCATGTCAGTGAAACTGATTGAATAGCATTACTGTAAATGAGAAATAGGACTAAGTCTATAGCCCTGCTAGCAGCTCTGTGAGACTACTTGGCACAATGCTAACATTAGCAGATGTTTAGTATGATCATCTTCTTAGTTTTGCATGTTAGCATGCTAACATTTGTTCATTAGCACTAAACACAAAGTACAGCTGAGGCTGATGGAAATGTCAGTAGTATAGGTATTTGGACATAAACCACAGTACCGGACAAAAAAAAAGAATTCTGATCCGATGATGGCGCTAGATGAAAAGCCAGGGGATCACCAAAGTTATTACAATTCATTCTGTGGGTAACAACTTCATGGCAATCCATCTAATAGTTGTTGAGACATTTTACCTAAAACCACAACTCTAAACCTCATGGTGGCACTTATGGAAAAGTCAGGGAATCACAAAAGTCGGTGGGGTACATCCTCTAGGTGCGCCACTAGTCTGGATAAAAAAAGAGACAGGCAGACATACTGATTAAGTTTCTCATACTGCTGCTCTGGAAGAGGAAATCGTGTCATTGGCTAAAAGCCACTGTGGCTTTGTAGCGTATGAAAATCTAAGGAGATCAGTTCAAGTCCAAGTCAACATTAGCATTAACTAGAGGTGTGACTAGATCTCGCGCCACGAGATCTTGTGAGATTAAATTGTGACAATATTTCTTGTCAGGTAAAAAGTAGTCTCGTGAGACTCACGCAAATTACATTTTTCACACGCTGTTATGCCACACATTAATTTTGTCACGCAGTGAAATACAAATGTATAACTGATAAGACTCACTGAGCGAATCAACTCCGTCCAGCTGATGCCACACCGGCGTAACCCGCTCGTACTGTGAGTCCAGACAGCTGTTACGAGTGGTAAGCTGGTAGAGTTTTGCAACATAAACATCTAAAAAGAGAAGCCAGCCTTGTTCTGTTTGGAACTGTGAGCTACACTTTATCTGAGCTGCTAAAGTTAACGTTTAATTTACTTTTGGTTTCACAATCAACATGCAGTCCCAAACTGCGTCGGTCAAACAGTCTGAAGGGGATGACATTACTACCAGCGAATAAATAACGTAACGCACATGAGAGAATAGGGCAGGTAGACTTCTCAAATGATGACGTTAGTCTCTTGTGACTTTTTTCTGGACATGTCAGAGAACACAGATTTGTGGGAGAAATTTCAAAGGTGTAGATAGTTTTGAACATGAACATAAAATTCAGCAAAATAGTATTAAAATCTAGTCAAGTCTCGATCTCGTGAACCCAATCTCATCTCGTCTCATTGTTTAAGTCTCTCGTTACACACCTAGCATTAACACATCTATGTTTGTCTATATGTATATAGATAGATAGATAGATAGATAGATAGATAGATAGATAGATAGATAGATAGATATTGGACTCTGAGACTGACTGATAAACAAAAACAAACAGGCAGACAGACGATGTAGGAGGACTGACTGACTCATCTGATGTGAGCTGTAATTAGAAGATGCTTTCTCGCCATCTGGGAAACTTCCTGATTTACAGGGCTGCAAAAACTGCCTACCTGATGCATGTCTGAAAACCTGGCTATAGTTTATCCAAACAAAGTTTATGTTCCTGTCAAAGACGTCCATGGAAAGGC
>NC_060162.1:19363788-19367977 GCF_021292245.1 Micropterus dolomieu | reverse complement strand
AATTACATTTTTCACACGCTGTTATGCCACACATTAATTTTGTCACGCAGTGAAATACAAATGTATAACTGATAAGACTCACTGAGCGAATCAACTCCGTCCAGCTGATGCCACACCGGCGTAACCCGCTCGTACTGTGAGTCCAGACAGCTGTTACGAGTGGTAACATAGCTGGTAGAGTTTTGCAACATAAACATCTAAAAAGAGAAGCCAGCCTTGTTCTGTTTGGAACTGTGAGCTACACTTTATCTGAGCTGCTAAAGTTAACGTTTAATTTACTTTTGGTTTCACAATCAACATGCAGTCCCAAACTGCGTCGGTCAAACAGTCTGAAGGGGATGACATTACTACCAGCGAATAAATAACGTAACGCACATGAGAGAATAGGGCAGGTAGACTTCTCAAATGATGACGTTAGTCTCTTGTGACTTTTTTCTGGACATGTCAGAGAACACAGATTTGTGGGAGAAATTTCAAAGGTGTAGATAGTTTTGAACATGTGCAGAAAAACTGCTAAAACACAGGAGCTATTAAAGTCCAGGAGTTTATAACTAAATAAAAATGTTATAATTTATTCATTGAGGTGACTAAATCATGACTCAGCAGGGTTTTATATAGAAAAGTTGATCTTCTGGAGAAACAGGTCTGAAAGCAGCACAGAATGCCTGAGAGCTGCACTGCATAATATTCTGTCATAGTTACGCTATAGAGTTTGAATTATCACCTGCCACCTGAATTTAATTTTTCTTTATAAAAATAAAAAAAATCACCATAAACTGGTGCAGATAAATTAATCATAATGCAGGAAATAAAGTGTTTAATGCCCCACATTTTCATAAAATTCAGCAAAATAGTATTAAAATCTAGTCAAGTCTCGATCTCGTGAACCCAATCTCATCTCGTCTCATTGTTTAAGTCTCTCGTTACACACCTAGCATTAACACATCTATGTTTGTCTATATGTATATAGATAGATAGATAGATAGATAGATAGATAGATAGATATTGGACTCTGAGACTGACTGATAAACAAAAACAAACAGGCAGACAGACGATGTAGGAGGACTGACTGACTCATCTGATGTGAGCTGTAATTAGAAGATGCTTTCTCGCCATCTGGGAAACTTCCTGATTTACAGGGCTGCAAAAACTGCCTACCTGATGCATGTCTGAAAACCTGGCTATAGTTTATCCAAACAAAGTTTATGTTCCTGTCAAAGACGTCCATGGAAAGGCGTAGTTGTCTCTTGACGCTATCACATTGTAATTAGATTAGCGTTGCCTTCAACAGCTACCATATCACTCAATTTCAGGTGCTGTTAAAAGGTGTAAGAGTGTGTAGTTGAAAATGCAAAATAATGCACACTTTATAGTGGCTCAAACAATGGGATGTGGGAGAATCAAAGGCATTGCAGAAAAGAACTGTGGCAACCATGAAGTGGAGAAGATGGACAGAATTAATTCAGAAGTTAGTCATTGTATCCTTGCTCTATCTATCTATCTTTGTTCATCAAATGACTATTTTACATAAAGGATCTCAGCATCCAACTCTCAAAAAGTGTGCCATGGGATCAGTGAGATGTTAGACAGTTCTTAAGATACCAAAGTACAGTTCCTTCTTTGCTACCATGTGGATACTTTCCCTTGGAATCACTCTATAAAGCTATTTTTACTTTTACATCAAGACTTGAGTATTTCCTTCTCTTGTGGACACAGGACACTCCTCTGAAATAGTATTTTGTTATATAATTTTTTTACTGATTTCACCCATTTTATTTTTGCTTTTCTAATCATTTCTGGCACTGCACTGTGGAATGTGAAAAATGGTTATTGCACCAGACACACAAACCTGCACACACACACAAGAAAAAAAAAATCCACACTACATAAACAATGATTTTCCAGCAAGTGTGCCCAAATCTAAACAAGAACAATTCACAATGTGCTGGCTCTTGACAATGTGTGTGCTGAGATCATTTGTAATGTACCAAAAGTTGCAAATCATGTTAACAGTAGTGCGTTGTGACCATTATATCACTGTTAACACAACAAATGCAGCAAATTAAAAGCTCTTTAACTCACCACTCACTTGTTTTCTTGTCAGGTGGGAAGTAAATACTTCTCACATAATCTCACACCTCAGATTGTGAGAGGGCTGAACCGTGTGTGTGTGTGTTTGCGCATGTTCTCATATGCACATTTGTTTATTTGTATGTGGAGAAGGAGTCTTTGGACCTGTTGCCAAGGAGACTGAGAAGTATCATGCTCTGCAGACTATCCTCCTGTACTTTGAAATGTTTGAATAAGGAAGGCTGGCTCTTAAACAAACTACTGCTGGGGCAGATGTTCTCACCAGAAGCTGTGCTGTAATGTGTGTGAAGTGTCAGTGAAGTAGCTGATGACCAGTGTTGCTAAACATTCGAAGGTGAGATTATAAGATAAGTCTGGTTTTTATGTTTTTGTTATTATCAACAAATCCCATTAAAAGATCAAAACCACAAGTGAATTGTTCCTACTTGCCTCTCTCACCAAAGCCAGATATATTGTATTCCTCTGTGCTATTGACCTCCACTGTTTCTACCTTGAACATGGGCACAGTAGCTTATTTATATCTCAAATTCTCACTGAATCCTCACTATTAATCTGCCACTTAAAATAGTCCCCAACAAATAAACTATTGACTTTTGTTTGAGTAATATTTGCTAACAACTACAGTGCCCAGTGTTGGTTTTGCTTAACCAGAATTATCCTTTAACGGTACAGTGTGTAATATTTCTGAGGATCTATCGACAGAAAGATCCATAACTATGTTTTCAGTGGTGTATAAACATAATACAGTACATAGTACATAATAAGCATTTATGTCTACATTACCGCGGGTCCCCCCTTCCATGGACATAGCCACATTGCATCGTCATGTTTCTACAGTAGCTGAAAACAGACAAAGAATTCACGCACAGTGAATTCTACACACAGACGTAGAATTCAGGCAGTGCAGACACTTATCACTATTTTGAATATGTACATTAGAAGAAGAAGAAGTAGTAATAATTTACTACAGGGGTCTGCAAATAAGTTTTGCATCAGATCAATATTTTCAACCGTTAGATGGTGGACGAGAATATAAGTCATAATATTGACATCCATTAACGTGTAATTTGGTTAACCCAGTTAGTAAGACTCACATCCCAAAGGTTGGGGGTTTGACTCCACCTTGAGACAGCTTTTTTTCTCTCTCTTCAACAAATGGATTCTGCAGTGAATGTTTCTCAGATCATGGCATGTACTGCACTGTTTTTGTTTCGGTGTTTGATCCGCATCCATCAACCTACGGACGCTATCTCATTTCCCCAGTATCTCCAGGCAGAGGACATTTAGGGGAATCACGTTTTCTGACGGCTCTTTCAGAGGTGTGTCAAGCAGGCTACAGACTCTTTTACTGTCGTTCAGAGTTTTTCAAAGTAAAAGCTTAGTTCAACTCCAAGTACGGCATTACAGTGAACAAGCTTCTTGCGCTTTTGTTTTGTTGGCAAAACCACTAAAGAGGAATTGATTATGAGAGTAACTGTGAGCTGTCATGACTGAGATCTATTTCAGATCTCTATATTTGATCATTTAGAATTTCTAAATAAATATACAGGTGTTGGTCATATAATTAGAATATCATCAAAAAGTTGATTTATTTCAGTAATTCCATTCAAAAAGTGAAACTTGGATATTATATTCATTCATTACACACAGACTGATATATTTCAAATGTTCATTTCATTTAATTGTGATGATTAAAACTGACAACTAATGAAAATCCCAAATTCAGTATCTCAGAAAATTAGAATATTAATTAAGACCAATACAAAAAAAGGATTTTTTTCCAACTGAAAAGTATGAACATGTAAAGTGTGAGCATGTACAGCACTCAATACTTTGTTGGGGCTCCTTTTGCCTGAATTACTGCAGCAATGCGATGTGTCAGACTGTGGCACTGCTCTGATAGTGGCCTTCAGCTCTTCTGCATTGTTGGGTCTGGCGTATCGCATCTTCCTCTTCACAATACCCCATAGATTTTCTATAGGGTTAAGGTCAGGCGAGTTTGCTGGCCAATTAAGAACAGGGATACCATGGTCCTTAAACCAGGTACTGGTAGCTTTGGCACTGTGTGCAGGTGCCAAGTCCTGTTGGAAAATGAAAT
>NC_060162.1:19351738-19363768 GCF_021292245.1 Micropterus dolomieu | reverse complement strand
GTCAGCAGCAGGAAGCATGAAGTGCTCTAAAACTTCCTGGTAGACGGCTACGTTGACCTTGGACCTCAGAAAACACAGTGGACCAACACCAGCAGATGACACGGCACCCCAAACCATCACTGACTGAGGAAACTTTGCACTGTAATTCAAGCAACATGGACTCTGTGCCTCTCCTCTCTCCCTCCAGACTCTGGGACCTTGATTTCCAAAGGAAATGCAAAATTTATTTTCATCAGAGAACATAACTTTGGACCACTCAGCAGCAGTCCAGTCCTTTTTGTCTTTAGCCCAGGCGAGAAGCTTCTGACGCTGTGTCTTGTTCAAGAGTGGCTTGACACAAGGAATGCGACAGCTGAAACCCATGTCTTGCGTGGTGGTTCTTGAAGCACTGACTCCAGCTGCAGTCCACTCTTTGTGAATCTCCCCCACATTTTGAATGGGTTTTGTTTCACAATCCTCTCCAGGGTGCGGTTATCCCTATTGCTTGCACACTTTTTTTTACCACATCTTTTCCTTCCCTTCACCTCTCTATTAATGTGCTTGGACACAGAGCTCTGTAAACAGCCAGCCTCTTTAGCAATGACCTTTTGTGTCTTTCCCTCCTTGTGCAAGGTGTCAATGGTCGTCTTTTGGACAGCTGTCAAGTCAGCAGTCTTCCCCATGATTTTGTAGCCTACAGAACTAGACTGAGAGACCATTTAAAGGCCTTTGCAGGTGTTTTGAGTTAATTAGCTGGTTAGAGTGTGGCACCAGGTGTCTTCAAAATAGAACCTTTTCACAATATTCAAATTTTCTGAGATACTGATTTTGGGGTTTTCATTAGTTGTCAGTTATAATCATCAAAATTAAAAGGAATGAACACTTGAAATATATCACTGTGTGTAATGAATGTATACATTATACAACTTTCACTTTTTGAATGGAATTACTGAAATAAATCAACTTTTTGATGATATTCTAATTATATGACCAGCACCTGTACCTAAAGAAACCTAATTTCTTGACTGGCCACTCTCTGCTGTCTCAGAAGTGACACCTTTTGTGCTGTGTCAGCCACCGTAGCTGTTCTACGCTCTTTGAAAGGTTAGGGGGCAGTGGCAGACTGGACAGATGGTTGCAATTCACAACTCTCACCACTAGATGCCACTAAATCTTACACACTGGACCTTTAAGGGAAAAACACACAAACAGTATTCTGGCCGTGATGCATATATTCCATCCTCATTGCCATGAAAGCTGGTAAAATACATCAGGTTTTCTGTTATTTCCTTATTGCTGATTGCAACAGAATAGCTAATCCGTATGTTATTTCAACTTAAACGTTATGTGGACTTGTGAAGACATCTATTCTGGTCAATTAAATCCTCAAATTTCCTCCCATCTTCCTGTTGATGCTCCCTGGTTCACAACATCCCTACTTCTAGTCTTCTACACTTCAGCAACAACAAAATCTGACATTGAAATGTGCAAAGGTGTCATATTGCATCATAAATGAAGACATCACACACTCACGAGTTTAGAGGCTCTTCACTTCGACTGACTTGGAGCTTGTGGAAAGATGACAATTATGTTTTGCCACTTAACTTAAAGAGTACAAAACAGAAAGCAGAACCCATGTCAGTTTTACTCAGCAATGACCAGCCAAAAGCAAAAAACAACATCCAATATCTCTCTCACTTTCACATACAGATACACACACAGAGCCAGGGAGTTTTGATTATACAGTATTTTGTTTACTGAAACCAGCAACAGGAAACAGAGGAATTGGAGAAATGGCAAAAGTGAAAGTTTGCTCAGCAACCAATTGGTTTAGGATGCCACTCAAAACCATGAAAAAACTCTCCATCACCAGCAGTTGCCAGCACACCAACGTGCAACACACACACACACACACACAAACACCCAGACACTCACTGCTCTGGTTGGGTTAGAAAGGCCTCTTCAGTAGAACCATCTAACAATAAAATCTCAACTGCAACCAGAACACATTAACTTTTTAAATCGGCAGTGGAAATAGCATTTAGAGTGTACTGAATGTCACTAAAACCCTCTGTGGAAAAACAAATTTAAGTGGTAATCTCTCAGATCCTTGATTTTATGTCCCAATCTTTGTTTCTCTGCACTTGTTAATGTCAGTTTTTTTTCTTCGCTACAATGGGATCACATGTCAATCAAAAACTTATCTTTTCTTAACTTTTCTATAGACGACCAGGAGTCACGTTTTTCCTCTTTTAGCAGAGCCTACGCTAGGCTAACATGTCCCATCTCTCCACTGAAAACCGAGAGACTAAACTGATCATCTGTCCATCAAACTCTTGTAAATGTAAATGCTCCGTATTGTATAGCACCTTTCTAGTCTTTTCGACCACTCAAAGCGCTTTTAGACTACATCTGCATTCACCATTCACACACGGTGCTCAAACAGAAACACACTTATGGAACAGCCGCCAGGGGCAACTCGGGTTCAGTATCTTGCCCAAGGACACTTCAACATGCAGCCTGGGGGAGCAGGGATTGAACCGCCGACCTTCCAATTAATGGCCAACCTGTTCTACTTCCTGAGCCACAGCCGCCACAGCGAACAAGACAACTCCCAAAGTGTCTAATTAACAGAGCTTTACTGGGAATAAAAGTAGTAACTATAATATTTTACGGAATTTCAAATTGTTATCCCTCTCCCTATTTGTTACTATCACAGTAATCACATTACTGTAACACATCTCTAAGTAATGCGTTACTGCCCAGTTCTTTCTCAACATAAAATCTTTCCAGAAATAAGCTACCAGAGTGCTGGTGAAAAAACTCCTCTTAGCTGCTAAAATGCTGTCGTCATTTCAGTCAATAAAATGGACACATTTTCACAATCAAACCAAAGAGTCACATCTTTTATGATTTACCTTTCTCAAAGCCTGACTATAAGCATTTGATCTCCCGCTTTGTCACTGCTTTTACAATACCAGCAGGAACCGACCGTCTCCGGGAGGCTTGGGCCGCTGGACTGGGTGTTCCGGTTACGGATGAACTGTGGGAGGAATGTTGTCTGTTATACAGAGCTGCTCCATTAGTTCTAGATCCAGACTAATTCAATTTAAAGTCTTACACAGACTGCACTACTCCAAACCCAAGCTTCACAAAATATTTTAATCTGTTTCTTCTCTGTGTGATAGGTGTGGTATAGCAGAAGGGTCTCTATCACACTTCTGGTACTGTCCAGTATTAAGTGAATTCTGGAGAGACATTTTTGACTGTCTCTCCAAACTATGGGGAGTGAATACTCAGCCGGATTGTAAATAGGCTATTTTTGGTTGCTCTGACAATACAAGGGCCCTTCCTTCCCATCAAAAGCAGATTATTAGAACAGGTATGGTTTCAGCTAAAAAATTAATATTGCTGGACTGGAAGTCTCCACTGTCCCTATGTCAGGAAGTGACTTAATGAAATGCTTTCGATGGCTAAGATGGAACAGATTCGTTTTAACAGAGGGGACTCACAAAAGTACATCTTGAAGGTGTGGAAACCTTTTTTGATGTTGCTTGATGAGACTTATATGTCTGCTTTGTGTGTTTGCTGCTATACTATGCCTCTAATCTGGACAAACTTTGATTTTGCACTCTGATACTCTGGTAGTCCTCCCTTTGTTTGGTTTTTGTTTGGTTTTTTTGTTTACCTTTTTGTCAGTTTTTATTAAGCTCCTTGGTTGATTGCCTTTTTCTGCTTGTTTTTTGTACTTACTGTGTGATTGTAATCAGAGAATCTGAAAATAAAGTAAAAAAACATCAAGTACCCTTGCTGCGCCCCTTAGGGGAATTATTTATCTATACTGTGGGTGCAGGACAAGAGGATGTTTCTGCAATGACAGCAGTGCACCTTGAACTCACAACCTTCTGGGCCATCAGCCTGGAATAGTTGCTGTAATGACAGATCCTTTTGGACAAAGTCTGCTGAGCATTAACTCAATATCTCAAACCAGATTAGAGGTCAAATACATGACAACTTCTGCTGGCATTGAGTCTTTATGAGTCCACATAAGCTCTGTAGATGTGGCATGTTAGGTGCAAACAGGATGGTTCCACTTTAAAGTCCATATTTAGCACCTAAAAACAGATTGGTGAGTTTTTGGAACATCCAGTGTGGCTGAAAAACAGATTTAGTTTTCTAATCATCTAAACCATTAAACACATTTAGTAAGAATATTTAGTATAAATGGTTGGTCATGAATATCAGAAAAGAGCCAACTCTTAATTCTTGCTTTCATTATTATTTTTTTAATTTGTCTAAGTATGTCGGGTGGCTGTGGCTCAGGATAGAGTGGGATGCCTGTTAATCAAAATATTGGCAGTTCAATCCCCAGCTCCTCCTGACTGCATGTTGAAGTGTCCTTGGGCAAGATACTGAACCCCAAATTGCCTCTGGTGGCTGTTCCACCAGTGTGTGAATGCGATGTACTGTAAAAGCACTTTGAGTCATTGCAAAGACTAGCAAGGCTATACAAATATGGAGCATTTATATTGTCTTTTTTTTTAAATTGGATAAGTAAACTCTGAGGACCAACAGGACTGAATCATTTAATATTAATACTCATAATAAGCCTTGCATGATTCATTATAAAATTATACAGTTTTCAGCACTGGAGATATTCTGAATTTTAAAGTTCATCAATTATTTTCCATCATCTCCAATCTTTAACTGTGTGTGAACATGATTGCATGTAATTATGTTTTTCTTAATATGCACTCTATGATTCAATTCAATTCAATTTTATTTATATAGCGCCAAATCACAACAACAGTTATCTCACAGCGCTTTTCATAAAAGAGCAGGTCTAGCCCGTACTCTATGATGTTATTTACAGAAGCCCAACAATTCCCACCAAGAGCAAGCACTAGGCGACAGAGGCAAGGAAAAACTTCCTTTTAAGAGGCAGAAACCTCGAGCAGAACCATGGCTCAGGGTGGGCGGCCATCTGCCTCGACCGGTTGGGGGTGAAGGAGAGAGAAAGAGAGAGAGAGAGAGAGGGCAAGAGAGGAACAGAGAGAAAAAGAGAGGGATGGAAGGAGAGAGAGGGGAGGGAGGCAGCCTACACAATATACACACACAGGGATACAGACAGTAAAGGTGATGTTGCTATAGACTAAATGACTAAATGAAAAATGGTATAGATATGTATAGTAGTGTTAATGATAATAATCGTAATGTTAATGATTATAATAACAATAATAACAATAGGACTAGTAACAATAATTGTAGCAGAGGGTGTCAGGCAGGATCACAGGGGCAGCAGGTGACCCGCAACCACAGCTCCACAACTCCAGAGCCAGAAACACCTGCAGGAAGTGATAGGAGGAGAGAGGAGAGGGACGAGAAAGCACAAGACTACCGGAAAGGGGAGAAGTCGAGTTAGTAACATGCAATAATGGGATGAGGTTGCATACAGAGGGAGAGAAAGTAGAGGAGAGAGGAGCTCAGTGCATCATAGGAAATCCCTTAAAGTCTTAAGCCTACTCTTAAATGTGGAGATGGTGTCTGCCTCCTGAACCCAAACTGGAACGTGGTTCCACAGGAGAGGAACTTGATAGCTGAACGCTCTGGCTGCTAGTCTACTTTTGGAGACTCTAGGAACCACAAGTAACCCTGCATTCTGGGAGCGCAGTGCTCTGGTGGGGTAGTAAGGTACTATGAGCTCTTTAAGATAAGATGGTGCCTGACCATTAAGAGCTTTGTAGGTAAGAAGGATGATTTTAAATTCTATTCTGGATTTTAATGGAAGCCAATGCAGAGAAGACAGGAGAAATGTGATCTCTTTTCCTGGTTCCTGTCAGAACACGTGCTGCAGCATTCTGGATCAGCTGAAGAGGACTTTTTCGAGCAGCCTGATAATAAGGAATTGCAATAATCCAGCCTAGAAGTAACAAATGCATGGACTAGTTTTTCTGCATCATTTTTAGACAGGATGTTCCTTATTTTCGCAATATTACGTAGGTGAAAAAAGGCGGTCCTTGAAATTTGCTTAATGTGAGACTTAAACAACATGTCCTGATCAAAGATAACTCCAAGATTCCTCACAGTGGTGCTGGAGGCCAAGGCGATGCCATCCAGGGAAACTATATCTTTAGATAATGCGTCACGGAGGTGCTTAGGCCCCAGAGCAATAACTTCAGTTTTATCTGAGTTTAACATGAGAAAATTACAGGTCATCCAGGTTTTAACATCCTGAAGGCACATTTGAAGTTTAGCTAACTGATGAGTTTCATCTGGCTTGATCGATAGATATAACTGAGTATCATCTGCATAACAATGAAAGCTTATGGAATATTTCCTGATAATATTACCTAAAGGAAGCATATATAAAGTGAAGAGGATTGGTCCGAGGACAGATCCTTGAGGAACTCCATGACTAACTTTGGCATGCATGGAGGACTCATCGTTAACATGTACAAACTGAAATTGATCTGATAAATAGGACTTAAACCAGCTTAGAGCGGTTCCTTTAATGCCAATGAAATGTTCCAGTCTCTGCAATAGGATCTGATGGTCAATGGTATCAAATGCAGCACTAAGATCTAATAAAACCAGTACAGAGACAAGTCCTTTGTCTGATGCAATAAGGAGGTCGTTTTTTCACCAGTGCTGTCTCGTGCTATGATGAGCTCTAAATCCTGACTGAAAATCCTCAAATAAACTATTGCTCTGTAGAAAGTCACACAGCTGTTTAGCAACTGCTTTCTCCAGAACCTTAGAGAGAAATGGAAGGTTAGATATAGGTCTATAGTTGGCTAAAACATCCGGATCAAGTTTGGGCTTTTTCAGAAGAGGTTTAATTACAGCTACTTTAAAGTACTGTGGTACATAGCATGTTGATAAAGATAGATTGATCATATCTAGTATAGAAGTGCTGACTAAGGGTAAAACATCTTTAAGCAACCTAGTCGGGATGGGGTCTAAAAGGCAGGTTGATGGTTTAGATGAAGAAATTATTGAAGTTATTTGGTAAAGATTGAGGGAAGCAAAACAGTCTAAACATATATCTGGTTCTACAGCTGTTTCTAAGGTTCCAGAGTTTAGAGATAAGTTGGTGCCAGGTCTTGGTGAATTTTGTTTCTAATAGTTAGAATTTTATCATTAAAGAAGCTCAAGAAGTCGTAACTACTGAGAGCTATGGGAATACTTGGCTCAATAGAGCTGTGACTCTGTCAGCCTGGCTACAGTACTGAAAAGAAACCTGGGGTTGTTCCTATTTTCCTAATGCTCTGGCATTACGGAGGGCCTTCCTATAAGTTTTAAGACTATCTTGCCAAATTAAACGAGAATTTTCCACTTTGGTGGAATGCCAATTCCTCTCAAGTTTCCGCGATATTTGCTTTAATTTGCGAGTTTCAGTATTATACCATGGAGCTAACCGTCTTTGTTTTATTATTTTCTTTTTTAGAGGGGCTACAGAGTAGAGTGTCATTCGCAGCGAGCCTGCAGCACTATCAACAAGATGATCGATTTGGGAGGGACTGATAATGAATTTAGAGCTGATGGAATCCTTAAATTTAGCTACAGCACTATCAGACAGACATCTTGTATAGAAATTTTTGCCCAATGGCATGTAGTTCAGCAATACAAACTCAAAAGTTATCAAACAGTGGTCGGACAAAGAGGAATTCTGTGGGAACACCACTAAATGTTCAATTTCAATACCATACACCAAAACAAGGTCGAGGGTGTGGTTAAAACAGTGAGTCGGTTCATGAACACTGATGAACATCCACTCCACTTCTGCCAAGTTGGGAGCAGTTCACACATGACTGAACATCCAAAACTGGTCCATTTCGGATTACTTCTGGAGGACAATTTGTTAAAGATACGCAAGCGGCTCAGACGGTCCGAGTGAAGTGCCGACTGAATGCGAAGGTCGTCAGGCCTGACTAACCATCCAATAAGAATTCTAAAAACAATTTGTCCAAAGCAGGCCGGTTTGCTGAGGTGTTTAGAGCGGTTAGAGCGTTGTGAGAAATACATTATAAGTTGCTGATTTTTAGGATTTCACTGTAATTAACTTGTCAGAAATTAGCATTGGTCACAGGATTTTTATTCCTAATCAAAGGGTTGTCTGACTTACAATAAACGTCTGCTGGCATGTAGGTGAGAGTTTTAACATAGACTAATCAAGAGGTAGGGACACAACTCTTATGCCACATACTGTACATTTGCATTCTTTTGTCAGCCGAGGAAGAAGCTTTTGAGTGTATGCTAATACTCTGCCATTTGTTTTCCCTTGTCTTGACAGAGACAAGAGAAAAAACAGTGAAAAATCAACAGGCCAGGAGTTATAAGTGCATAATCCCATTATGGTAGCATCTCTAGTGATAAACTACCTAGGAGTTTATATAGACTAGCAGGTAACGCCATCTAATGGTGGCATTTCGAGGGATTTAAGGAACAGCCTATTTTCCAAAATCCTGAGTGATTTTGGGAAAAAAAAAAATAAAAACAGAGGAAAAAAAAGAATTCTATCCTTGCTGCAGCAGCCTGGGTCAAACTCTGGCCCATAGCCGTGTGTTTGCATGATCATAATTGCCGTTGTTTCGTTATACTATAAATAACACATCGTAGAAAAACATTCCAGATGTTTCCCATTTAGAGTTTTAAAGAGTTTGTGATGTGATAAGTGTTTGTTTCGAACATTATTTTCCACTAAGGAAGGAAAATATCTGGGTGTGTATGAGATGATAAATATAGAAAACTCTGATAAACTCATTTCAGTGTCTAGCATACACAAATGTAAACAAAAACGAGTGCACCATCATGCAAGTGCCATACGGCTGAAAGAGTTCTCCAGAGTTAGTGTGTGTTTAACAAGATCTGACCATATTACAATATGGGAAGATCAGAGTGATTGTGTGAATGATAAAACCCATTGGAAGTAAAAGCAAATCTGTTCAGTGAGTCTGAGTCATGGGGAACAAATCGGGGAAAAAACTAAATTCTTTGCCTGACACTCTTTCAGGTGCAGCTAAAATAATGGTAGAAAAATGGCGGAAAAGTGTGGTTGTTGATGTTCTTTTTGGCATGATTTAACTGAAGGCATTTTTCCTATCCTAGGCACACTGAGTACAGATTGTTTAGGGAGATGTAGAATTATGTTGACAGAGAAAGCAAAGAAAATAGGATAGAAAAAGATTGATTGGCAAGCCTTTGAGAAATGGGGAAAAAGAAGCACATTTGAGAGAAGCAAAATCAGTGGCAGGGTTAATGGTAAAACAGATAAGGAATGCAGTTTTAAATGAGGAGAAGAAAGCTAAACACAAAAGGCCAGATCAGAATTTACCGCCACCATATGTTGTCTCTAAGCCACCCATCCTGGTAACACCAGAAACCACTCATCCACATGCAAGTACTGCCCCTCTGTGCAACAGACCCAGGAAAAGGCTGAAATACAGGGGAGGGAACAAGCACTGTACCTGTACTGACCTGTCAATTTTTCCCCCAACCCACACAACAGTGACTGAACAAAGACAAAATGGGAAGAACACCCAAACTAACTGTTTTCTTCCCAAGAAATTTTTATCTCCAGTTACAGCATCTTCCGACTACTGGCTCAGGAGCCAAGGACAAGAAAGGGATGCACAGCTACTGCCTATGTTGACATTTCCAAATCCCCAGCCTCAACCAACAGGAGAGCAAGAACACGCCCACTGGGATCTGGAAGTGTTTGTATACCGGCCATGGCAGCCGGATGAACTAAGAGAAATTGCAGAAGAACTCCTCAGAAAACTGGTGGTGAGAAATGGGTTACATCAATGAAGCAATTGTTGTCCATGTATAATCCAACTTTACAGGAAGTGGAAGCTGTGTGTCAGAAGTGTTTCAAGCTCCGATGGGCCAACATTCAACCTGTCACCTGGTCCACAGCATCATCAGTGAGATCAACTCAGTTTGGTGCTATGATGAACACCTTGTATGACGCAGTGCGAATGGCTTTCCCCCTGAGAGTCTGTTGGCCTGAGATCGACAACACTAAACAAAAGGAAGAGAAGTCAGCTGCAGACTACCGTGTCCGCATGGAAGCTGTTTTTGCAGTTAACTCTGGCATCGACCCCGACAATGACGCATACTCCGACCTGCTAAAGACTGGTTTGGTAAATGGTCTCCACCCTGGTCTGAAGACCCGGGTCATGACTACATGTGTGGGCTGGGAAAGCGCTCCTGTAGCAACTGTTTGGACACACGTCTTGCATGCTGAAAGAAACAAGGTAGATGTGGACTGTAAACAAAAGAAACATCTCCAAACTGCTCAGTTAATGTTCTACAAGCAGGGTGCACCACAGAACCCCGGACAGAGGTGGCAGTCCCATCAAAGCAACAATAGAGGACGAGGCACCAGAGGAAGAAGGACCCTGAGACCACACTATGAATATCAAGGGGACTACAAAAATACCACAGGCCAAAACAAAGTGAAGTGCTACAGATGTGGAGGTTATGGGCACATATCAGGAGGGTGTTCCACGCCTGAGTTTAACCAACAACAGGAACATGATCCAGAAGAATCCTGGCCACACGCACCACCTGGGAGCCTCACTGTGCAGTCTCCAGGGTTTCAGACATAGAATGTAGAGTAGAAAGGTCAGAGCAGTGAGCAGCATATTCACAAGTACACCACTGATGAGAGTGATAAACCAGTATTTACATAAAGATCCTAGTCTGATTTCAGGAGCAGAAGGCTCATTGATCAAATCTAAAGTGCTCCATAATGCTCCTAGAACATATATTTTTCATTCCTGTCACATTTTGAAACAGCCATCAAACCTATTTACATGTAGACACAGATATTTTACACATTTAATTTTTAGGAAAAAAAAGAAAATGCCAGTTGTGAAATGTTCTTCTGATAACATGCAACTCAGCCATTCTGCCTGTAGAGACAAGGGGGGTGGTAAATTTTCCAAGTTCTTAGGGGTATAAATAATTGACCTTATGCGGTAAAACTAATGTCACATGGGTCTAACAGCCCATGTTGATTTTCTGTGATTGATTCAGCAAAATGCACATTTAAGCATTCCTGTTTTCATCCTGACTCAAGATTCGTTTTTTGTTTCCACATTTGGCAATGAGTTGTAGTTATGATTTTATATTTGTGTGTTTCTCCCAAACCAGGGAATTGTCAAAGTGACTGTGTCACTATTAGGTTCTTGGCAGAAAACTGTCATAAGGGTTTTTCAAATGATAAGGTGGATTTCGTTCCAAAAGGGGTGCGTTTTGGATCACAAATCAGGTACAGGAAATCCAGGAATTTCCAAAGACCACAATAGTAAATTCTTTTGGCTCTAGCAGGCTAGTGCCATTCATGGATTATAATTTTTTCTTTGTGGAGATCTCCACCCCAGACATGGGGAAACAGCTGGCCATTGACTGATTTTATTTTTTGATTTTGAACTGCTAGGCATTTTTCACTGACTTAAAAGCATTTTGACTGACTTTTTGACTGACTTTATTGACTTGAAGCAGGATTCTGTCCAGCTCTTTTTCTTTTTTGTTTCAGACTGCTTGACTCAGCTAAATATTTCTATCTTTTCTAACTTTAACTCTGTTTTTCGTTTTGATGGAGTCGGTGGGGCAGCTATGTGACTTGATTTAGCACGTGTTTCTGTGTTTTCTTTGTCACCTCTAGGAACAAGAAAGCACATCCAATATGCATTAAATGGTCCTTTATCTTCTACAGGTCCTGCCCACAAAGGTTTTCTAATCAACCTATTGTTTGCATTCTTTTCTCACCTGTTTCCTACTGCTGTATGTAAATGATAGGACCATACTGGTTTCTAATGACCCGGTGATGCTGCCCTACTTTATCCAAACTGCAGATGCTTTTCTACTGTATTTTTTTTCCCTTTAAAGATGTCTCCTAGCATTGATACATGGTTCTTAACCATGCATCAAAAGGAGGGAGGGGAAATATTGTTAAAAAACTAATTTTGCATTCTACTAATGAACTAATGACCACTCACAAATAGGCATGAGAGTCCTTATAGGAAGTAACAATTTTCTTTC
>NC_060162.1:19338753-19351638 GCF_021292245.1 Micropterus dolomieu | reverse complement strand
AGTGTATGACCACGGTTATGTGTTTGCCCTTTGACATGTTGTTTGAAGTTAAAAGAAGTGGCCATATTTAAAAAGTTAGTTGCATTAACATTGTTGGGATCATCAACATGAATATTAAAATCGCCACAAAGAACAATTCTGTCAAAATTTAAAACCAGAGTAGATAAAAATTCAGGAAGTTCTGACAAAAATCCTCCAGGCGGTTTTGGGGGGCGATAAATTATAACAAATATGATAGGTTACAGCCCAATAATTACAATAGGACTAGTAACAATAGTCGTTGCAGCAGAGGGTGTCGAGCAGGAACACGGGGGCAGCAGTTGACCCGCAGCCACAGATCCAGACTCCACAGCTCCAGAGCCAGAAAACCTGCAGGAAGTGATAGGAGGAGAGAGGAGAGGGACGAGAAAGCACAAGACTACCAGAAAGGGGAGAAGTTGTGTTAGTAACATGCAATAATGGGATGAGGTTGCATACAGAGGGAGAGAAAGTAGAGGAGAGAGGTGCTCAGCAGCATAACTAAGGGATGGTTCAGGACTCACCTGAGCCAGCCCTAACTATAAGCTTTATCAAAGAGGAAAGTCTGAAGCCTACTCTTAAATGTGGAGATGGTGTCTGCCTCCTGAACCCAAACTGGAACCTGGTTCCACAGGAGAGGAGCTTGATAGCTGAACGCTCTGGCTCCTAGTCTACTTTTGGAGACTCTAGGAACCACAAGTAACCCTGCATTCTGGGAGCGCAGTGCTCTGGTTGGGTAGTAAGGTACTATTAAGATAAGATGGTGCCTGACCATTAAGAGCTTTGTAGGTAAGAAGAATGATTTTAAATTCTATTCTGGATTTTACTGGAAGCCAATGCAGAGAAGCTTAGACAGGAGAAATATGATCTCTTTTCCTGGTTCCTGTCAGAACACGTGCTGCAGCATTCTGGATCAGCTGAAGAGTCTTAATGGACTTTTTCGAGCAGCCTGATAATAAGGAATTGCAGTAATCGTGCCTAGAAGTAACAAATGCATGTACTAGTTTTTCTGCATCATTTTTAGACAGGATGTTCCTGATTTTTGCAATATTACGTAGGTGAAAAAAGGCAGTCCTTGAAATTTGCTTAATGTGAGACTTAAACGACATGTCCTGAAGATAACTCCAAGATTCCTCACAGTGTTGCTGGAGGCCAGGGCGATGCCATCAAGGGAAACTATATCTTTAGATAATGCGTCACGGAGGTGCTTAGGCCCCAGAACAATAACTTCAGTTTTATCTGAGTTTAACATTAGAAAATTACAGCTCATCCAGGTTTTAACATCCTGAAGGCACATTTGAAGTTTAGCTAACTGATGAGTTTCATCTGGTTTCATCGATAGATATAACTGAGTATCATCTGCATAACAATGAAAGCTTATGGAATATTTCCTGATAATATTGCCTAAAGGAAGCATATATAAAGTGAAGAGGATTGGTCCGAGGACAGATCCTTGAGGAACTCCATGACTAACTTTGGCATGCATGGAGGACTCATCGTTAACATGTACAAACTGAAATCGATCCGATAAATAGGACTTAAATCAGCTTAGAGCGGTTCCTTTAATGCCAATGAAATGTTCCAGTCTCTGAAATAGGATCTGACGGTCAATGGTATCAAAATCCTCAAATAAACTATTGCTCTGTAGAAAGTCACACAGCTGTTTAGCAACTGCTTTCTCCAGAACCTTAGAGAGAAATGGAAGGTTAGATATAGGTCTATAGTTGGCTAAAACATCTGGATCAAGTTTGGGGTTTTTCAGAAGAGGTTTAATTACAGCTACTTTAAAGTACTGTGGTACATAGCCTGTTGATAGAGATAGATTGATCATATCTAGTATAGAAGTACTGACTAAGGGTAAAACTGCTTTAAGCAACCTAGTCGGGATGGGGTGTAAGAGGCAGGTTGATGGTTTAGATGAAGAAATTATTGAAGTTAGTTGGTAAAGGTTGAGGGAAGCAAAACAGTCTAAACATATATCTGGTTCTACAGCTGTTTCTAAGGTTCCTGAATTTAGAGATAAGTCGGTGCCAGTTGAGGGCAGGTCTTAGTGAATTTTGTTTCTAATAGTTAGAATTTTATCATTAAAGAAGCTCATGAAGTCATCACTACTGAGAGCTATGGGAATACTTGGCTCAATAGAGCTGTGACTCTCTGTCAGCCTGGCTACAGTGCTGAAAAGAAACCTGGGGTTGTTCCTATTTTCCTCTATTAATGACGAGTAGTACGCTGCTCTGGTATTACGGAGGGCCTTCCTATAAGTTTTAATACTATTTTGCCAACTTAAACGAGAATTTTCCAGTTTGGTGGAACGTCAATTCCTCTCAAGTTTCCGCGATATTTGCTTTAATTTGTGAGTTTCAGTATTATACCATGGAGCTAACCGTCTTTGTTTTATTATTTTCTTTTTTAGAGGGGCAACAGAGTCGAGTCTCATTCGCAGCGAACCTGCAGCACTATCAACAAGATGATCGATTTGGGAGGGACTGAAATTAGCATAGGAGTCCTCCGTTACTTTGTGACTTAATAATGAATTTAGAGCTGATGGAATCGCATCCTTAAATTTAGCTACAGCACTATCAGACAGACATCTTGTATAGAAATTTTTGCCCAATGGCGTTTAGTTCAGCAATACAAACTCAAAAGTTATCAAACAGTGGTCAGATAAAGAGGGATTCTGTGGGAACACTATTAAATGTTCAATTTCAATACCATACACCAAAACAAGGTCGAGGGAGTCGGTTCATGAACACTCTGAGAGAAGCCACTGGAATCTAACAGAGAGATAAACACAGTACTGAAGTTGTCATTCTCTACGTCCACATGAATATTAAAATCCCCTACAATAATAACTTTGTCCATTTTAAGGACTAAAGTTGACAAAAACTCTGCAAATTCAGATAAGAATTCAGAGTACGGACCAGGTGCTCGGTACACTATAACAAAAAGAATTGGTTGCAGTGATTTCCAACTTGGGTGTGAAAGACTAAGAACAAGGCTTTCAAATGAGTTATAATTTAGTTTAGGTTTAGAGCTGATTAGTAGGCTAGAGTCGAAGATAGCTGCAACTCCACCTCCTCGGCCTGTGCCTCGAGGAATGTGAGTATGAATATGACTGGGAGGGGTGGATTCATTTAGGCTAACATATTCTCCATCACCCAGCCAGGTTTCAGTAAGACAAAATAAATCAATATCATAATCTGATATTAGTTCATTCACTAGTACACCTTTAGAAGAGAGAGATCTGATGTTTAAGAGTCCACATTTAATTTTCCTATTGTTTGCACTATTGTTCTTGGGGTTTTAATTTTTATGAGGTTTTTATGCACAGCTCCTCTTCTGTTTACCTTTGATTTAAAAAATTTCGATGGTCAGGGGGCAGACACCGTCACTATGGGGTTTTCACTAAGTAACTCCTGAAATGGAAGAGCAGAGAAGTGTGTTAGACTGCGACTCTGCGTAGGGTTTTGGGTGGGTAACTGCTGAAATAGAAAGGCAGAGAAGTGTGTTAGACTGCGACTCTGCCTCCTGGTCTCAACTCTGGGTTGTCATGGATTTGGTCCACTCAGAGTTGAGACCAGGAGGCAGAGTCGCAGTCATGAAGAGTAGTTGTTGCCAAGGTAACAACTAAAGGTGATCCAAATAAACAATAAACAATATTCTCAGAAAGTCACGAGGCAACATTTTATATCCAGTAATCGCCTGTACACCAAAAGCAAAATTAATCTGTGGCTCCAACAAGGTTGAACAAAACCTCAAACATATTCTCAAGTCAATAGTGCCACTGAATATTCAAAACCCCTTTCTTTTTCAGAATTTTCTCCCTTGGTGAAAAGGCGCAGACTCTTCCATGCACTCACAGGGATGCACTAAACCACACACTAGCCTGTTGCCCGCATGACTGGAGCAAGATGCAACTCTGAGTGGATGGAGCGTGTCTTCTGAAAAAAGCTGTGGCTGAGGTTAATGGGTTGTGAGCGGGTAATTGAGCGCGCTTGGCTCGTCACAATAAGGGTGCCAGCTCTCTGGATGAAGGGGGTAAACGGGGAATGACTACAGAATAAAGTGACACGCAAACAAGTGCATGGAAGCACACACACAGACACATAAAGTTAGATTTGCAAAAATGCGAAAGACAGGCAGTCTGTGGAAATAAAGTATCTACCCAGGGCCATCACCCCCTGTGTGCCTCCCCATGGATTTGTCAGGACTGATCAGTTTTCCACTTTCTCATAGCACCGCTGTCCACATCAATATCTTGTTCTGCACACGTGCTACAACGCAATTGTGTTTAAAATACGTTCAAGGAAACAATTATCCACCTACCATTAAAAAAGAAAAAAAATAACAAATAGCTTCTTTCCATAAAGATTTCACTTTAAATTTAAAAATATAAATAACAATCCTGATGTACTGTCCCCTCCAAAAGTACTGGAACGGTAAGGCAAATTCATTTGTTTTTGTTGTTCACTGAAGACATTTGGGTTTAAGATCAAAAGATGAATTTCAGCTTTTATTTCCTGGTATTCACATCTAGATGTTTTAAACAAATTAGGACATATCACCCTTTGTATTAGACCACAGCATTCTTAGGTGAACAAAAGTAATGGACCAAATAATCTTAAACATTTAATATTTGGTGGCATAACCCTTGCTTGCAATAACTGCCTCAAGCCTGCGACCCATCGACATCACCAAACTGTTGCATTCTTCATTTGTGATGCTATTCCAGGCTTTTACCGCAGCTTCTTTAACTTCTTGTTTGTTTCGGGGTGTTTCTTCCTTCAGTCTCCTCTTAAGGAGGTGAAATGCTCTATTGGGTTATGGTCAGCTGATTGACTTGGCCAGTCTAAAACCTTCCACTTTTTTCCCCTGATGAAGTCCTTTGTCTTGTTGGCAGTGTGCTTTGGCTCATTGTCTTCCTCTCAATTAGTTTCAATGCATTTCTCCATAAATTGGCAGACAATATGTTTCTGTACACTTCTGAATTCATTCTGCTGCTACCATCATCAGTTACATCATCAATAAATATTAATGAGCCTGTTCCAGAAGCAGCCATGCCCAAGCCATGACATTACCTCCAGCATGCTTCACAGATGAGCTTGTATGCTTCGGATCATAAGCAGTTCCTTTCTTTCTCCACACTTTGGTCTTTCCATCACTTTGGTGGAGATTAATCTTGATCTCATCAGTTCATAAGATTGTGTACCAGAACTTTTGTGGCTCATCTCTGTACTTCTTTGCAAATTTCAGTCTGGCCTTCTGATTCTACCTGCTGATGAGTGGTTTGCATCTTGTGGTGTGGCCTCTATATTTCTGCTCTCTGAGTCTTCTTCCAACAGTGGATTGTGATACCTTCACCCTGCACTGTGGAGGTCGTTGGTGATGTCACTTACTGATGTTTTGGGGGTTTTCTTCACAGCTCTCACGATATTTCTGTCATCAACTACTGTTGTTTTCCTTGGCTGACCTGTTGGACGTCTGTTGCTCAGTACACCAGTAGTTTCTTTCTTTTTCAGGACATTCCAAATTGTTGTGCTTGCTATGCCCAACGTTTGTCTAATGGCTCTGGTCGAATTTCTTTCTTTTCTCAGCTTGACAATGGCTTGCTTTTCTCCCTTGTTGGTTTATCCTCTTTAACAGGAAATGCAGTATTTACAGGTTTGAACCAAGCATGAAAACTTAGACTAGTCATGCAGAGCTATTTAATTTTCGGACAATCAACCTAAAAGGCAACACCTGGGCAACAAGAAACATCTGTAAGTCACATGTTCCAATAGTTTTGCTCACTTGAAAAATGGGTGGGTTCAAACAAAGGGTGGTATGTCCTGAGTTGTTTAACACATCTAGATGTGAATACCAGGAAATAAAAGGAAATTCTGAACTCTTGTCTCATCTTTTGATCTTAAACCCAAATGTCTTCAGTGAACAACAAAAACAAAGGAATTTGCCTTACCGTTCCAATACTTTTAGAGGGGACTGTATAATGGTTAACTTGATGCTTGCATGGCCTCAATTCCAGCATCCGTAAGTCAAACTATTCAAATAAAACTCCTGTCTACACATAAAATTCCACTTTGATAATATTTAACTGAAAATTGTTATCTGTAAGTTTTGTCCAGCACCAGTGAAGCGATGGACATGCAGCACACTTTGCCTGAGTAACGTTACCACATCTCACAGAATAAAAGGTCTCATTCAACTCATGTACAAGCTCAAAAAAAGGGAACATCTTCGTTGTTCCTCTAGAAAGAAACCCAACCATGTCTTGCTTTTACCTGCTTCTTTCATTACGTGACTTGTGGCAGAAATACAATACTACAATGACTTACAAACTTGAAATTTTATTCTAGCTGCCCTAAACAAACAGTTAAACCAGTGTGGTGGGTTTGCTCGCTGCTTTGATACATTTTGGCTTTTATAGATCACTGAGCCCAAAAGCCCCGTGTAAAGGAAACCCAGCGTGTGCTCAAATACAAGGAGGTCAGAGAATGTCAAAGAAACGTCAAACAACTAGAGAATCACCGCTGAACAGACAAGGATGTAGCTTGGAGATTTTCTGACACAGGGGTTCAGTAAATGCCAGCAGCACAGCACATCTTCAGAGGGTCTGCAGAATGCCTTATGCTTATTCACCATTAAACAGCTGTTTGCCTTGAGAATTCGAAGGCTCCACTCATTGGCTGTCCACAATGTCAATCGTAGAAACGTCTGCTCACTTCTTGACAATACTGCACTGTTCTTTACTAGTAAAGTCGGAAACCCCTGTTCACTAAGTAAATGTTCGTATTTGAGAAGAGAGGACTAGTGAATCTTTGCTTACTTTATGACTGTTGCTCTTCGAAACTATGAATCAGTTGATACTATCCGAACTCACTTTTTGGAGTGTAAAAGCGATGTAAAAGCAGCTGTCATGTCAGTGAAAACAAATTGGACATGTTACACAACGTTCTGTATTGCAAGAATATTGCTTTAACAACCTTGCATTCCTCCTCTGTACACTGCAGAGCAGTAGCACACTTGTTCAGGTGTAGGTGTAGTTCTGGGTTTCTCAGTGGGTGAGTCAGTCACTCGTTGTTTTTTCATGCTGGGCAAAAGTAAACAGCTGCAAATGGCTTCCTAATGAGCCCTGATATCTTCAACGATGCTGACTGCGTTTAGCAAACCTGGAATAACAGGAAAGGACAGAACAGTCTGGGTGAGTGGCACAAATGTAAAGAAAAACTGGGTTAATATCCTTAACAAAATGTATTTTTATACTGTGTCCGCAAGAGGACCAAAACAAAGCGACAAGCTTATATCAGTGTTGACAGTCCTGTGTTGAATTTACTACTGCCCATACGATAACTTATCTCTATTGATAACCAAGAAGCAAAAAGTATAGATCGATGTGTTGCTTTGGGTGAGGTGACATTGATAATGAATGAGGCCTGGCTAGCCCTAGGAATCAGGCTAATGAGTTGGAGTTGGTACAGATGGCCTAAAATTAGCCTGAAGGCAGTGGCTCTCTCCTAAATGTCTACAGGGAGCGGCTAATAAGGACAGCACAGTAGGCGATAGCAGAGACAAGAAGTTAACTGTTTATGGTAAAGGCAGAGACCAGGGACCAAAAAAACCACATTACTAATACACTGTTTAATCTTCATTAGCTAGGGGGCAGGTTACTTGCGTACATTCACTATCTCTCTGCAGTTTGTGTCACCTGCCTGATTCATTTACTGATGCTCATACCTGAAAACTGGCCAGGGCGATCAGTCTGCTCATGGCTGCTAGCCAGTGTTGGAGTTGTGCCTTGCTTAGGGTTACAATTTTTGGATGAGGCAGGAGTGGTTATTACAGTCTTAGATCATCAAAATCAGATTTATCCAGCTTCAACTTTTGACACAATAAATTGTCTAATAACGGTGAATGAATACAATGGATTTTTACAAATTGCCTTTTATTTTATTCATCTTCTTCCCAGATACTGCCAGAGGTTAGGTAATTGGGACTGTTCATTCCTGGGGGAAAAAACTTCAGGGATGATGAGTGATGAGGTTCTGTTGGTTCTTATTCTCAATGCTGAATAGGACCACTGCTGAGTGTTTAAAGGATTACACAGTGTGGATGCCATATAATATGTTTTGTACATGTGGACAAGCCAAAAGATGTTGGCAAGCTAATGCTGGTTTGGACAAGATTTTCTGAGAATAGGAGCCATGTCAAGGGAAAGCAATGAAAGTGATTTATTACCAGAGAGGGGACTTAAACAATGGCCTAGGGAATTACTATTGGATGACACTACTGTATCAGCCTTGTTTGAAAATGCTGCATCCTGCGTGATCGCTTAGACATGTTCCAGTCTAACTAAATATAAGTCATCCCTCCTTAATATCTGTAATACTTTCTACAGGTAAACAATCAGAACAGAAGGAGTAGACTGTGGGTTCTCATGGTTGTCGAGTGCTGCCTTTTCATTTTGATTATGTTTGATTACATAACACTGAAATGGCAAATATTTCAAGTGAGATCAGTGAATGAGACATTAAATCCACTGTCCACTTCTGCCATTTGCCTAGCCAAATGTCCATTATATCCAGACTTACCTCAAACTTAATAAAAACATGCTGGAGGAAATCTCACAAAATGATCTCCTACCATGCAAAATTTAAATTGTTAATTATTAATATTCTGCTTTCACAAGAAGAAATACATTTCACACCAGTTTGATTTAGAGAATTGCAAAAAGAAAGTGAGAAAACAGAGAAACTCGACAAGACGATGTATAGTAAGGGTGTGTCTTTGCCTAACTTCGAGTTACCTAAACCCCGTAGTTACCTGTTTTGACATTGAGAGGTGAAAATGTCTAATTCATGCTGATGGCATTTTGTAGAAATGTTTTGTCTTCCAACCCTATCGCCAGACGCCAGACTAGAACATCAATATTGGACAATATTACACATACTACTTACTTCAGTAATGACAAATACGGAATGATAAATGTTAGGAAAAAGATCATAGTTATGTAAAATAACCATGAAAAAGCCCGTAACTTGCTCAAGATCCTTAGTATATCTCTCAAAAGTAAATCCAGCGAAGTCTTTGTGTCATTGTTTACAAACAAGATGGTCAAAATGTTTAGCCTGTTAGTCAATATAACAGTGTCCTCTGGATGTATTTTCTGATATAAACTTTGGCTAAGGTTTGGATGAAAATGATGCAAAATGCACAATGCACACTTTTTCAGTATGGCGTGTATCAGTTTCACCAGTACAAAGTTTTACATTGCAAGAGATTGGACAGGATTCACAGTTACGCTTTTCCTGTTTGTACTGTAATTTGCTGACAGAACACGTCATTGTGAAACAGAAAAGAAAAAGACTGTTTTACAGCACTGCAGAGCACAACTGAAACAATTACAAAATTAGAAATGTAAACATAGGAAACACCTCTTAGTCTGATGTCCCTGTCTGTCAGGCCACAGATTCTCATCCAAATCACAACGGATATCTTCATCAATTCAGGATATTTACAAAAAATAAAAAGTCTAATAGACTTGTATAGAAAATATGCTTGACAGATTGTGACAGTGTGTTCAACCATTTTGCATGCAGTGACTTATGCAATGAGCTTGTGCTTTGATGTTTTGGGGGGTAAGAAACATGAAATAAGCCATTGATAATGACACAGCAGACAATTGCACATAATCATTTGCATGAATGTGTCAAAGAATGACACATTATGTGTACAAGTGATATGGAGGGTTTACAAGTAATTTTGAGAATTTCAATTCTGATCTGAGAAATGTACCAAAGCGACTGAGAAAAACTGTAATATTATTCCTATCTGCGACACATAATCTGCTTTTTCTTGCACTTGCTCATTTCTAGCATTGTTAATCTGTGTTGGTCCATCATCTTGTCTATCTCCATATCTCTGCTCACTACTACAGGACTGTGTGACATGTAATTGTGTAAATTGGAGATAAAATGTTTAGGTTTGTCAAACAGAATCATAAGCTCATACACTCTCACAAAACAGGGTACAGAGTTGTACCTCACTGAGACCAGAAAAACTCAACCTTTGTTTTCAGTAAATTAGCATTGGGCAGGTTTAGGATAGATTACCTGTGGTTCAGGATAAGAATTTTAAAAAGCTTGAAAACACATCATCAGACTTGGTTCCTTTACTTACTAGATGTTTCCTGCGCTTGCCACCTGATTTGTATTGCTTTACTTACTAGAATACTACAATATTTAAAAGTCAATCTACTTCTACTCATTATGCTGTTTTCACATTTGTCTAAATTAGAAATCGCTGATCCCTCTCTTTATCTCATACTCAAAACACACACAGATGCTCACATAGTGTAAACAATACAATCTACAGTGTATCTGAGCAGTTATCTTACTGTTGTATAGTACTATTACAATGTTTACAGTCAATTAAAAGCGTGAAAAGCAGCCAAATATACAGCAGCAGCAGTAGCTTTCCACTGCTGAAGTGCAATTGCATCAATAGGAGGCCTCTGTGTGTGTGTGTGTGTGTGTGTCTGTGCGTGTGTGTGTGTGTGTGTGTGCGTGTGTGTGTGCACATGAGCTTGTGCGTGTGGTTCATTTTCCTAATAGACAAACTATACTGTAAAAAAATAAAAAGGATGGAGAAATTGCAGTAGGTCTGCATTGAAATGTCAGCAATCAGTTCACTCTGTTCGGTATAATTGAACAACAGCAGACCTTTTCATGTGTCCTGACAGCCTGAAAACATTTTTGGAGACGCTGACGTAAAACAAAGTCTTCCTAATCTTTTCATGGGTGTCTTAGCAGGCTATCACACCCAAGAGTTCCTGGACAGATGCCCCTGAACTCTCCTCCTCTTGTCCCTCTTCTTTCTATTACACACATCGACTGTCTGTTTAGGCTACCCATCCATACGCTCAGACGTAGGGCCTACTCTCATAAACTAAGTCATAAGACCTAAAGTTCAACCAAAGTTTAAGCAATTACTCTGGGGCCAAGTTTCTTTGAATTTGTACTAAAAATAACAAACATGTTTCTGTCTAAATGAATAGTCATTTGCCTGTAGCCCATTAACGTCTGTTCCTGTGCACTAATTCACATTTTCTTTGTAAAACCCAGCCATTATGTATCGACATGTATAAAATGTCTGGAATAAATTATTTGTATTTATGGAAAACATATAGGAGCATTACAAGTGGTGAAATTGGGGATATCAGCAAATTTAGAGAGGTACATGTCCATCAAATGAAGATTAAATGTCATTATTTTTTATTTTACAAGTGAGTAGGTATACATAAATGACCATTATCAAAACTGTATGACAAATAGTAGTAAGCTAATGAACATTTCATGACTACAGATTAAGCAAGGAGGAGGATGGAGACTAAAATAATACTCACTCAAAGTATCAGCTGCCATATCAGTGTCAATAAATAAATGTGACGACTATTAGATAAATGCAGAACTCTTGGTTGGAGACACACAGTGACCTGTCTCTTTTATAATAATAATCAGAGAAAATAGACTAATTCGGGTTTGAGTTCTCTGTAGACTTTACTTAATTAAACTGTCCTTATCATGATGTGTGTTTCAAGTTCAACTCGACGCAGCAAAATATCGCCCTGTAACATCCAATAAGTTGAAATTCTTACAACATTTCTTCTACCTTCCTTTCTTCTGTGTGTCAAACTTTTAAAATAACATTTCATATAACACGCTCACCTGTGCCGGGCTCCTCGCCTCCGCTCCTCCGAAACAGATGCCCCAGTGCGTATTAGTGGCGCTCATGCCCCGGCTGAAATTACGAAGACGTAAAAGGGGGGGGGGGGGGGGGGGGGGGGGATCCCACATGCCCAGAGAGTCCGATATGCGCGAGCCGCAGATGAGTGACACTGGGCGACAGTTCGCCTCGTGCCATTGAGAGAGACGAAGAGAGAGAGAGGTGAGAGAGAGCGAGGTGAGAGAGAGAGAGAGGGAAGAGAGAGAGGTGATTGGTGCTGCCATCGTGTGGCCTTACAATGCAATGACACAGACGAGACAGCTATACTGCCAAAGTTTGACGGCTGCAGACAGTGAAGCGAGGGACCACAAAAATGATGTTTAGTGTTGAAGCTTAAAACGAAATCGTTAAACTATTATTAAAGTGATTTAACTACATTATGAAGAGGAAAAAAACATAAAAGCAGAGAATGCACCATAAATTATGTTCAATGCTTAGCCTAAAATTAGTGAAGCAACATTATATATATATATATATATAAACAGATTTTATGCTTTTTTAAGGGTTCTGCTATATAGCAAATATCTGTTCTATTTCATACCTGCTCCCCTCTAACAGGGCTTCGCTATTGGTTCAGCCTCTGGAGGCTTTGCCCTTGGCACCTGACAAAAAAGAAATTTGCACTCACCACCCTATCAGGGATTAGCACAGGCAATGCTACTCTCTCTCTTTTACTGCCTTTGGAAAAGGATTATCACCTTTCCAGTTTTATGTAGACTGTTAAAGGTGCTGCAGAAGTTTTTTTTTCCTACACATAATTTCTTCCAAGTTGTGCGCCTCCTGTGCTTCGCCCATGATGACTACAAACCCCCACCAGTCCTGTTCTATCTGCTTGGGTTTGTGGGACCAAAGTGAGACTGACTTCTGACTTCTCGCACTCCCACCCTCAGGCTTGTAGCTGGCTAGCTATTTCAACTTTGGCAGTTAAAACATTTTTTAAGAAAAATAGACAAATTCTTTGATTCCAGCTTCTCAAATGTGAATATGTTTGGTTTCTTTCTTCTCTATGACTGTAAACTGAATTTGGGTTGTGGACAAAACAAAAAATTTAACAGTAACAGTATTGGCATAACTTTTTCTGTGTTTATT
>NC_060162.1:19332184-19338733 GCF_021292245.1 Micropterus dolomieu | reverse complement strand
TATATATATATATATATATAAACAGATTTTATGCTTTTTTAAGGGTTCTGCTATATAGCAAATATCTGTTCTATTTCATACCTGCTCCCCTCTAACAGGGCTTCGCTATTGGTTCAGCCTCTGGAGGCTTTGCCCTTGGCACCTGACAAAAAAGAAATTTGCACTCACCACCCTATCAGGGATTAGCACAGGCAATGCTACTCTCTCTCTTTTACTGCCTTTGGAAAAGGATTATCACCTTTCCAGTTTTATGTAGACTGTTAAAGGTGCTGCAGAAGTTTTTTTTTCCTACACATAATTTCTTCCAAGTTGTGCGCCTCCTGTGCTTCGCCCATGATGACTACAAACCCCCACCAGTCCTGTTCTATCTGCTTGGGTTTGTGGGACCAAAGTGAGACTGACTTCTGGTTTCTTTCCTCTCTATGACTGTAAACTGAATTTGGGTTGTGGACAAAACAAAAAATTTAACAGTAACAGTATTGGCATAACTTTTTCTGTGTTTATTTACAGAATGAATCTATGAAAAATTCTCGGGAGTCAACCAGAGACACCATACTCTTGGCCCCTGCCACTCCAAGTGTGTGTGTTCGCCGTGAAAGACCAACCAAGTCTCCTTCCTGGCAGTTTGAGGACAGGCAAAGCTGTCAGAAATGACGTCGCTAAAGTGACACTAGATGAGGAATACTCTCGCCAAATCGACACTCAAATCACTCACCACTTGAGATTTGTACCTGTTTCGTGCAGCTACAGGTTATTCTAATATTGTATTTAGCTACAAAATTCTATTGCAAACTAAAACCTAATATTCATTTCTAGGGTTAAATCACGAAACTCAAAGTTCTAATCATTCTGTGGTTTTGAGTCACAAAACAGATCATGTTTTGGATCAGCAAAAAAAAAATTTAAGGGTAAGGTTTGGCTCTGATGTAGCTGCCTCTCTGTGTCTGTAGTCACCACTCAGTAGTCTCGCTCAGTGTCCCCCCCACATCACAGTCTGATGTACTGTCCCCTCCAAAAGTATTGGAACGGTAAGGCAAATTCATTTGTTTTTGTTGTTCACTGAAGACATTTGGGTTTAAGATCAAAAGATGAGTATGAGACAAGAGTTCAGAATTTCAGCTCTCATTTCCCGGTATTCACATCTAGATGTGTTAAACAAATTAGGACATATCACCCTTTGTATTAGACCACAGCATTCTTAGGTGAACAAAAGTAATGGACCAAATAATCTTAAACATTTAATATTTGGTGGCATAACCCTTGCTTGCAATAACTGCCTCAAGCCTGCGACCCATCGACATCACCAAACTGTTGCATTCTTCATTTGTGATTTACGGGTTTACCAGCTTCTTTAACTTCTTGTTTGTTTCGGGGTGTTTCTTCCTTCAGTCTCCTCTTAAAGAGGTGAAATGCTCTATTGGGTTATGGTCAGCTGATTGACTTGGCCAGTCTAAAATCTTCCACTTTTTTCCCCTGATGAAGTCCTTTGTTTTGTTGCCAGTGTGCTTTGGCTCATTGTCCTGCTGCATGATAAACTTCCTCTCAATTAGTTTCAATGCATTTCTCCGTAAATTGGCAGACAACATGTTTCTGTACACTTCTGAATTCATTCTGCAGCTACCATCATCAGTTACATCATCAATAAATATTAATGTTCCAGAAGCAGCCATGCACGCCCAAGCCATGACATTACCTCCACCATGCTTCACAGATGAGCTTGTATGCTTCGGATCATAAGCAGTTCCTTTCTTTCTCCACACTTTGGTCTTTCCATCACTTTGGTGGAGATTAATCTTGATCTCATCAGTTCATAAGATTGTGTACCAGAACTTTTGTGGCTCATCTCTGTACTTCTTAGCAAATTTCAGTCTGGCCTTCTGATTCTTCCTGCTGATGAGTGGTTTGCATCTTGTGGTGTGGCCTCTATATTTCTGAGTCTTCTTCCAACAGTGGATTGTGATACCTTCACCCTGCACTGTGGAGGTCGTTGGTGATGTCACTTACTGATGTTTTGGGGTTTTCATCACAGCTCTCACGATATTTCTGTCATCAACTACAGTTGTTTTCCTTGGCTGACCTGTTGGACGTCTGTTGCTCAGTACACCAGTAGTTTCTTTCTTTTTCAGGACATTCCAAATTGTTGTGCTTGCTATGCCCAACGTTTGTCTGATGGCTCTGGTCGATTTTCCTTCTTTTCTCAGCTTGAAAATGGCTTACTTTTCTCCCATAGACAGCTCTCTGGTCTTCATGTTGGTTTATCCTCTTTAACAGGAAATGCAGTATTTACAGGTTTGAACCAAGCATGAAAACTTAGACTAGTCATGCAGAGCTATTTAATGTTCGGACAATCAACCTAAAAGGCAACACCTGGGCAACAAGAAACATCTGTAAGTCACATGTTCCAATAGTTTTGCTCACTTGAAAAATGGGTGGGTTCAAACAAAGGGTGGTATGTCCTGAGTTGTTTAACACATCTAAACGTGAATACCAGGAAATAAAAGTGGAAATTCAGAACTCTTGTCTCATACTCATCTTTTGATCTTAAACCCAAATGTCTTCAGTGAACAACAAAAACAAAGGAATTTGCCTTACCGTTCCAATACTTTTGGAGGGGACTGTAATTCTATGAAGACAAGCATACCCAGTGTCCCAGTTACACCAATTAAAATGCCCAAAGTCGCAGCCTACAGCATTTCACTCAATGGCTTTTGAATCAGTCGCTCTCCCCTAATGATTGCGCTTTAGAGTCAAACATAGCATGCATCTGTCTTTTAATGGTAAAAATCAAGATTTACAGAATTATTACTTTAAAAAGTTACAGCGGCAGTAAAACTGTTTTTAATATTATAATGGTTGAACTTCTGTGGTTCAGAACCGTGGGAGGGTGATCCATATGCCTACCCGTTCCTCTTTCAAGCCTCCTAACACTCATATACATAAGTGTTTTGGCTGTGGTGGAGCAGTCCATATGAATGATGGCCAGCCACCACCATAAATAATAAAGTTGCCGCCATTTCCGATGGCAAGATGGAGGTTAAAACTGAGGGCCACATGTTGAGGGAGCAGTTTCTCCCTTATACTCACAATGTCTTTTAGAAGTGCTCCTCAATTTCAGAGGAGCAAAGCGAAGAAGCAGAGGCCCTCCTCTTCTGCAGGGATGCTCAAGGCCTTATGATGGTGGAGTGGGAGGTGGCCATGAAGAAGGTTCAGAGGGGGCAATATGCCATGCGCACTACAGTAGGAAGGCTGTCCATTTAATTCAAGTTCAAAAGTCAGATCTCCACTAGGTAAGTTTAGTGTTTTCAAAGAGAGTGGGCTTTTTCCTTTTCTTTCGCTACATTTATCTGACAGCTACAGTTGCTGTTGTATTTTTTTTGTAGGTATTATGGTGTCAATACATTACATATATATTATCTTCTACAGGAGCTGGGGCCCACGTAAGAGAGTGACCTCAGAATGACAAAATCAACTAACAACTAAGTAGTGAAATATGTATGTATATTTTAAAGTCAAACAAATGCTCTTGTAAAAGGCCTATATTTTAATCTACTCAAAATTAAACAATGTAGGCAAATGTTTAGTCAATGTTTAGAGCAAAGAGAGGGACTATATTATTTCTAACTGTTGGAAGATTCATGATTTGGTGATGGAGGGAAAAAGTATCTAATAATATGATACCTGATGTTTTCTTTCTCTCAGCAGATCAGCACTACATCAGACCAAAGTTTTTGATGCCTTTCTCGTGTTGGATGTCGAGGGAAATCCAGACAGCCTAAATCTACAGCTGGATGATAACCGCGTGCTTCAAAAAGAGGAAGCGCTGGAGAAGCCTGTTGAGGTGCAAGTCACCACCTGCCTATTAAAGTTTGGGATTGCTACATCTATCACCACTGCCTTCTTCTGCTGTTTGTCGATCAACACAATGTCAGTAGCCCTCGGCCTCCCTCGTTCAGCTTAGTGTACAGTCTCAGGGTGAAACCCTCTGGGCATTGTGAGGAGCTTTCTTGTCTTGATATCAGTGGCCTGCTCCTTTGGCAACTTTATTATAACAGCAGAGTTTCTGATGACTGGCAGGGCGTATGTGTTAATATGACTTGGATCTTGTTCTTCCCATTCAGATGACTTTTAAGGACCTGCCTTACTCTTTGTAGGTATTTGACTGTGGCTGACTAGCTGCCTCCTCATGGTTTCCATTTGCCTGCAGGATCCCAAGGTATTTGTAGTTGTCCTGAACATCTGCAATGTTGCCTTCTGGTAGTTCAACCTCGGTTTCTGATCATTTCCCCTCTTTTCCGAATGACATGACATTCTGATGTCATTGCTGTGGATCCTGCAGTGTGGATCAATGAGTCAATGTCTTGCTCATTCCTGGCATACACCTTAATGTCATTCATGTAGACGAGGTAAATGGTGGTTGTTCCACTTCAGAGCCAGTATCTTTGTGAGGATCTGGCTGAGGGGGTTCAGGCCTATGCAGAACTGCAGCGAGGAATCCAAGGAAGGTTAAAAATCAAGGGCAACTGGACTTGGTTAAAGATACTAGAAGACATTTCGTCCCTCACCCAAGATACTACTTCAGTTCTGACTGTCTGGTAGGGAAAGTCAGCTATTTAACCTCCGTGGAGTTGTTAGCCAAGATGATCGATACCGCTGGTTCGTTAGTGCTCCTGGCTGCTGTAACTACATTCATTATGGTTGTTAGAGCCAACTGAGGCCAAGTCTGAACGACAATCGTTGGCAATTTAACCTGAGGCCAAAAGTGAACGTTTGTTAAGTTTCCTAGGAAGTGATGAAAGGACAGTATTATAAGTGGGGGACAAGTGGTGGTGTAGACCCCCTACCCCTGTTAAGCGACGGCTTCTCGGGTGTAAGGGGCTTCCTTGACACCTCTTTCTAACCATCCATCCTGTCTTTCTAAAATGTGCAGCTGGTGGTCCTCAAACGAGTGTCCTTTGTCCTTCAGATGTAAGTAAACTGCAGAGTCTTGACCTGAGGAGTTGGCCCTTCTGTGTTGAGCCATGCGTTTGTGTAGTGGTTGTTTAGTTTCCCCAATATACAGGTCTGTGCATTCCTCACTGCATTGGACCACATACACTAGATCGCTTTTCTTGTGTTTGGGTTGTTTGAAGTGTTGAAGTAAAGATTTGTGCGAATCTGTGGTGAGAGTTCTGCCTGATCAGTGTGTTTTATTAGTTTTGTATCAGCGCACAGAGTAGCTATAGGACAGGCAAAAATATTATAAATTCTAATTAAATGATGACGCTAATATTACGACTTCTTTCTCGACATCAGAGAACACAGATATGTGGGAGAGACTCTGAATGTGCAGAAAGTTTTGAATGTGCAGAAATCCTGCTGAAACACAGGATGTACTAACGTCCAGATGTTCATAACTGGATTAAATAAATAATTTATCATTGATGTGAAAAGGTGCCACATGCACATTTAAAGAGATGATTTCAGCAAACAAAGACACAAAAGAGGAGGAAGGACTAAATCATGTGTGGGATTTTATTAAATGAAAAAAGTTGATCTACAGGGAAAAAAAACATATTTAAAGGCAATAGCTACAGAATGCCTGAAGGCATTACTGCTTTAGATTTTATTAATTGTTTATATTTTGAATTTCATAAACACATTTCCACCATAAATTGGTGCAGAAAAGGCAGAAATTGGTGCAGAACATTTCACCAGAATGTTCAAAAAAACCCTATGCTGTTGAATTTCTACAAAAATGTACCCCATAAATTCATAAAAATGAAGGAAAACAATCTCTGTTCCTGTTTGATATATTGTTTCCTGGGGAACATCCCAAATAAGGGGTTAGGTTTGATGTTCCATTTTAGGCTATGATGTCTGGAGGATGGCAAGTATGCTGATCACACTTATTGACCCTGATTATAACTCCTCTTTTCACAAGTTTGACTGCAGAACATTAAACACACTGTGGTGGGTAATGATCCAGACGGTATAGGGTTGGGCATATGGGATAAATTCTCGCCTTCATGTTTTTATCAACTTAGAAATATAGCTAAAATTCAATCTATGTTAACTTTTAAGGACACCGAGACCATTTTACACGCCTTCATCTCATCACGCCTGGATTATTGCAACAGCCTTTTCACCTGTTTAACCCAAAAATCTATTGATCGACTCCAGACTGTCCAGAACTCAGCTGCCAGGCTTTTAACCAGAACAAAGAAATATGACCAAATTACTCCTATTTTAGCTTCATTACACTGGCTCCCAGTATGTTTTAGAATTGACTTTAAAATTCTATTGATCACTTTTAAAGCTCTTCATGGCCTCTCGCCTTGTTATATTTCTGACCTTTGAGTCCCATACGCACCAGCACGTACCTTGAGATCCTCGGGCAGAGGTCTGTTGTCTGTTCCAGAGTCTCGACTGAAAACTAAAGGGGACAGAGCGTCTGCTGTCAGGGCCCCGAGGCTCTGGAACAGCCTGCCCGAGGAAATCAGGTCGGCTGAGTCAGTGAACTCTTTTAAGTCCCTTCTTAAAACATACTTTTATAGGACAGCCTTTCCCGAT
>NC_060162.1:19326815-19332084 GCF_021292245.1 Micropterus dolomieu | reverse complement strand
TTAACCAGAACAAAGAAATATGACCAAATTACTCCTATTTTAGCTTCATTACACTGGCTCCCAGTATGTTTTAGAATTGACTTTAAAATTCTATTGATCACTTTTAAAGCTCTTCATGGCCTCTCGCCTTGTTATATTTCTGACCTTTGAGTCCCATACGCACCAGCACGTACCTTGAGATCCTCGGGCAGAGGTCTGTTGTCTGTTCCAGAGTCTCGACTGAAAACTAAAGGGGACAGAGCGTCTGCTGTCAGGGCCCCGAGGCTCTGGAACAGCCTGCCCGAGGAAATCAGGTCGGCTGAGTCAGTGAACTCTTTTAAGTCCCTTCTTAAAACATACTTTTATAGGACAGCCTTTCCCGATCTTATTTGACTTTATTTTATCCCTTTTATTTTATTGTATTTTACTAATTTTATATTAATCTGTATTTTAGTCTTTTCAATGTTTTCATGCTCTTATCTTGTTTTTTGTATTATTCTTTACACTTGTTAAAGCACTTTGTAACTTGTTTTTGAAAAGTGCTCTACAAATAAGGATTATTATTAATTTTATTACTATAGGGCTCCAACACTGTCAGGGCCGCCCAAGGAAAGTCCTGTTTAAATTGGCTTGGGTACAAATGATAATTAAGCAGCTGAAAACTTCAGGTTGAGGAAACAGAATTAAAAGTTAAGGGGGAAAAAGACAGCCCAACGACCAAAGCACATAGGGGCCCATTAAAGAGGTGGCATGAAAAAAAAAGGAGGCCATGGCAATGGAAGCATATGTTTTCGTACAGTGCGAGACGTAATACTGTAGTAGTAATGACACAGAGCAGACAAACAGTAAAGCATCAAGGGCAGGTAGGCCTAATTTACGGACAGCACCTGAACGCGTCACCAGCGCAGCTGGATACTTTCCGTTACCTCAGAGAAAACAGTGCCAACTATGAGACAGCAGTAATTTGACACACAGGTCGCTCCTGCACAGCCACGCCGATTAAAATAATTAACAGGCAATGACAGCAGGGTTTACAGTCTGACGGTGGATCGTATTAAAGTTTAGGGTCACTGTTGTGTGAGCAAAGAGTCGTTAACATCCTGATTGAACCCACCTTCCAACTTAATAAAAAAACTGGGCGAAGCTGCGTCTGCCATATGTCTAAACTACCAGGAAATGCGGGTGTGTCAGTGCTCGGGGACAAGTCGCTGGAGTTTTACCGGGACCCGGTGAGCTTCTGCCGGCAGAGGATCGAGAAACATCGAAGCAGGGTGTTTCAGTGCCGCCTGCTGAACAGACCGACCGCCTTCATCTGCAACGTGCAGGGAGCAAGAGAGCTGCTGTGTGGTATGTTGTGGCGCACGGCTGAACGTATGAGCGTGTGTGTGTGTGTGCGCGCACGCCACAGGCACAGTTCAGCTCAAAGTACATGTTTTGTTCCCAGCAAAAGAGAAGCCAGTAATATTCTAATTGTGACTTATAGATTTTATAGTCTGCGTGATAGTTAAGGTGATTATTGGTGACTTTTTTAGATGTGATACCTTTTTTGTTTAGTTATATCTGCCACACATATTTATTCTTATAAGGAAGTTGGTGTATGTAGTTTCTAGTGACCTTGTCTCCTTTGCCTAAGGATGATGAGCCAGATTTTGCTCTCAGGCAAAGGAACAAAAGGAAAATCCCCTCTATATGGAGTAAATATTCACCCTGGCATTAGTCTGATCTGTCATGGGAGATACTCCTGACATTGCTGGAGAGGGGTGAGGGAGGACCTTGCTCAGATGAAGTTTTATTTTATTCTTAAATAAAAAATATTAAAAGATGCATTTGAAGAACTATAGAAAAGCATAAAGTTGCTATAAACACACCTTAAAGAGGTGGTATTATGCTTTTTGGCTTTCCCCCTCTTCTTTATTGATTTATATCTATTTTTTGTGCATGTAATAGGTTTGCAAAGTGAAAAAGCCCAAAGTCCAGCCCAAAGGGAGTTCCCATCTCCCACAGAAAGCACGGCTCAACTGCTTGAAAACAGCTTGTTTGTAGTCCAGCCGTTTCCCTTCCTTCCCTGTGACATCACAAGTAAAACGCGTCATAAAGCTTGCCAAGCGGCTAGCGGGGTCAAACCAAGCTAGTCTGAGCGGAGGCCCTTTGATTTTAGTTAAGCCCCTTTTCCACTGCACAGTACCAGCTCGACTTGGCTCGACTCGCCTTTGTTTGGTTTTCCATTGTAGAAATGTTGTACCTGTACCTGCTTCCAGGTGCTTTTTTTTGTATCCCCTCACCTCCATCGAGTAGCATGTAGCTGCAGTACTGGAGGCTGCAGTTTCAGGACCGCAATCCTAGGACCGGAACTGCAATACCAGGACCCTTGTTTACTTTGATACTGCCAGCTAGCTGACTGGCTAGCTAGAGCTAGCTAGTGTAACCGAGCGGTTATTAGTTCGCCTATACTTTTTATGTGGTTACCAAAATAACAACACAGAGGCTCCGTCATCTGAACCAAGACGGGACATCTTTATTTTTTCCCTTCGACCCCCGCACATAGTTGCACCGGAACAGCACCACAACTTCCGTTTTTTTCCCACTTCAAAATAAAAGCCTCTACTCAACAAAGTAGCTTACACTAGCTAGCTAGCTATGTTACTCTTTACAGCCCCCCTGAAGCCAATTACCCTTACCACAACCACAAAAGAACTAGAACTGCGGTCCCAGGAAAGGTCCTGAAACTGCAGCCTCCGGTACTGCAGCTTCATACTATTGGCTCCATCTAGGTTCCAAGCCAGCTGAGAGATACTAAAATGTAACGTGAAAACACGACAAACTGCTGATTGGTCAGAGAGAATATTCACTATTCACTGCATCATGTGCACCAGACAGAGGCCAGCAACAGAAAGTTTTATATTTTACAGCTTTTGTATCGAATTTCATCACTAAATCCACTTCTGAGAAGTTTTGAGGTGAGAAATCAGCTGTGTAGATTTAGAATATTGACAGTTTTCCGAGAAGTGATGGCGGAACAAAAATGAGCTGAGGAGCTCCGCTGCCTGTGCCAACCATAGACTGTATATAAAAACTTTAAGGCTTAATATAATTTAAACAGGTGAATTATAAAAAAATTCACCCCCCTCACAGTCAAACTTAGCGATATGCACTAAAACCATTTTTTGAACCAGGCTGTAAACATGTTTTATTCTGCTGTAGAGTTGGGCATTTTAACATTGGGTTCAATGGAGATTGACTCCCTTCTGCAGCCAGCCTCAAGTGGCCACTCGATGAATTGCAGTTTCAGATACTTCCGCATTGGTATCGGAAGTGAGAGCCGGAGGTTGCAGCTTGGTGCCAACCCGCGGGAGGAGCGTGTGAGGCCGGCCAGCCGCCCGCTCACAGAGCCCTCTGCTCCCGCCGTCACACAGACCGCTGCAGCAACAACGGCAGAGGAAAACACAGCTGGAAGGTTTTCATACCGCTCATCTGTCTTTACATTCTGAGGAATGTTGAAACGTTTTAACTTAAAAAAGAGAAAGCTGTGTGGATCGCTGGTTTGTGTGTCGCATTGAACATTACGTCGCGGCAGTTGTGTGTCGCTATGACGACAAGCTACGTACTATATCTGGGTACTGTCTGCAATGGAAAACCGAGCAGGGCCGAGTAGAGTCGAGTCTATCGATTTGCACCATGGTGGCAATTTTCGGCAAGGCAGCATAAATCGTCAGAACACCGCCAACAGTTCAAAGTTTAGTCCTAAAACACGAAGCAACTCCGACTCTGTTTGAGCCTGGAAATTCACAATCACAACCTGTAAGTATGCTTTATTGGTTTTGAATTATATTTAAAATAAACACGAAATGTAACTTCACAGACTGTTCACGTGCGGAGTTGTTGAATTCGTTGGCTAACACAGCTGCATGGGCTCCGTCAGCACAGGAAACAGAATTGATTAGTTCACGACTCTCAACTGTGGGTCTCTAGGTCTGAGTCGTTCATTTGTCTCGTGACAGCTCCTACTGTGGAGCAGGAATGAACCACTGGTTCAACGCTCACATGGGTCCTCCTCAGTCTTTCGTTCATTCTGCAGGCTGAGTTACTGCCAGCGCCAGAGAATGAGAGGCAGGTCGGCTGTCAGGTAACACTGGACTGACATTATATAGCTATTTTGTTAATTATGTGACATTTTATAAAGCATAACGTTATTACAGCGCAGTGATGTTGTGCTAAATTATAGTTTTAACACAGCCGCACCGTAACTTTAGTCCTGCTAGTGTTTAACATTACAGCTAACAGCTGATGAGAGTTGTTCTGGGTCCACTTCAGAGCCCTGACAGGGTTCTGCCGGGAGCTGAATTACCTCCGAGGTCGTCTCCTCTCCAAAACAAACAGACCCGGTCATTAAAACATTAAAGAGGTGGTATTATGCTTTTAGGCTTTTCCCCTCTCCTTTATTGAGTTATATCTCTTTTTTATTTTGCATGTAACAGGTTTGCAAAGTGAAAAAGCCCAAAGTCCAGCCCAAAGGGACAGCCACAGCCAAGTAGCAACGTTAGCATTAGCCCTGTGGTTTGTTTACAGCTAACAGCTGATCCAGGTCCGCCAGAGAACACAACGTAACTTTTTATTTACCAACAGAGCCGTGCTGTTGTTTCACAGCTCTTGGCTGGTGAACAACCTGCAATGTTTGAGAGCGATGTGCTCATGTGCGTTTCTCTGTCTGCGGAATCCGGACCTGATGTGGCCCATTCTGTGTCCAGAACTGCCAAACTGCTGCGTTTATATGTGTTTATTTCTTTGTTCCTCTCTCTGTGCTGGAGTTCTTTAAGAACTTGGTGGCTTGATCCAGATTATTATTAAATTGGTTGAATTTTAATAAGAGTGTGTTTATTCATATAGTGTATCAAGCTTATTACTTAAGTATATTTACTGCAAATCTGATATTGATATTTTACTCATGGATAGGGACGTTAGGCTACTGTATGAATGAGCACTTTAGAGATAATGATAGTAATTATATACATAAGCCTTTATGTGGCAGGTCTGGTTGTATACTCGGGAAAGATTGTGAAAATGGAAGGATTTAGGCGGAGTAGTGGATTACATATAGACAACATATTTCTGTGGTTTTTACATGGTTTGAATTTGGTTGTGGGCCCAGGGGGGTTTATATAATAATGATATACAGTAATCAAGAGGTGAATTTGTGCATTATACTTTGTCAAATAAAGCAAGCCAGGCAGTCTTCCGTGTTTGAGAACGACGCTGTTTTATAATCGCCCACTATAGGGCTGCAGCACCGCAA
>NC_060162.1:19259375-19326715 GCF_021292245.1 Micropterus dolomieu | reverse complement strand
AACTGCCAAACTGCTGCGTTTATATGTGTTTATTTCTTTGTTCCTCTCTCTGTGCTGGAGTTCTTTAAGAACTTGGTGGCTTGATCCAGATTATTATTAAATTGGTTGAATTTTAATAAGAGTGTGTTTATTCATATAGTGTATCAAGCTTATTACTTAAGTATATTTACTGCAAATCTGATATTGATATTTTACTCATGGATAGGGACGTTAGGCTACTGTATGAATGAGCACTTTAGAGATAATGATAGTAATTATATACATAAGCCTTTATGTGGCAGGTCTGGTTGTATACTCGGGAAAGATTGTGAAAATGGAAGGATTTAGGCGGAGTAGTGGATTACATATAGACAACATATTTCTGTGGTTTTTACATGGTTTGAATTTGGTTGTGGGCCCAGGGGGGTTTATATAATAATGATATACAGTAATCAAGAGGTGAATTTGTGCATTATACTTTGTCAAATAAAGCAAGCCAGGCAGTCTTCCGTGTTTGAGAACGACGCTGTTTTATAATCGCCCACTATAGGGCTGCAGCACCGCAATAACAGCCTAGTTCAAATGAACGAAATGACTCAAAAAATTTTTTGTTAATTTTAATGAACGAGATTTGAATGAATGAGTCTGTCAGAAGACTCGAATTTGCCATCACTATCGCAGTCTGAAGCGGCTTTGATTTGGATCACACTACCTTGTTTCTTACGACCCGCCCTTCTCTGCTTCTGATTGGCTAGTAGTCCTTACCTGGGAACTGCGTATGTGCAACTCCCAACAAAGCTTTTGTACAAGTAAGAATCAGTCTGTAGCTCAAGAGCGTAATTATGTTGCTTATTTGAAGAATTTAGATATTTGTGCCAATACTGTACCTGACCTTTAGTACCAAAACCAAACCATTTGTTTTTCAATCCATGTACCATGTATCCCCTTTTTCACTAAATATGCCAAATTCCTCAGTGCATGATATGTTTTATTGTATTTTGGATGAAATTTTCATAATAAAAAAAAATAGTGGCATAGTGAATTGAGACATAAAAGAACATTATTCCAAAACAGACAATTAACTAGGCTTTAAAGATGATGAATTTTATATTTCAACCAGATGTCAGGCATGGTGAAATACACCATACCCTAAAGGAGTCTTTGTGTGAACATAAACTGCAATCCATTTAGATATATTATAAATATTTCTAATGTTTATTTCATTTTCATTTTTTGTTTCCCTGGGTCAATTGGATTTGAGAAGAGGATTCATTTGCATTATTGAATCCTGCTATCTTGTTACGCCGTAACTATTACACTTCCACAGAAGCACCCCCAGTATCTGTTCTTCTAGCCTGCTTTGTTTGTAGGACACATAAACCTGCAGGCAGAATTAAACCCTGACATGGATATGTGTGTGAACAGTATGCATATATGTGTGTGTGTGTGTGTGTGTGTGTAATAACATTTACGTTGTGTGTTTCAGAGAAGTCTAATTTGTTTCTGAAGGATCCAACTGACCTGATGACCAACATTTATGGGGACACCGTTGTCACCACTAACGGTAAACACATGCATGCACAAAACAAAACAGAAGGCGTGACAAAGATTAGAAAAAATATACTAAAGCAAACAATGCTAACACTTTCCAAAAGGCAGCCACTCACAGCAATATAAACCCAACACCTTAGTAATGCAAGATCGTGACTGTAGAAATGTGTTTAAATTCAGCTCTGCAAATATAACCTAAGTGACTTTTGTATTTGTGTGTTTCAGGTGAGGAGGCATGTCTCCTCCGTCTGTCTCTCACCAGCCTGTTCACAGGAAGTTGTCTGGAATCATCAAGTGATTATATCACCAGGTGGGGAGAGTAATGTTATTAGAATAGTTTTGTTGTCGTGGATGCCTTTGACTGAAGTTTGTGTTAATACGTATTTAATGACCTGTAGGGTCACATGGTTCTTCACAGACAGGCTCATTTTTTTACTCTAGTTGTGTATTTAGAGCTTCTTGTTCAATGGATATCTGTGATGGCACAGAAAATGGTGACACAACAGCAAAGCCTTTATTGCTCCAACAGTTGTAATGCATCCATCCATGTCGAAGGTTTCTTGAGCAAGAGCTGACCAGCTGTCTGTTCCCCTGAACCCACAAATCCCTACAATAATTTTACTGTGTGTAATGTGGGGAGTCAAATGCTGGAATAGCAAGTGAACGCAGATTATGTTATTATAATGTACAGAATGTAGCAAAATGCGCTGACGTGTTTTTTGAATGACTTAATTTTGAGACTGAAGTGTGTGTGTGATTCTCTACCTCTTTCTCTCCACAGTGTATGTGAGCGCTGTCTAAAGGACCTCTCTCTCAGGTAACACTTAATATAAACCTCCAGCACTCAAAGCATGTACATTTATTATTTTGGCTGACATTTTTGTCCAAAGTGATGTACAAAGCAGGATTATAAGTTGTTTCACAAGCTGTAAAACTAAAATATAAAAGACATTTGGAAAAACAATATCAGCAGTGACATAAAAAAATGGTGTGGAGATCATGTTTCACTGTGTGTGTGTGCGCAATGAAGAAAAGTTACAGCAGCCACATGTCACTTACAATAAATACAGTTTCATGATGTGTTTTTTTCCCAGTCCTTTATGGGATTGTTAGCAGCATTTAATTCAAGTCACTTCATATTTACATTACAGACTAATTGTTTTGGGACAGTAAAGTTAATGTATGCAACTAACAAACATGTGATCCGTGTGTGTGTGTGTGTGTGTGTGTGTGTGTATAGTGGCCAGCCAGAGTGTGTATACTCTGCCTTTAAGCGTCTGGGGACAGAATTGGTATTGGGCATTTTTCTGAACGTAAGAGCAGAGGAGCAGCCTGAACTTTACCAGGACATTGTGCAGCTTTGTACACAGCACTGGCATGGTATGAACACACATACACACACAAAACCACAACTTGCTTCCCCTGACCTTCCTAAGCAGCCTTATTTGCTTTCTGTTACTATATAAAGATAAAGATAGATAAACTGCCCCAAAAAGAATCTATGTAAATGTGTCTTGTACTTAAATGCAGCACTGGTTTTGTAAGACACTTAAGACACTGTTGCAGACATATGTAATGAGCCAGTTTTGTTGTTCTGCAATACAGCATAGCAAAACTTCCACTTTCATTTCAGTTCAATAAACGTTTGTGTGGTTTTGACCATCTTTGCCCATTTTTTGAACAACTCGTTGTTTGACCCCGCAGGTCTGATCTCTGCTCCGGTGAACGTGAAGGTTCCTCTGTGGTCTTCAGGTTTCTCTACCGCTCTGGACGCCAGAGACAAACTGGTGGACATCATCAAAGACAAACTGGAGAATGACACACAGGGGTGAGGCTGCATATGTGTCTGTACCTCTATCTTTCTCTGTGCCTTTCTCAGTCGTACACACAAACACAGGCAGGCACACAAAAACACACACACAGTTCCTAGCAGAGACAGAAGGAACCGCCCAATTGCTTCTGTTCTTTCCCTCTCAGCCTCTTGCATTCTCCTTCTTTCTTTCTAAATTTCAGTATCTTTATCTCTTTTTCTTGCATTGCATGCAGACACACACACACACACTGATTGTAAAATGAAAACTCCATTTTACCATCATTCCCAAACGCACTGCTGGTAGTATTGTAGAATAATGCCATAAATCAGAGGCTAGTAGAGGCTGTTGATCTGTTTTCGTTGATTTGTTTATAGTAACCTGCTATTAATTAGTAATGATCTCTAGAACATGACTCTAATTCTTGCTGTCTCCTCTCTCCCTTGTCGGATCTCTTCAGTTTTGTCGGCTCACTTGGTTCCTTGCCGCTTCCCGACTCCAGCTCTGCCTCCCAGCATCTCCTGCTGTTCATCTCAGCACTGATCCCCAAAGCCCTGGCGTCGCTGCTCACCTCCTTCACACTGGCACTTGGTGGAAACGGACAGGTAATTTCATGATGAGACAAAATGACTGAAAGAAAATTGTCTTCAGTGCACAGAAATTGTGTAAGCAGTAAAATGTACAAATTGTGGTAAGATCCAAGTTTTGCACACAGGCTTTATATCTTTAGATGGTAAGAAAGTAACTTAAAGATAATTCAATTCAATTAATTGTAACATACCACTCCAATCCATCATACTGGTCCAGCTCTATGCATACTTAGATCAGCACTTCAGCATCCTGATAAAAACACTGTGATGGACATTGGTATTGTGTGAAGTGAAAGTTATTACCAGTATTTCTGTTCTTTCTGAGCAAAAATTAGGCCTCTGCAATAACCACAACTATATGCCTATTTCTTTCTGCTTTAAATAAAATTAACAATCAAAAATCTTTCTCCATGTCCATGAGAAGATGCGCCGGCAAGCGATGGAAGACCCTGATTACCTGCACAGAGTCCTGCTGGAGGTGCAGAGACTTTGGCCTCCTTTCATTGGTGGACGCAGAATAGCTAATCAGGTAGGAGTGTTCACCTGGGAACTGGTTTAGCGTCCTGTTGATTTTCATGTAGATCAGAATGAGTATTCAGCATTTCTCATCCAGTGTTCTGAATTTTCTAAAGCCATTTTAATTATAAATAGCACTAGTCTCTGGACAAATATAAACTCAAAAAAATGTGAAGATCAGGATTTATTATTTTAAGGGTTTCCAGCAAATGGAAAACACTGAGCTGTTGTGTAGAGACTGAAATGAAATGGTACTCATTTGAGCATTTTATGCTTCACATTTTGGCACATAGTAGATACAGTTGTCCAGAAAATCTTAACAATGAGTGCAAAATGTAAATGCCAATCTCTGAATTATGAACATTATAAGTGACATGAAGAGCAAATTTAAGAGCAAACTAAAGGGAGCATTACTATAACAACTAGCACGTTAGCTGTTTTTTTTTTTTTTTTTTTGTATGGAGTAAAATGTTCAGTAAAAAATATGACAAAATATGGGGATTTAGTTCATGCAAATGTTTTCATGTGGATGTTTTAACAAGGCTGTTAATTGGACAAACAGTTATAACTAAGAATGTCAAGGTTTAACTAATCTAGGGTAACTTAATTTCCTCCTGATCAAACCTTGTGAAATAACCCATTTCTGTACACTTGAGCTGAAGGATTTGTAGTGTTGTTTGTATTTATATTCCGGCAGTCTTCAAAATGTGACACAGGGCAGGATTTTTTTTTTGCCGTTTTCTGTGTTGCACTCCTTTCCTGTAGATGGCGACATATTACTGTAGATAAAAGGTTCTTCCACTGTACACCTACCATGAGTGACGCAAACACCTTACAGTGCATTATACTAGTTTGGTCAATCAGTTTCAGGCTCATCATTTTGCATCAAGTGTCTCTCAGCTGCTGTTGGTAAAAGTCCTGTAACAACCTTTGAGACTTGAAGCACTGAGGACATTTACAGTGTTCCAGGCGAGACAGAAACTACAGTAAAACAAAGACAGATTGTGAGTCCTGTTACATTGATTACCGTGTTAACAGAGGCCTAACTATCAGTATTTGAGCAGCATATACTGTATGTTTTAAATGCAACATGACACATCTAATGAAATATCATTAGACTAATTACAGAGGCATTCAACTCAAAATTCACATTATTTACTGCAGGCCTGATAGATAGTAAACGATAAGATGAAGTGATGGCTGCATGAACATGCAATAAGTTCATGCAGCCATCACTTCATCTTATCGTTTACTATCTATCTGTGCAGGTTAACTATTCTGGTCTATAACCTATACTGTATTGTAAATCTGTGTGCTATACACACAATCATCTTTTATCCTGTAAGCCAACTTTATTTGTTACAACAGCCTTATGCAACAACCCAATCAGAGGCATTGATTCATTTCTGTGATCGATCGGCTCCGCTCCCACAGAAGGAAGGGAGCTGGGGTGGGATGTCAGGATTGGCGGTGGGAGCGATGTGTGCTGGTGACACTGTGAAGCCGAGTGGAAAGTCATTTGTCACTTTTTGGAAACGCACCAGCACTCTTCGATTGCTGTTGGCATCAGCGGGACCCGGGTTCATGACGTGTGGGAGAATTTTAGAGAAGAAAGAACTCAATGAATAGATGTGTCTGACACGTGTGTTTTTTTTAAAGCCACAAAGGTCATGAAACAATGAAACAAAATATAGAAAACAAAAACGCGAGATGTATTTGTTATTATTAGAGAAGGAAGGAGAATAAAGTTTCTATGCCGACTCAAGTAGGCTAGTAGAATATTTGTGTTGAAAAGTATTTAAGTAGTTAGTAGAAGTACTTACGTCTCATATAATATACTTTTTAAGTTGAATGTTATAATGACTGTAATGAAACGTATCAAAATAATGAAGCCACAGTGATGTTTTAATATTGAATAATTGACAAGGAACAAAACCAGAAAGAGTGACAGTAGATTTTTCCCTTGGCAGTACCTTTTGTAAAACATCCCAACACACTGCTAATGAAAAGAAAAGCTAGAGGGAAGTGCTGCATCTGGGGTTGATGAGATGTTTATGTGTGCAGGTAGGCGTGTAAGAAAGAGAAAATATTAGTATTCACAATCAGGTGGAAAAAGTAGGACCGCCATCCAGGTGGAACTAAGATATGCAATAGTTTTAGCAACTTTGTGTGTGTCTGAGAGCAAGAGGGAGAGAGAATGAACTCTGTGAGGGCAGCGACATCTCTCAGTGAGAACCGGGAGAAAGAAAGAGATTTTTTTAAAGATTTTCCACTCCAGCAGAGAGAAAAATGAGGAAGAGGGGAGAGGAAAGAGAAACAGTGATCATGTTCCGTGGCAGTCCATTAGTGCAGCTACTAATGGATGTAGTGAAAAGATGAATTAAAAGGGTAACAATTGGTTAAGTGGTCTTTTTGCCCCAAGGTGGGTGGCTTTGTGAAAAACCAACTCAGGAAATGTTGTTCAAAATGAAATGTAAATGTAATTTTCATATGAGCCAAACATCAGGGTTAAAGAAGTCTCCCATTCATGTTGCTTCAAAGGGGTATTAATAGCATGTTCTCAAAGTTGCGTCATTTCAGTGTTCCCAGTTGGGTGCAATGACACTGCTTACAAAGTCCTGAACAGTTAAACAGTTAAAATACATAGGTGTCATCACAGGTGTCATAGATGTGAATACAAGACCTTTTGTATGATTTTCCAGTTGGGTGTTCATTCCACTCACAAACTGTTGCATATTTCAGTTTAACTTAATTTCATAATATTTTGTAAGCTTTGTTTATTCACTCATCATTTAAATTGAGGCCTTCAAAGGCTTGAGGAAAATTGACTGAAATCACCACAAAACTGATCAACTACCGCTTTCTTGACAATCCAGAAACGGAGAAAGAAACGTGAATGTCAGATAATTTAAATAACATGTAATAATGTGATGTAATGTCCGTGTGTGTGTGTGTGTGTGTGTGTGTGTGTGTGTGTGTGTGTATATAGGACTCCACTCTCGCAGGGTTTAATGTCCCAAAGGATTATGGCGTGATCTATATCAGCCACTCTGTACACCGTGACCCAGAGGTGTTCCAGCAGCCGGACCACTTCCTCCCGGAAAGATGGAGCGGAAGGTGAGGATTTTAGATCTTCATTGAGTATAGACCTCGTTTCAGAAATACACTTCAGTGTCCTATGTGGTTCCTACTTATAGCAAAAGGGCTTCAGAGTTGATTTATTATTATTTATTTAAGAAGAAAATTATGAATCACAACATACACAAGTTGTAATCTAGTGAGGGTTACTACAAAGCAAAGACAAGAAGAGCAAAACATATGAAACGGAAGAAAAACTTTGGGAGACATTCAAAAGAATGGAGAAACCTAGGTGTGTGTGTATTCGTGCAGTGGCACCATCCCACACATGTGAATGCTTAACATATAAACACCATTTCTAACAGCCAATGAATTCTCCAACCCGGTCCAGATCAAGTCATCTCAGATCATTTTATCATAACTAGTTAACTGGGTGCTGGCCAGCCATCATTTTCTTCTCCTTTTTATAGCAGTCTGAAATTGTTGACATTGATGTTTTCTGGATGGCTGCCAGAATAATGTTAGCTAACCATAGCTGTTAAAGTTCAGTGCATCGTAATGAAAGGCATTGAAATGTAGACATTCCATGATAAAATCAATTAATTTCAATGTAATCTCCACTTTCAGTAGATTCACTTGAGAAGGTGAAGTAAATAATTGCAATTTTGAATCCAAATTTGTTGAACTTTAACACATAAATTTGCACCATCTTGACACTGCTGACCTTTTAGGGAACGGGCAGTCCTAAATAGAAGAAGCTATCGTAGCTGTACCATCCTGAGATCAAAATGTCAGGGGGGCAGTAAACGTCCTAGCACAGAGAATTAAAGAAAGAAGCCCTGAGGGCTATGTGACAGACTAGCAATAGCATTTTCGTGGCTTGCTAACATGTTAGCTTGTCAGCCATGCTACAGTAGTCCCTACGGAACCGAGCCTCTAGCATCACCTGTTTCACAAAGATGTGTGGATGCACTTTCTCTTTGAGTTAATCTATTTAAAGGTCTATTAGTCTGATGTTTTTGTCATTCATTGAGTCACAGCAAGTCAAAGACTGCAGAAATTTCAAATCATAAAAGGTAACTTCAGATTTTGGTTTCAGACCTTTAGAATAAGCATTTGCTGTCAGCTTCTTTCTAGAGCTGCCATTTTGCAAAGATTATAAACAGTCACAAAAGGAGAAAAAAATATCAGCGAATAGGCAGAGAAATGAATTTCAGCACCTACAGAAGCAGAAAATAGAGCAGAAAGAAAGTCAAGAAATTACAATTTTTGAGTAAGTCATTTAACTCGACTAGAAAAATTGACGCCTCACATACACATGTAACCCACAGAACTGGAAACTGAAACTGGGACATTTTTGTGCAGCACTGTTCACACACTAACTGTGGTATCACACACTGACACACACACACGCATACACACACACAAACACACTGACCATTAGAAGTAGTAAGAGAGAGGAAGCTTTCAGTGGCCTGACACATAAAGGGTCGAGGGAATGCGTCACGATAAGCCATTTAATAATTTCTACCAATAGCCTGTCGCCAAAGTCATCATGCCTTTCTTTCTCTTTTTCTTTTCTGTTTTACGTTTAGCAATTTTGGCTACATTGGTGTGGAAACATTTGAATAAGTGGTACTTAAAAGGAGGTTTGAAATGCAGTTTTCACCACAGGAAAAGGTGACAGGAACAGAGTCTAGACCTCACTGATCAGTACATCTGATGGACAAATCTGTGGAAGGAGTATTAAGACAAAAACAAGTTAGTAAATATGAAAATAAATACATGTACAGCATTACTGCCTTGCGGTGGACATTATAGCCCTGCGATGGACTGGCGACCTGTCCAGGGTATACTGTGCCTCTCGCCCTATGCCAGCTGGTATTGGCTCCAGCCACCCACGATCCTGCATGGGTAAGCAAGTATAGAAGATGACTAGATCTAAAATAGTGCAGTAGGCTACTTAAATTGAAACTTTGTTTTGCCGGCCTGAATAATCATTATTACTTTCAAGAAGAAGAAACTTTAATCTTGTAACAGCTAAAAAAGTAGCTCTACAGCTAAGAGTGCTAACCGCAGTCATACCACAGCCACAGAAAGGAAGCTACTTGTTTCTAAATAGACTTGCAGGTGTCAAAATATACAACAATAGCAACGGTACTTCTGCTTTGTGCTAAGATACCAAGAGCTTCACACCTAGCCTACTGTAGTTGTAAAAAGTGTCTATTAAGTGGAGATATAGGGTATTCTTTTAAATGTAAAACAGGTTGCACTGCTGTAACCTGAATTAAAAATGAACCACATGCCCGCTTTCTCGGTCCCTTGGGTTAAGCGCTATTCTGCTTCAACACCGCAGCTTATGAAATTGAGTCCGCTAACCAAAAAACGACCAGCTCCCAACACAACACAGGCTTCAACACAAACTCCACTTAAGGATAAAAAACAGCAATAAAACTTTATGTGCTGAAGCCCGTCACGACAAACAAGAACAGCATCGGAAAGGCTTGTAGTGATGGGAAGAGTCAGACTTTTGACAGACTCGAGTCACCAAGTTCTCAAACACAGAAGGCTGCCTGGTTTGCTCTAATTGACAAAGTGTAATGCACAAATTCACCTCTTGATCTTTCTCCATCATTGCTCTATAAAGCCCCATGGAGCCACAACCAAATTCATTCATTCATCCATGGAAAAACTACAGAAATATGTTGTCAATATTCAATTAAGCCACTATTCTGGTTAAATCCATTCATTTTCACAATTTTTCCTGAGTATACAACCAGACCAGCCATATATATATATATGTTATAATTATAATTACTATCTTTATATCTTTAAAGCGCTCATTCATACAGCAGCCTAATGTCCATATCTATGAATAAAATCTTGCAGGGAATATGTTGAAGTAATAAGCTTGACACACTAGATGAATAAAACACCTCTTATTAAAATTTAACAAATTTAATAATCTCAAACACTGCAGGTTGTTCACCAGTGAGGAGCTGTGAAACAGCACGGCTCTGTTGGTAAATAAAAAGTAAAAGTTGCGTTGCGTTCTCTGGTGGACCGGATCAGCTGTGAACAAACCACAGGGCTAACGCTAACGTTGCTATTTGGCTGTGTTTTGAAGAGGTGGTATTATGCTCATTTTCAGGTTCAAAATCTTAATTAGGGGTTGTACCAGAACAGGTTTACATGGTTTAATTTTCAAAAAACACCATATTTTTCTCATACTGCACATGTGCTGTACGCTCCGCTCTTGAGCTACAGAGTGATGCATCTTACTTGTACAAAATCTTTGTTGAGAGTTGCACATGCGCAGTTCCCAGGTAAGGACTACTAGCCAATCAGAAGCAGAGAAGGGCGGGTCGTAAGAAACAAGGTAGTGTGATCCAAATCAAAGCCGCTTCAGACTGCGAGCGTAACCTAGCAGATGGTTTAAGTTACTCACAAGTCCACAACATCATTGTTCCACATCTTACCATAAACCACTACAAAAATTACCATATTTCAACTCAGTTTTACATAAAAATTGGCCAAACAATTTGAATGTTTGCTCAGTAGCTTTCACATCGGGTGTAACATTAGCATTATAGCTATAACTTTAGCTGTGTTAGCCAACGTTTACAACAACTCCGCACTTGAACAGTCTGTGAAGTTACATTGCGTGTTTATTTTAAATATAATTCACAACCAATAAAGCATACTTACAGGTTGTGATTTCCAGGCTCAAACAGAGTCGGAGTTGCATCGTCTTTTAGGACTAGACGTTGAACTGTTGGCGGTGTTCTGACGATCTATGCTGCCTTGCCGAAAATTGCCACCATAGCGCAAATCGATAGACTCGACTCTACTCGGCCCTGCTCCGTTTTCCATTGCAGACAGTACCCAGAGATAGTACGTAGCTTGCAGTTGTGTGTGGCATCGCTATAACGACGCCACACCCAACTGCCATGACATAATGTTCAATGCGACACACAAACCAGCGATCCACACACAGCTTTCTCTTTTTTAAGTTAAAACGTTTCAACATCCTCAGAATGTAAAGACGGATAAGCGGTATGAAAACCTTCCAGCTGTGTTTTCCTCTGCCGTTGTTTCTGCAGCGGTCTGTGTGACGGCGGGAGCAGAGGGCTCTGTGAGCGGGCGGATGGCCGGCGTCACATGCTATTCCCACGGGTTGGCACAGGTATCCCCCGCAGGAGTATTTTTGTTCCGCCATCACTTCTCGTAAAACTGTCAATATTCTAAATCTACACAGCTGATTTCTCAGCTCAGAACTTCTCAGAAGTGGATTTAGTGATGAAATTCCATACAAAAACTGTTAAACTTTCTGTTGCTGGCCTCTGTCTGGCGCACGCAATGATGATGCAGTGAATAGTGAATATTCTCTCTGACCAATCAGCAGTCTGTCGTGTTTTCATGTTATATTTTAGTATCCCTCAGCTCGCTTGGAACCTCGACGGAGGTGAGGTGATACGAAAAAAAGTACCCGGAAGCAGGTACAGGTACAACATTTCGGTAGAACTCTGTCAGTGCTCTGAAGTGGAGCGGACCCAGAATAACTCTCATCAGCTGTTAGCTGTAAACATTAGCAGGACTAAAGTTACAGTACGGCTGTGTTAAAACTATTGCACAACATCACTGCGCTGTAATAATGTTACGCTTTGTTAAATGTCACAACATTATCAAAATAAATATATAATGTCAGTCCAGTGACTGTTACCTGACAACCGACTTGCCTCTCATTCTCTGGCGCTAGCAGTACCTCAGCCTGCCAAGTGAAGACAGACTCCGAGGAGGACCCATGTGAGCGCTGAACGATTAATTAATTCCTGCTCCACAGTAGCCGAGCTGTCACCTGAAAAATTAACGACTCAAACCCAGAGACCCACAGTACTGTTTCCTGTGCTGATGAAGCCCATGCTGCTGCCGTGACGAGTGAATGTTAAGAGTTCAAGACTATTCACGCATGCGTGAAAATGAACGTATTACTCACTGAGACAGCCCGTTCCTCCTGAGTCACATACAAGATTAGGTCAAATGAACGAAACGTTCTTTGAACGACACAATACTAAAGGCTTGATTTGGCTCTCGTCCTTTTGGACAGGTAAGCTAAAGTTACTGCAAAGCATGTGAAATTGGCTCAAGTTAGATTACAACACCACATGGAAGACCCATACAGTACGCTAAGATACAGTAATTTTACTTTATGTGGCCTAACTTTTATACTAAAGTGTGGCAACAATATAATTTATAGTATTCAATTTAGCTCACGAACCTTATTCGTTATCATTCAATTAGGGCTGTACATAACGATTATTTTTCAATTATTTTTTTAATTAGTCGATTAATCAAACGACTAATTTTGTGTATTCTAAAGAAAATAAAGTTGCCTAATTCTAAATTAACATACCAATTTATCCAAAATAAATATCAAAAACATGTCTAATCAATAATATTTTATTCAATCATCCTGATGAAGCACATTAGAATAATGACAATAGCAGCAAATCTTAAAATGAATCCAATTTCCTCGTCACTGATGTGTTGTGATAATAACAATAACAGACATTGATTAGGCTACTTTACTATGGATTTATTTCAATATTGAGTAATGCAGTATGATAATCAAATTTTTTCTGCATCAGTGTGGGGCAAAGAAAACAACTGAAACGATTCACAGACTGTACTGTTATTGTTGTCTGTAATGTTGGATTCAGCTTTTCTCTCGCTCATACGTGGCCGTTAAATAAACAGAAAATATGAAACGTCAAACGCTAGATGACACACGATGTAACGTTACATTACCATGACAGTCACGGGGCAGAAATTACTTTTAACATGAGGCCGATAAAGAAATACTTAGAAAATACATTTTAACAGACTACGTGTCCTCGTGCTGATAATGTGCCGTGCTTGTGTGGAGACAGAACAACAGTAAACAGGATTTGCGGCGCTGCCGTCAGTGCTCAGGGATACTTTTGCTTCAAGTGTTTGTGCTGCTTCACGTATTCGTGGACGGCAGCTGTGCTGCAGTGAAGCTATTTCCAATTCACAGAGCTCACGGAACAGCACGCTGTTGAGAGTCTGTCTAAAATACTCCCAAACTTTAGACGGTCGAAGGCGTGGTCTTGTAGCTGAAAACTTTTCCGGGGAAATTCCTGCTAACACCGGATGCAGCAATGCTTCAGCGCACGTAATGCGAGTCGATGTATTTAGGTAATCAATTACATTGACGAATCGCCCCAGCGCTACACAGCTGATTTCACCTCAAAATTATTAAAAAGCTGTGGGCTAAATGCAATTAATGTAGTGTTGCAACGAGCTTGGATTAGTTCAACAACAAGCTGAAAAAAATATTGCTTTAACATTGCAGTGGGAGTTTACCTTAGTTTCCAGCATGTTTTGTGAAGCTGTCTCTATTGAGTCTGTCTCTGTGTCGGAATCTACAAATAGCCCCTTTAATTTACTGGATGGTCCCTTTAAAAATGGATGATGACTGAACACAGTTTCTCGGTATGCTTGTGGTCAGTGGCCATGGTAGAAGTGCAACAATGCATGATAAGATGTCGTCACATACAAAAATAACAACATCCTGTGCGAAATCGTGAATGATTGCTTACATTAAGCACACCCTTTTGCCAAGGGTGTTTTGTTACTCTAAATAAATAAATAAAAATGAACATTGTCTGGGTTCGCACCGGTTAGCACCGCACATAAATACATACATACCCCTATATTGTCACCATAGCAACTGATGCAGATAGATTAACAACTCCGGAGCACACAAATCTGACCTGATCACTTTCATATATACTGTTCAGCACAGAGAGACGGAAACCCCCCCAGCTGAAGACGAGCTGTGGTTGCTGGTGTCCCTCACGCTCTCTCGGTTACCTGCTCTGGTATGGCTCCTTCACTCATTCATTCTCTCTGTCAACTGTCGCTTTTCTATTCATCCACTCCCCCCCATTCACCTGTTTTTTCTCATTCATGCTTGTTCATTCAGGCGACAGAGCGGCTATGAATGTATGTATGTAGGTAACTGCTGCCATGGAAACTGCTCACCTGACACCATCTTTACCAATAGGGATTCCCTCTGTGTGTGTGCAGGATGGGAGAGAGAAATACCCTGTGGAGTGGGATGAGATACAGAAAAATGAGTCAGAGAAGATCCTATCTTGCTTCTTTTTTTCGTGTGTGTGTGTGTGTGGCTCTGTGACTTCTCTGAAATGAAATGTCCTGTGTTAGAGTGGGACATCCCTTTATCGGTTAAATATAACCACCATTATAAAACCCGTTGTAGTGGAAGAGACTGTGAAGATAAATAAAAAATACAGACACGCATGACTGCACATGTTTAACAGCATCAGTTTGAGCAATTTCACAGAAAGGTTTACCTCCGTTTCTGTCCATTATTTTGCTACTGCAAACATAATCAGAAAGCAGTCCATTCATCTGTGAATGAATGGACAGGTCGCTGCTGCCATGGCAACTGGCCACCTCACACCCGTTTTTACCAATGGGGATTCCCTGTGTGCTTTTTATGTGTTTGTGTGTCAGCATGGGATGGGGTTAAGGAATGAGTCAGAGGAGATTTTCCATGAGAAAGTATGATGTAAAATCTTGCAAATGCGTTATAAAAATATAGAAAGAAAGAAAATAAAGTATAAAATGTGACATCCAGAAGTATTATGAGCGTTCTGAGCCTTACAGGATAAGCCTGGTAATCTTATCCTGTAACAACAAATCCCATTAGACTTAAACCAACTAACTAGTCAGTTTCCCCCAGGGTGAATAGATTAGCTATCATTCTGTTGTGTGTTTGCTGTAGCTTCTCTTCAAGCCCTCTATTTATCTTCCGGTCTGTTTCTCTTTCCTCCTACCTGCTTTTTTCTCTGCTGCTTTCTCCATCTGTCAGTCTTCCTGGAGACTGTTTTCCTGTCTGCCTTGATAGTTGCCTGGCTCCTTTTCATGCCACCTGGCTGTTTAATTTAATGACTGCAGTCCTGTTACATAACAAGCCCACCGACAATAACTACAGTTGAACCACATCATCCGTTTGTGTGTGTTTCTGTGAGATAGTTCCGTATATTGTCCGCTGTGTGTGTCCCAGTACATATTGTATCGTCAGCCTGTGTGTGTTTATGTGTGTGTCTGTGCTTTTCCAGGTGGAAGCAAATAGCTGGCGAGTTAACATCCTATCAGCCAAACACCCACACAGGCTCGGCCATAGATAAATGAATCGGAAACGCTACCAAACACAGATAAAAATTCGAGCTACTGTAGCGGGTGGTGTTAGGTTTAGATAAATCTGAGAATGGGGAGTTTCCTTCTTGTCTGCAAAAAATACTGCCATACGTCTGTCTGTGTATTTAGATTCAAGATTCAATACTTGATTGCCTCAGTGTGCTCGACATGACGTCCAATCATAGCATAATAGATAAATTAGAATAAAATCACATCACACATAACAAATAACCCCACACCATGGGCCATTGCAAGCATCCATAGTTGTAGGGTCTAGTGCAAATAACAAGTACAAAATACAGTAAAATACAGTGAGAGTGCAAAGTTAGTTATTAAGTCAGTTATTAATGGGCAAATGTAGGTTTTGGTATTATTCCGTGCTTGTTCACTTCATTCAAACTATAGTTTTGATAGTATTGAATGTTTTGGTAACACTTTATACTATAAGTCAGTTATTCCCTATAATTTCCTGCTAGTTTCCTGGAAATGCCAGTGAACTCAACCAGGCCTTCAATTCCTTTCCCACAAAATTCTTGCTCAGCAAAGATGGGGAATTGTTTATTTAAACCAGGATGAATATTACTTGTGTAAAAGTAGGCTATCAAATAACGTATCAATTAGGAATCATCCATCTGATTATGCTCCCAGAGACAGTGCAACCTCATGCCCAGAGAGAAAGAGAGAGAGAAAGCCTCCTATCAAAGTACTGAAATCCTACCTTAGAAAAGATGAAAGCCGAAGGTTACCGCAGTTATTTCAGCTTGGATACAATTTTATGATGAAGGTTTTACAGGATTTTACATCTCATGTCTATCATACTGGTAAATCTGAATGAATTTACTTTGGTAGAGAATCTAACCGGTCAAATGATGAACATTAAAGAGGTGGTATTATGCTTTTTGGCTTTGGAGTTAGACACCTTTTTTGTGCATGTAATAGGTTTGCAAAGTAAAAAAATCCAAAGTCCAGCCCAAAGGGAGTTCCCATCTCCCACAGAAAACTGAACTGCCTGAAAACAGCTCGTTTGTAGTCCAGCCTTTTCTTCTGCTTTGCTGTGACGTCACAGCAAAATGCGCGTCATAATACTCGCCTAGTGACTAGTCCGACACGCCCTCAAAAACACTGGTGGAAAAACACACTGAGCTGCAGCACACAGTGACAAGACGTCCACCTGCTGCCTCTCCTCTCCCTTCCAAACACTAGCTACCCTCCAGGCAGTCGATGGACTTAAAGTTGTTACTGTGATGTAGCGAGAGCTCAGTTACAACTTTATGGATGAAAGATACATTAGTTACAGATTAATAACTTACCACTCTGAAACTCTGCTGGCAAGGGGAACATATACAGCTGAACCGAAGCGCATGTGCAACTCCCAACAAAGATCTTGTAGAGATGCATCACTCCATAGCTAAAACAAAACATTCACCACACAGGGTAAAAAGAGGAGCTTCAGCAATGTGCAGTATGACAAAGATATGTTGTTTTTTGAAAATGAAACCATGTAAACTTGTTCTGGTACAACCCCTCAATAAGATTTTGAACCTGAAAATGAGCATAATATGACCTCTTTAATATTTGACAAAGAAACTTTGTTAAAAACTGATCCGATATCTAATAGAGACCTGCGTGTATTTGTCAAAATATTGGAATTTAATTGGAAGTGTACCACCCAATTGCTCTGTATTTTAAATATAAAATTTGCACTACATGGAGTTAACCTTTTTTCCCATTGTTCACAGAAATATGGAAATATCTATGATCTAAGAGTTGTGACTTCTGCCAGTCGACTTACAACAACAGCTGCATTCATCTCATCCACACTTGTCGCCATTTTTCTTTTGCTATTTTTCATGAATGTAGTTAGGTGATTGGCTCCCATTCTTAATCCCTCCCACTAAGCTCTGTTTGGTCAACTGTTTCCCAAATTGAGTGTAAAAGTCATCAGTGGGCAAAAGATCAGACCAAGTGTTCAAAACAACTTGACTGGAAGCTGTGCCGCTGAGTGACACCTGACACAAAAATCCATTGATGTTTTAGATCACTGAAACATTTTCTGGAATTGAACTCCTAAAACTCCACATTCAGCAAGTTATCCATTGGAATATGAAGATATAAGGATATACACCAACATTTCACACTGCTACTATTACACTTTACAGTAGAACAAATAATTATACTGTGCAATAGATTATACTTCTCTGATATACTTTCCATCTATTCAGCATATTTTATATAGCCTTGTGCTGGAATGGTAATACTTCCTCTCTCTCTGTGTCTCAGTATTATGGGTCTGTAGTGTATGTTACACATCTTACTGTTTCAGGATGTCCCTAATAGTACATTAAACCATTAGAGAGATGCTGCAAAGAACACTAATATTCTCCCTTCTCTCTCTGCCTCTAACTCTCTTTCACACACACTGCACCCAGACTTTACACACCACTAATGGTTCCTGTTTGCCTTTAATCAGAGCTCAGGTTTCAGAAAGACAGGATGCATTAGTGGTGAGAAGGGAGAGATGGCCTGCATTACCAGGCTGTTGACAAACCTGCCTGGTGGAAACGACCAGCATCACTTTATTTTAAGTAGATGAATTTCAGGAGATTTATACTTTTTGAGGTAACACAAAAGTTCCAAAATACAAGTATATAACATATATAAAGATACAAGTAGTGTATACTCATAAATGATCAAAAAGAACGATATAAACATGCACAATAAACACATCACAAATATTTTAATTTGTATTTTCCATAATCTATCATTCCCCGCTGCTGGGTTGAGCACTAGCTTGGCGAATTGTTAAAAACAAGCTCAAGCGAAAGCTGTGTGTATGTACTCCAGCTGATTAGCTTAGTTTGCCTGGCTGAGACAAACCAGGCACTCTTCGCTCAAACAGCGGCGGCAGAAAGAAGGGCAGAGAGCAGGAGGAAGGACTGATGTCTGAGTTATCATTCTTTCTAAACTGATGTTCCACATCTGAATTTAGTGTGTTATCATGCTAACATTTGCTAATTAGCAGTAAACACATTGTACAGCTGAGACTGATTGGAATGTCACTACCTTTGCTGGCATTTGGTAATAAACTAAAGTATCAGACAAATTGGAATTTTGACGTGATGGTGGCGCTACATGAAAAGTCAGGGGATCACCAAGGTTATTACAGTTCATCCTCTGGAAACAATGTCTGTTCAAAGTTTAATAAAAATGTTCAATCCATCTGACAGTTGAGATATTTCTGGATTGACTACATTGGTAGAAGTCTACAAGTCAGTAGAAGATGCAAGTAAATCAGTGAAGAAATGAGCAGGCAAACAGACCCAGACAATACTGCACTATATTCCAGATTTGATAACATCTGCATTAATTCGTAAATAACAAGTTTTACTTATATGATCAGTGACCACTGGCCATTCGACTATTATTATTGGTTGAGAGACGTCTGTTCATCATGTCAGCATCATCTGATCGTCATATGATGGCATCTGATGATCATCTTATGGATAACAGTGCCTTCTCTGACAGTTTTGTTTGACTCACGAAACAGAAGCATAAGGTGGTTGTTATTCTGTTGAGGGGCCGATTATGAAAGGAATTCCAATCCAGTCTTGTTAAACAGTTCCAGATTGAAGATATCTGATTTGTAGAAAATAATTTTTTTGAAGGTTTTGTGTTCCTCTGACTCTTGAAATTTTGCCAAAACATTGATTTTCTGCATCTCTGATTTCTTTGCACACATTTTGCATTAGTGTGTAACCATGTAATTTATGTTTTTGTATGTGCAGGAATGCAGGCCAGGAGCACTTCCTATGTTCCTTCGGCAGCGGGCCCAGAAGCTGTATTGGAGTTAAACTTACCGATGTCTTCCTTAAGGTGACTCCATTTCTTTGCTCATAACACTGCCATGCATAAACACACTCAAGTGCAAATTTGTGCACACACTTTCTCATTAGAACCATTTCTCAGTCTGTAGAATTGTCTTCTTTTTGAGCAAAGGAGGTTAAAGATTGACCGAAGGTTATCTTTTTCACTGACTTTCTGTTGCATTCAGTTAGTGTTCTGTACAACAGAAACTGACACAAAGAAGATGCTGAGATGTTGAAATACTTGTGGTTTAGAAGCCTCAGCTCTGCATTTTTCATTTACTGGACTGAGTGAAAGGTCAATGGAAAATTTACTTCCATTGTGTTAATCATCAGAGCAACAGAGCTGATGTAAAAAAAAAAATTCAATATTTCTATTTTTATTTTATTCAACATTTTTGGGGAAGCGTTACTATACAGTGGATGTGCTGTCATGAACATGTAGCCCCACAAATGTAGTTAGCTAATAAAATGCTACTTGGCGTTTGATGTAACGCTTTGTTATGTTACTGCAGTAAGCTCGTTTGCCAGGCATGATAACGTTAGCAGCTTATATTAGAGCAGGTAAACATAATGTTTAATTGATTCTTATGTATTAAGTGTAAAGCTTCCTTGGGTCCATTAAAAGGGTTCGGGTTAGCCTAAAATTTTCGCCTCGCACTACTTGCGTGAATACGGACGCTGGAGTGTTTTTTGAGCATTTTGCAACCTTCAAACATTCGGGAGTACTGTGGAAAGGCAGCTATTGCTAGTGCCAATTTGGTTGATAGTTAACTACAACCATTAGCTGGAATCAAGTAACAGATACATATTTTAAGAACTTAGCATGACGTACTATGGTTTCGCTCACTTTTCTCCAAGCCTTCTCCTTTTTTGATCTGTCTCTGTAGAATAAAGAGGTCCTCTTTCCATGACAACATTCATTGCCAGGTCAAATGCTTATCGTTGCCGTTTCTTAATGAGCACAGCAAGAAAGACCCGATGATAGAGCAGAGGGAGGGAAGCAGATTGCATCAGTCAGCCAATGAGAGGCTTATCTCAGCAGTTCACATCCGTTGAGTCAGACTGTTAACTAACACACTTACAGGACGTTATTTAACCTATGATGGTAGATTACAGTCACTAGGACAGACTATGTTTTTCTTCTCAGATGATTAAAGAGCAAAGACATCAACACATGCATAAAACACAATATGGATGGGGGTGTTACTGCAAGCTATCCCTATTCCTAAAAATGGACAATGGGTAATCATCATACAGGTTATACTGTAGATATGCGAGAAAGATCTGGTGGAGTTGATTTGCAGGTCGACAGTTTTAACACTGTACTGTCCGTCAAGGGGAATTGTATGGGCAGCTAAAAGAAAAGATTGGGTTTATTACAATTATAATTTACATTTAATATATATTTTTTTTTACATATGATATAAATAATTTTTTATTAAATAAACTTTTTTAATATAATATATACAAGTTCATTTTGTATTTTATTTGAATTAATGTTTTCTTACATTGAATAAAAGTGATTTTAATAGCATTTTTAATTTTTTAATTTCATCAAGTTTAATCTGATTTTACATAGTTCCTTTTCACACTCCTATGAATATTTTATTTCACATTCACTGATGCAGGTCTGTCACCTGTCAGCCAATCACTGTAGACTAAGTTATTTCAGAAACATGACATCATCCATAGCAATGGGGTCAACCCACTCCTTCTTTTAGCTTAGACGTCCTCCCAGTCCCTCAGTAAAGTTGTTCTCAGCAGCACTGACCTAACACTGCTGAGTGATAATGTACAACAAATACACACACTATCCTTCCCTTTGTTAAGGTTCATTTTGCACTAATGATGCACACATCGAACCTAATCTCTCACTGTAACCTGCCGTGTCATGGCTAATATACCAAAACATTTGGCTAGTTACATTGTGCCTGATTGGTTCTCAGCAGACTGACCACTTGCACATACCACACACACACACAGAAGGGCGTGACCAGAGTAAAAAGTAGCCCGCAGGGATCTAGGTCAGAGATGTGACTCATCGCCTCCTCGCTTCATCCTTCCCCTTTCCTCCTTCCTGCCACCCCCATCCTCATCATCCTTCCTCCGTTCCCTCACTTCTTTTCTCCCTTTTTCATTCCCCGTTCATTCATCCTGCTCCTCCCCCTCTATCAGGTAATTCTTCATTCATAAAGTGGAGGGAGGTGGTGGATGTGGATTGGTCTGCTCTGTGGCTGACTAACAGCCAATGGCGACTGCTGGCTATGATATCACCAGATGTGGATCTCTGAGTGCACTTAGTATGTAGAATAAAATAGAAGAGAATATTTAGGTTTTTCCTGTCTTGTGGCAGCATAGTGTAACATTGACACAAAACAGACTGCAGATGGAAGGAGTAGTGACATTCTTATTGAGCGCTGATAGGTGTTCAGTTGAGCACAGATATAAAGAAAGTGTTAATGATTTGAGTCATTTCTGCCGCCAACAAGAGTCCTGTGGACCTAATGTTCCGTTTCAACTTGGCTGCTAGAAGGTGTTGCGTTGCATTGCTATTTTCAAGCCTGGAAAACAACATACAAACAGGCGTAAATTGGTATGGAGGCTGTAGCTTAACAAGTTGGATACTTATTCAGCGTTGGTGGAGGCTCTCGCTCCGCCAAGTGCCTTTTAGTTTAACATTTTGTTTTTGCACTGCTGTAAAAAAAAATAACATAAAATTGCCACTTACACCCCCACTGCTTTTAACTCTAAATATCATCTGTTGGGTAGGTTTCCATTTATGTCGATACAGCAAAGACACCCAGTTGCAACACATTCAGATTTCACATTTTTCTTGTGTTTTGCTGCCAGGAAGCATGCATGTACCTGTTAAAGCACTACGACTGGTGTTTGGACCCTCCATCGCAGGACCTCGGGTACAAATGGCTGCCTGTGTCTCGCCCTGCCAACCCCCCCACCATCTCCTTCACCCTACTAGATCAGACCAGATATGACAGGAGCCACACCAGCTAGGGATGCACAGTATGTTTAGTAATGTACGTGCCGGAATTGGAGAAAAAACAACAACATACAAGTGCTAAAATCTGTAGCTAGAGGCCCCAAAAGCCTGTCTGGAATGCACAAAAAATTAAATGAGAAAAATATGTGAACACACACAGAGGGAAGCCAGCAAACTGTGAGGCTTTCCCCTGCTGCGTATAATACAGTAATCATCCTGGGGAAAGCCGAGGAGTGTGATGGTTTCATTCTGTGTTCCTCAGCCAGATATTCTGCAGCTTTGCTTGATGAATCTGCAACGGAAGGCAAAATAAATTACTCATAATTATTCTTCCATTGTTGAATTTGACACTAGACTAGACAGACATTTTTTGACAGTTTTTTAATGAGTCATCTATCTACAGTTTAAAAAGATTCACCATGAAACTGTCTGGATCACCGAGCCTGTTTTATACATCAGACATTGCTTCCTTTGTTCCTCCGTTGTGAACAGATATTGAAAATACCTCCAAAACTGCAGCTTTGATATAGGTAGAAATTGCATTTTATTTTCCCACACTGCAGTATCAATATTTAAACCAAATGAATCCAAGGGAACACACACACACACACACACACACACACACACACACACACACACAGAGAGGTAAGCCCTCAGATACCATCACTAACTGCAAACCTGTCTACCCTCCCCCTTCCAATACCTAGCAACCACCACTGCTTAGCAACAGTTCGTCATACCGACACTGTCTTACTTCCTTTTAGTATGCAAGACACACACACACACACACACACACACTAACCTGGTTATTTTTGAAAGCAGTTGGCAGTGATGCGCACACAATCTGAATCTCATGTAAATGAAGCCTGAAGGCGTTTCAGAGCACACGCCTACATTTTAAATAACCGTAACACCTGAATCAAAAACCAAACTAGGCTCATTCTGTGTCTGTTGCATTGATAAAAATTTGTCGTAACTTCTTATTTGTAAATATTCAAGTGTCGCTATGTATTATATTATAAAATGTTTATGGTTGCAATTGTCTTTCATTGTTATTTAAGTGTTGGCTTTTAATGTCTTATGATCTGACAGATGAGACTGTGTCTGGCTTCATCTCGACTATCACGCTACATTGTTATTTTGTGAGCCTGTGTGCTATATTTTCAGTAATCTTTTTCATAATTTTCTTTAAATTTCTGCTAAATTCTTTTGAACTACGGGACACTTCAACCTCTTCAGGCCTATAAAAGTCCTTCAAATGACACTATATAAGAAAGAAAAATCCCTCCTTGGTTGAACTGCTCACAGCTCATATGCATAACCTAGCATGTCAAGTAGATTCACTTTAAGTAGTCATTTGGCAAAAAGGTTGGACCAAATTACTATTCTCCTGTAAAACCCCCTTAAAGTATAATAAAATTAGATTAATGTGCAGCAACGTTAATGCTGTATCTTTATATACAGTAGTCTTTAACATTTTCCAGGCACCAAGAATATGTTTAATCTGAACTGGAGCAGCTACAGTGTGGATGAAGCCTGGAGTGTGTAGCATGTACGAAATGAGAACTGTGCTGTAAATGCCGTCTGCAGTCTGTATAATCAGCTAAAGGCATGTGTCTCAGAAAGATGCTTTTGTCCTGCAGAGAGCTTCTCAACAAACCTACTGTGTCTCTCTCACACACACACAACTATACTCCCTCCTATTTATGCTGAATTACTCTGCAGACATGCATATTTCTTCTCATTGTCTCTGTTTCTCTCTCTCACCCACACACACACACTTGCAGACATACATCACACGGGATCTGGCAGAAAATGGGGTACTTGTGAGCAAAGTGGTATGACTCACTGCTCTCCCTGCACTTGTCCATTAGCTGCTGCTCCTACTCACAACAATTTACAACAGGAGAAAGCAACTTGCCGGGAATCCTCTTATCTTTTATTTATTTTAGCTTTTTTTCTATTTAATTGCTCTCTTTACTCTGTTTTAGCCCTGTGATCTAGTTTAAAACACTGAGAGGACACTGGCAGACTAAACAGTTGAAGTACCATGGTTTCCCTGTTTTAGCTACAAATCACATGTACATGAATCCGTGTTATTTTCCAAAGCATACTGTAAGTTTGTAGATTCAGCTTCCTGGCACCTGCTGGATTAAATTCATATCTGTATGGTGGAAAATGCACTCGCAGAAAATTTAAACTTTCTTGATATTGGTAATGAATAGGTGAATATTTTGTCAGCTGAATATTATTATCATGGTATTGCGGAGACTTTAAAGGGATAGTTCAACATTTTGAGATCTTTCAGTTAAGTTTGAAACGGGGAAACAGCTGGCTCTGTCCAAATGCAACAAAATCTGCCTAACAGAACTTTTTATTCTCACTAGTTAACATGTTATATCCTATTTTTTTAATCCACAAAAAAAAAAAACTTTCTGTAAAACTGCAGTAACATTTTTGCGCACATTAATGTCTAAGACATGGAGAATATGGTCCTACTGATGTTCTGTTACTGCACATTTGACAGAAAATAAATGTATTTGGTTAGTACACGTTGCCAGTTGCAGGGATTGAACCTGAGACCTTTAGGTCACCAGATGAATTGATCAGCATTTCAGCATTGTTAAGCATACTTGTTACGTTCCAGGATAAACCAACTGTCTGTGTGCCTCTTAGTGGTGCACTATTTCACATTTTAAAACCCAATTTAAAAAGTCAGCTGACCATATACCCACAAACAATGGCCTCGTGAATTTTCTCTTGTGACTGTAACGTCAAGAATGCGATGAGCACAGGTGCCACATGTAGATTACACAATGAAGCTGATTCATACAATTAAAACTAAGATGTGAAAGGTTTAAATTAAAAACGTTGAGACAAATTAAAGTTCAGTAATGCAACCAACCTTTATAGGCTTGTTTAACAAGGGCGGGATGATGTTTTATAGACAGGTCAATAGTTAGAAAAGAAAATTAGAAATGGACAGTACAGAATTGTGTGAAAAAGGAAATCATATTAGTCACTCACTCACTCACGCAAACACACACATGTCTAACAGGAGGTAGGACAGTGTATCCAGATGGCAGAACAAAGCCTGAGGTCAATTTTAATGAGCAGAGCTAATTACCACATGACTGTGTCCTATCTGTCCACTCCCAGTGGACTGTCATCCTTTAATGCAGTATACAACAGGAAGTAAAGGCAGGAAAAACCCTGCCCCTGCCACATATACACATGCTGGGACACACAAATAGTGACTGTAAACAATGTGTGTTACATGCATCAGGCACTTTTTTTGTTTTTACAGATCTACCACTCTAAATTATTTGTCATTTCTGAAATGATGGGGTCCATGATTTCAGACAGAGGTTAATAAAAGCATTTCTAGCTGGTAACTGTCGATTTTGTAGGTGGTAATGACAAATGTTGCAAGAACATTTGATCAGCTGTAGCTAGCTAGCTAGTTAACATTAACTCAACTGGTTGCTTTTAAAAGGGTCTGAAATGTGCAATTGCTTGGCATGGTATCAGGCTGAGGCTACAGTAAATCAGCATGTCTCATGCAAAACGTCAAAAATCCTCAGCAGTTGCTGATAGATGTAGAATGACATGAAAGGTTCTTGTATTGCAGAGTAGAGCTAGTTAGTCCAAGTATTACATGACAGTGTGATAATCATTCTAATATAATCCCCGTTTGAGTGCTTAGCTCACTTTAAAGAAGATTAGGTTCATGCTTTATATTTCATCATATTTTAAACAGAATGTCTAACTTTTGCAAGAGAAAAGGCTTTGAAGATAACGAAACGTGTTTTCTGCATATATAACGCTTTCTCGGTTTGGCTGGGGTTGCAGGAGTGGAACTTCAAATTTAAAGTAAGTGCAGAACAGAGCAGCTAACGTTAGCCTCTGATATTGTACTATCAAGGACTGGTTCACACACAGTGGGGAAATACTACACAGTGGAAGTGCTGGTACTGAATGTGACTTTTTCCAATGCAGCCAGTAGCCTCACAAATAATATGGTTAGTTTATTATAATATGCGCCTTGAAATTAACATGCGTTAGCATTTCCAGTAGGTCATAAACTATAACCAGAAATGCTAACGTTTGCAGCTTAGGTTATAGTAGAAAAACACGGGGAATGGGTTTAGTGAACAGTCAATGTAGCCCTTCTTACGCATTCCCTAGTTTTAGAATGAGATGTGTGCCCAAAATGAACAGATAGCTGTAAAACAAACACATTCAGCATAGCAATAAAATGTAAAGAAAGTGTATAATGAACAATTACTGTTGTTACTGCTGAGATCTTTCACAGAACTGCGCAGCCTGTGTGTGTCCCTCCTATCACCGGGTCATCTCAGTCTCGTTGTTTTAATGTCGACAAGTTTTTGTCTATTGGCAATTCCTGCAACAAACCTCCAGCCCACACACATGCTCACACAAGCACACAAGCATGTGTCCGTCAAGGCAGCACACACTTGCTGCTTACTACTGTGTTTGTCTGTGCTCAGACAAGCAGGAAGGAAAAGCCATTAGTCACTGAGGTGCCATCAAGCACTGTTTAATTGTCTCATTTATCTTCCTGCTGTTTAAATTCACCTAATCATCTGTTGCAGCAAATGGTCCTATATCTTCTGAGAAAGAGTCCTTGATAGAAGTTGAGAAGTGCTCGGCTAGTTGCCGGTTATACTGTTACAGTGTACAGTTGAGTTTCAGGTCACTCAGCTTCATAGAATATTAATGAACTTCCTGTGACTTATAGAGGAAGTTGATGGATGTGCGGGCATAGTTTGCAATCTGTCATGTCCTCAGTCGGCACTGACATGAGAGAGATAATGCCTTCATGTTAGAATGAATGAGATTTCATGAATTTGACATTGAACTATTATGATCACGACATTGATTCACAGTCAGACAACCACATTTATATTTGAAATATTTTATAAAATGTATCTTTTTTTTTTTTTTTTTTTGAAACTGCGTATATCTGATGTCTGTCAGGCTGTAATAAGGCAGAGATGCTTGGCTTATTTATGTTTCCCCTAATTTTTCCTTCATTTTCTATTAAACCAATGCTGAGCTCTTCAAAATAGGACTTTGTTTACTTAAGATGTCCTCTCACCGCTAGAAACATGGATGTGTGGGTATATAATCTGGGTAAAATGTGATTAAAACCAGACTCCCCCTGTATGTCTCATAGAAAAACACTTAAAAACAGCCATAGAAATAATTAATAATTTTTTCCTGTTTAAGTTACTATTTATATTTAATATTTCCAATGTAAATGAAAATCTTGAATGTCCTTGAATACATTACTATAAAAATAAACCCACAGAAATCATTGAGGTTAAGTAAAACAAATGCAACTGCTGCTTTTAGTCCTCTTAAATGCATTTGCATGGACATTATCTTGACCCAGATGCTTGACACTGAAATAACTCAACAGCTTACTACGCAAGAACACTATTTCAGGACTTGCTGTCACCCTCTTGTGACTCTCATTATAATGTCAAAATGAAAATCAAGTGTTGTTCCATGTTGTTGCAATTGTAATGTAAGAGATGGAGAGGAAACAGGGAGTCAGATGAGTGGGTGTACCGTCCCTCTCCAAACTCCCCCGTGCCTGTCTCATTGACATACTCTCACTCTGTCTTTTAAACACTTTCAACCACCCGTCCTCCTCTTCTGTCTCTCGTATCCCTCCTCTCCATCTCTCCCCCTCTCCTCTCTTTGGGACTGCGTCCATTAATTTCAACATCACGGAACAACACTTGACCTGTTTTTAGCTGCCTGGGCTGACGGCTCTGTCTCCGGTGACGTCTGCTTGGGCAATGCTCCACTTTTTCTTACTCTTAACAAATCCAATGAAAAGACCCAAACAAACAGAAATGTCTGTGTATCCAAAGTTCATCCATCCGTTATCTATGTCATATCATCATCTATTCTTATCCATGCAGGGTCACAGGGGGGCTGGAGCTAATCCCAGCTGAGGTGAGAGGCGGGGTACACCAGGGGCCACTCTGTGTATCAAAAGGGTTACATATTATTCCTCTGTGGCATAGAGCTCCATTAAAATACACTAGTGAGCTACACTGTTGCACTGGGTGACCTGTTGTAAATACTCAATCAGCCCACCAACTGTGTATTAATCCGCCTCTGAAAATAGTCCCCAACTTGTGCCCTGTTTACTGTAACGTTTGCTAAAAACTACAGTGCCCAGCTGTTTTAGGAAATCATTCAGCCTTTTTAAAAAAAAAACAAAAAAACAATGAAACAAAAAATTCATGACACATTTTTAAAGATTTAGGTCTCCTGTAGGAGCAAATGGACTTTGGGCATAGAGCCAAAGACAGGTTATGAAGTCATAAAGTATTGAGAGACGTACTAACATGTTGTGGGTTTTGGTCTTTTCATGGGAATTGTTGAACACAAGAAACTTTATACTGTGGGTGGTATGTTAGCTTAGTGGGGCTCAGCTAGGTTTTGTGGATGCCAGCATCCATGACCTCCATGACATCCATGAATTTGATAAAACTGTAAAACTGAGGCACTGAAAATTAAAACTTCACTGAATTTAGTTTGGGGTTAGGGTCACAGTGTGCATGTTTAAAGGTTAGTATGTACCCTACCTTTCCACTACACTGTTTAAATATCAAAATACCTCCTGTTTGTAGATGTGTCACTCTTAATTTTACCTGTTGGGTGAATATATATATTGCATTCATAACATATTATGAATGCTGGTCAGACCCCACCATGCACACACATGCACACAGTGAGATAGCGGACCAGGGCGCTATCCAGACACACTGCATTCTTACCCTAAATCTGTGCCGTTTTCTTGGTGTAATAGTGCTCAGTATGTTGATCCTCAGCTGTTAGGAAAGCTGGTGTCCTAACACACTCAGATATAGAGACAACAATAGCAGACCTGTTTCTTCTGCAGCTTTAGCTGTGCTCACACAGTTTGAATTAAGAGGTCAGGCCCCTTTCACTCCTGACCATAATTTACACACAGTGAACTTAGCTGTTCGTTCAGCCAAGTGAACAAGCAACATAGTAGCCAAGCAAAATATTTTGGGGTGCATACATTCACACATTATTTAATTTATAATGTTATGTCATAGAATTCAGATGTATAGTTTAGACGTGGGTGATAGTCATGCATTGTCTTGAGTTTACTGTAACCTTGGCCAACTCATGTGGAATGGATAATTATATGAGCAGGCTGTAATGATACCAGTATAAGTGGACACACACTGCTAAGTTGCAAAGAAAGGGAAGGGGAAGCCCATTACTACCTAAAAACACTAACAACTACTTCCAAAGCATCAAGCCATAATGATTTAAATTGTCCTATTTGAAGAGTAAATCTGTTTGAAATAGTACATTTACAATACTATGATTTATTTATGCAATTCAGAAAAAACCCTTCTCCACAATTCTAGTCAGCCGTCTCACGTGAGAGTGTTGTATTAATTCATTGCTACATGATTGTGTCCTCCATGCTTTCTTCAGAACACGTCCCAGTGGGAGTGCAGGAGGAGATGTTTGTCTTTGCACAATTGGAGAAGATAACAGTAGTTGCAACATTTGGAGTTACAGCTAAATTCTCTGTCCACAAACACATTTTCTTATAAACTGATGAATGAACATGGTGTTTGGCTGCTAGTGGTGGAATGAGTAGTTGGACTGTGAGTTCCAGTGAACTTTCTAGTGTTTTAACCCTCTCATGAGGGTTTGCTCAAGGATTTTTTGAAATAACAACAAGTTAATATCTTCCTGTGTCTTCCTGATTGTGATAACAAGCAGTGTGTTCCAACACCCATACTACCATATTATTTACTTTTAGTATAAGGTGGGATATATTCTCAGCAGAAGACTACAAATGAGACACGTGGCCCAAAATATTATCTAGTGTTTCCTGGCAACCACAAGTTTCAGTGCTAGCTTAGCACAATACTGAAGCGACTGCATGACAGGCTTAAGGCATAACTCATGGGAAACATTTTGAAGTAGGAGGCATTTCCCCTGCAGCTAGAATAGTAGCTGGTTAGTGGGATATTTTTGATATTGTCCTCTTTAAAAAATAAAATCACTTAAAATATCTTTGGTTCCCAGAATTGAGGCCGCCCTCAACATTATGTAAGTTCCTGTATCTAACAGCCAGCTCTCCCATTAATATTGTCCAGCCAAAAGCTGCACTTTACCAGGGGTTGGCTATTTATATACAGCATGTTAAAGCAAAGGGCATGGGCAGTATTGCTTGCAGCATAAAGACACAATGGGTTTCCATGGCAAAGTCAATGTGCATAATGCAGAGTGCTTTAAAAGAGCAAAATATCATGTCATATCAGCCACAACACTATGAGATTAGCTGAGAGGTCCGGTAAATGTGACTTGACCCTCACATCTGAATTACAATGATATTTAGTGGTCCGGTTGGAAGTTACTATGGCAGAAAGAGGAAAGGGTACGATTAGATTAGAACAGACTGAGAATGTGATTTTCAGACAATGTGACGTTGCTGTAACCTGTGACAGAAGACAGCAATTTGACCTTTATGATTTAAGGAACAGTTAACACGACATGTACAAAATGCTCTTTCACAGCAATTCAAAATGTTTAAAACAGCTACACTGGGGCTCGACCCGAATATTCGAATATTCAGTCTTGTGGTACACATTCAATTTTCAATTTTGAGATTTGAATATTGAGGGGTTTTTTTTGCACGCCTGACCTGAACATAACGCTCCAGTTCACGTCTGAGAGAAAACAAAATGAAGCTCTCAGGTGTGTGGGTGTTATGGATGTGTATGGGAGAAGACTGGACCCAAAAGCACGACAGAGCCAAGAACTGATTTACTAGTAAAGGGAGTTTATTAAGATAGACAAGCATCAGTTGGGGCGGAGAGTGATCCGAGTCCATAGCGGAGAATCCAGGCAAGACGGTGAGTTGAGGTGGTGTAGGCGAAACTGGTGGGCAGGCAGGAGACTGGCAGGTAGGTTCTGAGAAAGTGGAGGAGAGCAAACAAGAGTTAGGAGTTGCGAGGGAATATTCACAAGAAACTAACTCACAACTAGAGCTGGCCAAGGTGTGTACCACGGGAGATACGCAGACGATCTGGCGAATGCTGGCGTGCTGGACCGGGGTAGATAACTGGTGGCTGATTGCGAACGAGGTGCAGGTGTGTGAGAGCACAGAGCAGGAGCCAGGAAGACCACGCCCACCTTCAGACAGAAAGACTCACGGGGAAAAACCATAGACTGTGTATATAAAAATGGACGTAGCGTCTGTGACGTCACCCATTGGTTTCTGAAGAGCCGTTTTGAAACTCAAAATTGGCGGAGCTGGCCAGTGCCATCTTGGCAGTGTGTCACCGCGCGTCTTTCCTGGATAACCAAAAATGGGCAAAGAGGAGCTGAGGTGACGTGTTGCTGAAACCACTCCCACCTAGCTCGACCAATTTACCGACATTACCAGCTACAGTCAAGGTAAGACACCGGAAAATATTAAAATAACTCACATATCTGTTATTGACATTATACTTCACAAGGTTTTAAATGCTTTTTAATACACTGCTCAAAAAAAATAAAGGGAACACTAAAATAACACATCCTAGATCTGAATGAATGAAATAATCTCATTAAATACTCCTTTCTTTACATAGTTGGATGTGCTGACAACAAAATCACACAAAAATTATCAATGTAAATCAAATGTATCAACCCATGGAGGTCTGGATTTGGAGTCGCACTCAAAATCAAAGTGGAAAACCACACTACAGGCCGATCCAACTTTGATGTAATGTCCTTAAAACAAGTCAAAATGAGGCTCAGTGTGTGTGGCCTCCACGTGCCTGCATGACCTCCCTACAATGCCTGGGCATGCTCCTGATGAGGTGGCGGATGGTCTCCTGAGGGATCTCCTCCCAGACCTGGACTAAAGCATCCGCCAGCTCCTGGACAGTCTGTGGTGCAACGTGCCGTTGGTGGATGGAGCGAGACATGATGTCTCAGATGTGCTCAATTGAATTCAGGTCCAGGGAACGGGTGGGCCAGTCCATAGCATCAATGCCTTCCTCTTGCAGGAACTGCTGACACACTCCAGCCACATGAGGTCTAGCATTGTCTTGCATTAGGAAGAACCCAGGGCCAACCGCACCAGTACATGGTCTCACAAGGGGTCTGAGGATCTCATCTCAGTTCCTAATGGCAGTCAGGCTACCTCTGGCGAGCACATGGAGGGCTGTGCGGCCCCGCAAAGAAATGCCACCCCACACCATTACTGACCCACCGCCAAACCAGTCATGCTGGAGGATGTTGCAGGCAGCAGAACGTTCTCCACGGCGACGTCTGTCACATGTGCTCAGTGTGAACCTGCTTTCATCTGTGAAGAGCACAGGGCGCCAGTGGCGAATTTACCAATCTTGGTGTTCTCTGGCAAATGCCAAACGTCCTGCACGGTGTTGGGCTGTAAGCACAACCCCCACCTGTGGACGTTGGGCCCTCATACCACCCTCATGGAGTCTGTTTCTGACCGTTTGAGCAGACACATGCACATTTGTGGCCTGCTGGAGGTCATTTTGCTCTGGCAGTGCTCCTCCTGCTCCTCCTTGCACAAAGGCGGAGGTAGCGGTACTGCTGCTGGGTTGTTGCCCTCCTACGGCCTCCTCCACGTCTCCTGATGTACTGGCCTGTCTCCTGGTAGCGCCTCCATGCTCTGGACACTACGCTGACAGACACAGCAAACCTTCTTGCCACAGCTCGCATTGATGTGCCATCCTGGATGAGTTGCACTACCTGAACCACTTGTGTGGGTTGTAGACTCCGTCTCATGCTACCACTAGAGTGAGAGCACTGCCAGCATTCAAAAGTGACCAAAACATCAGCCAGGAAGCATAGGAACTGAGAAGTGGTCTGTGGTCACCACCTGCAGAACCACTCCTTTATTGGGGGTGTCTTGCTAATTGCCTATAATTTCCACCTGTTGTCTATTCCATTTGCACAACAGCATGTGAAATTGATTGTCAATCAGTGTTGCTTCCTAAGTGGACAGTTTGATTTCACAGGAGTGTGACTGACTTGGAGTTACATTGTGTTGTTTAAGTGTTCCCTTTATTCTTTTGAGCAGTGTATATAAATGTGGTAATAAACTAAGTAGCGGTAGAGTCCTCAGTTACATGATGGAAGCTGTATATCTTGTAAAACGTTAGCCATGGCTGCTATCACGTTAATTAATTCCCCACACCGCTATTTTGAGTAACGTTGCTGCTGTCGGAAGGGGTTTGTGGGATTATTGTCTGGAATAGGACACTTGAGAGAGAAAGGTACTTTTTATATTTGTCACAAGATTCTTGTTGAGGTTCTGATGCCTCCACATCTGCTACTCAAAGCTTAAACTTTGAGTCTAAAATAACGTTGCTGGTCTTGGCTACTGGACATTTGACAGCTGATATAAAATCTTAAAAGGACAACACAAAAACATTTAAAGAGTCTCCCTTGTTCCATTTTCTCCCACTTATGTGACATAATAGTGCTGTCAACATTAAAACACTGAGGCATCTTTTAGAGGACCATCTCAAAAAATTGGAATACTGTGGAAAAGTTCATTGTGAGCACCAGAACCAGACTGAGAGAGTAAAGGCTTCAGAAACCTTTGCAGGTGTTTTGAGTTAATTAGCTGATTAGAGAGCTCTTCTCCAGTTATTTCTGTATATTTTATAATACGGAAATGTATTTAGGCTATTCTAAAATGTTTTTACATTTTGAGATAGTGGGGTTTTTATTTCCATGAGCTGTAAACCGTAATCATCAAGATGAAAGCAAAAAGGGTTTGAAATGCTTCGCTTTGTGTAATGAATCTAGAATATATCAAAGAATCACTTTTTGAATTAAATTACATTAGAAAATTAACTTAACACATTATTCTATTGACTAAAGACTCTGTATTTACTTTATATTTTTTATCACCTGAAGAATTTATTACACATTTTCCTCCTAGAGTCACACTGTGGATCAAATGTCCCACCTGGTGCCAGAGAGCTGCAGAGACCTGGAGTCCTCATTGTGCTGATGGGGTGGACTGACGTGGAAAGGCGTTCTTCCCGGTTCTCTCCTTCTGTTTACCTGGACCTTTAAATATTGTCCATATTTGTATCATAGATCCATTTAAAAAAGATATGGTTTATGGTTTACTTGTAATAAATTCTATATATATTAGCACTCCCTGCCTTTTACTACTTACTGAAAAGCTAATCGTATACCAAAGATAAAACATGAAACATTAAAACTGAACTCTTGCTTAAGAACATCAGTCTAGGATAAGTTGAAAAGTGAAAATACTCCCAAACATGTTTCACATGAAATATTGAAAAGTAATTATGTAGTGTATTTCTGTTTGTGCAGGAGTATTTTTACTTTATACTTTAAGATAAATAAGGAGCCATACACCCAGTACCCATATACTGTATAACAGAGCCTGAAGTTTCTGAAGAGTGCCTTGTTTGCTGCTCTGATATAACTCTAGTTTAAACACAGAATAATGTGGGCACATCCAAACCATCCTGTGGGTAAGTGCTGAAACAAAGAATGATCATCATCATCTCAGTTGATTTGTGTTTTTATTTTTCTTCCATATTCACATTGTTAAAAGGTAAAAGTGCATGCATCAGGGTCATGACTGTAGCTCTCGCTTCCATCGTCTGCAACATTACACAACAATGTGTTTGCTTTTCAGGAAATATATATCCTGTAATTTCATAATGAAATCCATGAGAGACATTTCATTGCAGGTCTACTGGTTTCTAATGGAATTAACTAATTTCAATGGATTCAGGCTCAAATGTTTCCCAACCAGTAGCGTTCTACTGGATTCAACTGGATTCAGCAGTTGGATGACAAGAAATTCCTTTGCGGCCGGCTGATCTGCTTGCATACTAATGTTTCAAATGTGCAGATCCCCAATTCTTCTAGAATTTCTTAAATATCACAAAAAATCGAGACAAGTTTGACAAAGTTTCTTTTAAAACTGACAAAAGATCAATGTAAAACTGTTTCCAAATATGTCAGGGAAGTTAATGTAAGCTACAGACAGATGTCAATTGAGTAAATTACAAATAATTTTAATGAGATAAGCCATTCAACCCACTGAGCAAATTCAGGTATATTAAACATGTAAATGGTTGTTTGGTTCAGGCTCCACATGTGAAAGCATGGTAACAATCTACATCTTACATTTCACCTTGACTTTTCTGCTGCAGTGTACAGCAGAGTACAGCGTGAGAGCAGGAAGCAAGCAGGAAGAGAGAGCTTGTCAAATGTTACAACACACAGTACATAATGTGATTCCGTCGCAGTGTACTGTAGCAGATTGTGAGAACACCCTGAGCCCTGAGTTTCATTTTGAGCCTCCAGCAGGCACAAGGGGGGGCGAGAAGGGAAACGTTTCAGTTGTGTAACTCCAGTCATGTTGGCTGACAAGCAACTGGGCAGTTGACTCATGGCTATACACTAATACACAAACACACACTCACACAGAGGAAATTCAATCACTTAAATGTGACTGTGTCACATTAACAAGGACACTCCGCTTCCTCTCGTTCCTCCCCCATTCATCTCCTGTCTTCCTTTCCTCCCCCCTCCTCCCCTTGTACCCTCCATCACTGGTCAGCTGCCCTTCATGTTGTTTTCTGGGAAAATGAACAGAAAAATAACACATCATATGAGGCACAGGTCAACGTGGTTTGTCTTTCTGTATAAATGCATGTGCGCTTTGAGAGCACTGTATGTGTGCACGCCTGTGTGTATTTGTGTGTCTGTACCTATCGTCACCACTCACATTTGCCCCGCTCGTTGCCTTAGTAACCACAGTTTCTGGCTCTGTCACACTTTCTCAAACAAAAACATGACAGATTGATGACGTCAACATGTGTGTCAAGTCGCACCTCTGTCACTTAAGATGGCAGAGGGAGTGCAGTGCCGGTTCTTTGTGTGTGTGTGTGTGTGTGTGTGCATGTTAGTGACAACAAAACTCACAGTTTTTGCATCCAGATTCACAAATGAAATGTACTGGAGGGGAAAGGCACATAAGAGCGTTGTTGTTTGTGTACAGATGTGGAAAGGGTTTCAACAGCAGTCTGTTTCCTGTCTTTAATCCCCATGTCCGTTCTGCTCTGACTGCCGCATGTCAGACAAACACACCCACACACACAAGTTGTGTTTTGGTCCTGCCTGCTTTTGACCTGCAGATAATCCTCCTCACAATCTTCATTCATAGGCATTCATTCACAAACACACCGAGAGGAGCTGAGCCACTGATGCAAATAATGTGAAAATCATTTTCTTCAAAGGAAAATAAATGAAACTTGGTCTTACTTAAGGGTTAATAGTTGTCATCAAATAGTAAAATGGTTCAAAATATATTTTTTCTTTCCTTCTTTTGGTTTTCTTTCCCTCACATCTACACACATATTCACCTACTATATGATAGTTATTTTATGTTTTATCTTACTCTATTGTATTTACAACTGTCTTGTCTATTTCTAATTCACAAATGTACTTTTTCGGTTTAATAAATTAAAGTTAATTGATGCACTGATTAAAAAAAAAAGGCTTTATGATGTTCTAGTATTAACCTGTGTTGGACAGAAATCCAATCCAGGACCTGGACTACTTTGGACTATGACTTTTTATTCTCACATTTACAGTAAGGGCACACCACCATTTATACCAGCAACATTTCACAGCAAAATCAATTCACTCTAGTGGATTAAGTAAATGGGCATATTTTTCACCTGGAATTCAACTCTGGTGAATTTATGTTTTGATAGTGTTGAACTTTGTGTGAACAGTGAGCCAGAGAGACCAAAATGAAGGTGTTACACCCTGTACTTTTATTTAACCTCCTCTGTCTGAGTATAAACTGCTCCATAAAAGAAGAATGATTTGCAGACAGTTACAGGACAGGAGTCAGTGGCACAAATATGTCTTTTTAACAGACCACATGAAGTCGTTGTCCTGTTAGCAACTGAGCTAGCAAGCTTAATAACTGGCAAGCTGGCTTGCTCATAGCGTTTTTATCCCCTCATTACTGACTCTTAATTAAATGAAATGATAGAATAGAAAGAAACTCCCAGAACTATTGTGACTGACTAGTGCTTGCAGGTTCCTGGCTAGCTAGTGTGTGTTAGCTAGCTAACTAGCACTTTGAGTAGTTGCTATGTCACCAAGCTTCTATTACTACATATTTTGTGACAACATCACAGATGAATTTAGCTGTGCCAGCCAGAACAACTTGAACATTAGCAGTAAGTGATGCAAAACATTGCCGAAACAATGTTTCATGTCTTCATCCAAATAGGATGACTGCTTACTTTCACATTTCTCTTTGGCATCACTGTCTGTAAATCCCTCAGCACCAGCCTGTGGACATTACCCAGACTGCCAAATATAAAAACAAGCAGCCTGGACTCGTGCCCACACTGTAAGACAGTATTTATGATAGGAAGGTACTTCTCCAGGCTGTTGTCAAGAACTACTCTCCCATTATCATTTACTAAAACAATATTTGTATTAGTTGCATAGTTTAAAAAATGTTGCAGACGTAATAAGAATGCTTGGCTGCACGCAGGTCCCTGGGTTACAGATTTTTGACTAAAGAATAGATTTTAATATGATCTCTCCATACCGTGCTGCTTTGGCTATTCAAAACACACAGTGAGATTTGAATGAGTAAGAAGTGTTTTTTTGTTAGTGTTTGAGAGAGAAAGAGATTGAAAGATTGTTTACTCTATAATGTAACTTTTACTTTAGGTTTATATGCCATAGTTTGGGTTGAAAATGTCATGCTGCTGTAAAAACAGTCCTCCATGTCAAGCAAAGATGTGCTTTATGTAATGTGCATTTTCTGTCAGACTTTACCACTGGTAGCATTTATTACTTGGTCTTACTTTTTGGTTATTGGTTTCTGTGGACGTAAGAAGTGTTGCGTGTTCCTCAAAGTGCTAAGAGCTTAGCAGGTAGCGCTAACAGCACAGAGGAAAGAAATCTACACTCAATAGTTTGGGAAACATGTTTATTTGCTCTGGCTCTGTCCAAAGGTAACACAATCCACCTACCAGCACCTTATATAAGGTTCAACTTAATGAAGTTAGGATTATACTCTACTGTTTAAATTCTGCTGACTTGTTGTATTTTGGTTTGTCCCATTGTTCGTTTTAGTTTCCCAACTTCTTCTTCTTGCCAGGTCATCATTGTAAATTTATTCAGTTTAGACTATCCTAGTTAAATAAAGATTAACATTGAAAATAAACATACATTTCCCTCAAACTGCAGCTCATTCATGCCAGAAGTGAAGGATTGTCAAATAGTCTCTTGTTTGCACTACCTGAGGAGGAAGTAGGCAACACAACGACCAAATGAGAAACTCACAATTCACATTCACAATAACTAGTGGGAGTAAAGAGGCAATACGGCACGTGTGTGTGTGCGCGGACAGAGTGTCTGGAGCCTCTGGTTCAGTAGGTTGGCATGTGAGGGCATGTGAAGAAGGGATTCAGTGCAATGGCCTCACATCTTTGTGTTTCAGCATGTGTGTGTGTGTTGTTCAGTAAGTTGATCCATTGAAATGAGGATAAGCAGCTGGTGACCTGTTTTATTACTCATTAACCCACAGAGTCTACACAAACAGCTCTGGTCAAACATGGCATCAACCCACAAACACCAGCGTTTCAGCCTCCATCTTAAAGGCGGCAGAAATCAAAGCAACACCAACTGTCATTGGCAGAAAACCTAAATCAAAACAACAAGCAACAGAAATCAAAATATCTGTTGATATAAATATTCGATTTAGATAAAAATGGCCAGAAGACACTAGAAAATGTGGTGTGTTGAGAAAAATATGAGAAATTAAAAAAAACTACTTACTAAAAATATATTAAAACCGAAATTAAAAAACGGTGCCAATTGACATTAACTGAGACATTACCAAGACATTGCTTCATTTTAGGAGCTCACAAGCCAAAAAGGTTGGGAAACCACTGACATTTAGGGAACCGTAGAAATAGTCAGTGTAGTTCTTTAAACTTCAAAATGTCATTTCACTCAAATCTTGATGTTTTCTCACTTACCCCTTGGCAGCAGCGAGCCATTCACTGTCCTGAGTAACTGGGACACATTGCGGTAGCGTATTTTATTTCTTTTACCTTGCTCTGAGCACTAAGCATGTTTTTCTGTGATTTCCGTGAACCAGCCTTTCATTATGCGCAAGAGACTTGTTGTATATTTTTTCTAAAAACAGATGATAATAATATAATAGCATGGTCCAAGAGTCTGTCCTTTTGATGCATGTGACCATCAAGCATAATAGGCCTGAGGAAATGTGGTTGATCACAGTTTTTATTTCACCAGACGAGTGGAAAAATATCATCTTTGTGATTTAGTCATTCCAGTGGAAAGGTTAAACTGCTTGTCAGCCACGCAAACTCGTCCCTGTGTTGCAGGAGAATCAACATGCCTCTGAGAGAAAATAACCCTCGCCATGCCACTCGCTTACTCTCTGTGTCTTTTTTCTATTTATTTTTCTCACATGTGTCCTTACAGTCCCTCTCTCTCATCATTTGTGCCTCATATATTCATTCTTCTTTTACTCTTTCACACACATAACTCTGCCTCTCTGTCCATCTCTCTCTCTCTTTCTCTCCGACTCATTCATGAAAATGTAGCAGCCCTCAGTTGAGGCTTACTGGATTATGGGATTAGAGAGTGGGACAGATCTACACACTCATAAGTCTGTGTGTGTGTGTGTGTGTGTGCGTGCGTGCGTGTTGTTTTTATGGTATGTTTGTGTTGTAATTATCAGACTTTACATGTACTCAATGTATGCAGGATGTCCATTATTAAACAGCAGCAGTTCACTGCACTATTATTAACTACTATTTTATTATAAACATGCAGTACAACAACTCCATTACATACTAGTTGTTTAGAGCTAATTTAAAGGGTTAGTTTGACATTTTGAGAAATACACCTATTTGCTTTTTGCCAAGCGTTAGATGAGTAGACTGATACCACACTCATGTTCGGATGCGACCAGCAGTTGGCTAGCTTAGCTTAGCCTAAAGACTGGAACTGGAAACAGTTAGTACGCAGCTAGCCTTGCTCTGTCTCGTACCTCTGAAGCTTATTAATTAATGTTATATCTTGTTTGGACAAAGGAAATACATTGTGTTTATTAGTGAGGAGAAAAGGTAATGGTAGGGCAGATTCTTTTTTTCCTTTACACTGAGCCAGAATAGCTGTTTTCTCCCTGCTTCTAGCGTAAAAAACATGACAATGGTTTCCATCTACTACTGTAACACTCAGCAAAAAAGCGTATTTCTGAAAATTTATGTAACTGTTCCTTTAAATAAATGGGTCAGCTCTGTTAGTATTTATTTTTAATGCTAGATGGACTGCATTTATATAGCACTTTTATACCAGTAGGATGAGTCTCTCATTCACCCACACACACCAATGCAAAGTGCTGGCTTGACCACTGGGAGCATTGTGCACATCATAAGGACACCTCTACATGTGGCCAGGAGACACTGGACTATTGGTCTGTCTGTGCAAGGTTGCTAAAAAAAATTCTGTTGCTTGTTTGCATGTAATGTAGATTATGCTTCTGTGTTGCATATTTTAATTAGTGCCTGGCAATTTGCATAATAATATAGTCCTTATTATATTTACTCACATTAATGTTCCCTTCTTATTATTGCTCTGCATGCTCAACTGTTTTTGTGAGGGCTATATGAGTTGTAGTATACTCTAGGAACTACAGATGAAAAATAGCCCTTTGACTAACTCCATCGTATTTTCAAAATGTTATAAACGTTGTGCCTGTAAATAAAAAATGAATTGATGACATATTTATAGAGAGAGAGGGGATGATGAGAAATAAAATGAGGACTGGAGTAAAAGATGAGAGATATTTACCAACACTGACGTGTGCAAAGCTCGTATACAAAATTTCCTCTCTCTCTTGTCCACTGTATTGACGGATGACGGCATGCAGGCGAGGGATGTGAGGGGATGAATGGATGTGCGGGGGAGAGTAAAGGGAGATAGGGATGACATCAGTGTAGAGTCTGTTTCCGGCCAATCCCCTCGCAGCCTCCTGCCTGCTGTCTCCGCCCTCCCACACCTCTCCCTTGTTGCTACGGCAGCAGTACCGTCCCGCCTGTGTGAGGCATTGTTTAGGGTTGGTAGTAATGCGGCGTGGTGTGTACATGTGTGTGCTGATGTGAGACACTAGAGGCTGCAATCCAGCACAAATAATCCCCTCTTTTTTCTTAATCAATCAGTCATCCATCCCTCAGCCCTCTCCTTCTTTGTCATCCTTTATCTCTTCTTTATCTCCTCCTCTACATCCACGGTGTGCTGCCGCGTCTTCCATCTCACCTTCTCTCACCTCTCCATCTTCATGTTCAAGGTCCTTTCATTCATGTGTTATTTTTTGCTACAGTGCTTCTGTTAACTATTTGCGCATCATATTCACTATATACACATTCGCATACACACAGAAGTGTGTACAAAGAGTGACTTCAGTTTTCATACAAAATACCTATATAATATAATATAATATAATATAATAACCATGAACTGGCTGCCACATTTCCTCTTTTGAGGTTCAGCTTTTGCTTACTGTTGAGTCCAGACAGTCTTTTTTGTCAGACAGAAGCATGACTTAAACACGAAGAATTTCGAAGAAGTTGTAGTGGGTTGGAAACAAGCCTCTTCTGATACTGATTGTCTGCATTTTCAAAATTGCTGTCAGATCATAGCCTACTTATGTTACACAAATTACATCTTCATATTAAATAAAAATAATATAAACATTTCAGAGTTGAGCATAAAGACCCGTGAACAAAAGCTTAAACATCCATCCAGGTCCATGATGCAGTATTAATGATCAGCTTTTTATGGAGTCTGTTTATGTCTGACTCTTTCGGCTGTGGTGTCTGGCTATTTTGCAGCCAGTCTGTTTGTGTCAGGGTGTCTGCGTTTTCCTCCTCTCATCTGCTGCCGTGCTGCTCTCTTTCCTCTTTTAACCATGGAAATGAGATCAAGATGCAAATACCTGAGCACGCTTGCGAAGGCTCTGTGATACAAGATGTAAATTGCGTTTCTGCTTGTAGGATTGCACACCCACACACAGATGCACGCTCAGACGTATATGAACGCGCACACAAACGTTTGTGTGCGTACATCAGCGAACGTAAGCACGCCCACCTGCTGTCCAGCACATCTCTCAGCACATTACACACATTATAGGTGAAAATTTTATAAAATACAGTTTCAGTTTAATTTTGCTAATATTAGAAGAAAATGTCACATATTCCAATTAAAACTTAACATTAAAATAACATTTTGGCATTGCATTTAAGTTACGTGTTAAATGTAGATGAAGTAATATGACCTTAAAGCTGCATTAGTTGATTTTGGCCACTAGGGGGGAGAAAAACACCAAAACAAGCTGACACAAATGTACATCACTAATGCCATCTTTTAAAGTTTCTATGGCTAAAATGTTCGCAAACAACTGCCTACTTCAAATCAACATTAGCATAAATTTGCAGTTGTGTTTCTGGCCAAATGACAACTATATGTCCAATATTCACTGTTCTTTAACCTCTGTTTTTTATCTTCAACAATGACAAGAAAAAGATGCAGTACTTTAGCTGCTATGCTTGTTTTTCTTCATAAGCTAGTTTTGTTAAATTTCTTTCAAAACTCAGAATCAAACTCAGCTGTCTCTCCCAGCTCCCTTAGACCTAGATTCAAGATGGCGAAGACAACAAAAAACTGGGATTATTAAACTCATACCATGCCTAACTTTAATGGTTCTTAACATATCGGTTATGGAATTCATCAGCAGATGTTCTGGTTTAAGATGATGTTGATGTCTGTTTTTAAGCCAGATAAAGATGAGCCTAGATGATGCCAATGCCAGAGCATATATAAATGGCGAATAGGCCTACTGCTGAAAATACAGATTTACAATAAAATCACTGCAAACACAAGAGGTCCTTGAGCATACAGTCATAAATGTGGCTAAAAAATATTATGCTGATGAGTCCAGTAGTATGCGAGATTAGCTGTGTCAGATATACACAGGCACACATGACTAAACACATGACCCCCTATGCCTGGGGGAGATAAAGTAGGCTACATGAAGCATCTCTACTATGTCGATTAGCCTACAGGACTCTCCACAAATAAATAAAACAAAGGTCAGACGCTAACAGGGTGTAACACTGGGCTGTGGGCTTTAAGACTGCGATTTAGAACTCCATTTAGCCTTAATCTTTTATTTCATCATAAATCGTCCTCTCGAGCTGCTAAGGCATGGCGAGTGCCAAACTCCACTGTGCACCTCGTGGAGTCTAATCTCAATCGGCTCTCCTTTCATTGATGTCTGTCTTTTTTTATGAATGAACGGCAGAGGGGGAAAGGGGACGGGAAACTCAACGCTTTATGATAGGCTGCTATCGGTTGACGTCACCTCCGCCGTGACGCGATGCACCCATTCATAAAATAAAGAGGAAAAAAAGAGAAACAACCCTGAGGAGAAACACTCGGAGACGGAGAAAGAGCACTAGTTGACCGGATCGGAGCGTAAAGAGTAAACGCGGTTACAATGCAGGGTGTGATGCGCTAAAAAAGGGAATCCACCGCAGGATCGGTGTGCCTTCTCCAGGTTTGGAGGGCGGTGGGGGCTCAGAGAGAGAGACGAAGATAAGCGACAGTAAGCCTACACAAGCACACTGAAACGACGCACGATGGTGGACCTGGGCGAGATGGACTGCCCGGTGCTGAAGCGGCTCCTGAAGGACGACAGCGCCAAGTGCCTGCTGCTGGACTGCCGCTCCTTCCTCGCCTTCAGCGCGGGGCACATACGCGGTGCCGTCAACGCCCGCTGCAACACTATCGTCCGCCGCAGGGCCAAGGGCTCCGTGCTGAGCCTGGACCAGATACTGGCCGGGGAGGAGGAGGTCCGAGTCCGCGTCCGCTCCGGGATGTACTCCGCCGCGGTGCTGTACGATGAGAGGACGCAGGACTCCGACGCGGTGAATGAGGACAGCACTCTGACTGTGGTGCTCAACGCGCTGTGCAGGGACTCCTCCGGCACACGCATATACCTACTCAAAGGTAAATACGTGCTTTATTATTACACTCTTTAAATGGGTCAGCCTCTGCATGTGGGCTAATGTTGAGAAAATAGGCTTCACTCAACGTGGTCATTACATTTCAGGATTCAGCCTCAAAAGGTCCATGGAAGCATTTCATTTAATATAACTGATGAAGGGTACTTTATTCTAATATAGGGTGATAAAGAGGCATAAAAATATATATATTATTCCCTTGATACATTGTTAAAATCAGCCTTTAATCGGGGCAATAACCTATAAAACATTTTTTTTTTGCTCAAAATAGGTGAGTTATTTCCTCCTGCATATGGCGTTTATTCTTGAATAAGCCCTTATATTAGTCAAAGTTAAAATGTACAATGAAAATAGTAATGATAACAGTACACTTGCTTGGAAGATTATATGTTTCTGTTAATGATTATGTTTATTTAATCAATGATAATAAAAATAATTTCTCCACATTTCATTAATAGCCTAGTTTAAATGGATATGCCACCAGCCTATCTAGGGCATAGCTCATTTTATTTTTCAACCAACATATCAATATTATTTTAATGCCTTCATAAAGCTACTGAATATTCGTAGCTGCTCCTTCGCCTATAAACCAGAGATTGAAATGTGCTGCAAACTGTGCTTGCTCTATTTTTATACACTGGTTTCATTTTTATTTTATCTGTTTTTGAATTTTACAATACACACACACACACTCGCTCGGTCACTCACAGCTACACACATACACACACAGACCAATGGCCGTGAGCTGAGTGAATGAGGTAATGCTGATGCGTACAAGCCACATCAAACCGGAGGGACTTACAGGACACCCGTGATCCTTTCAGAAACAGTTTGCCTGGGGTAAATGATAGATGGGAAGCTGTCTAAATCTAAAATCAACACTCGATTTACCCACCAGACTATATTTAGACTGCAGGAAATCTGAAAACCAAAGCTGCTGCAAGCTGCAAGCTGTGGCGCATTCTTTTTGTGTGTGTGTGTGCATCCTAATGACGCAGGCGCCTTGAAGCACAGGAGTGAATGTATGTAGCTTACGAAGACGACATTTTCCCAGTTAATCTGATTTGATCCCTGAGGTGCAGAGAGCGGTGGTCAGCCTATATAATAAAAGCAAAGGGATGATGAGATTGTTTTCAAATCCACGGCAGTAGATACAGGACAGAGTAGGTCAGGGGTCGGTTTCAGTAAATAAATCCTGGTGCAAATGGTACTGGGATATTAATGTGGTTAGCCATGCTTCTTTTGTCCTCAAATATGCGTATGCATAATAATCTCTATTTCTGTAATGTTCCTGGAGGCTCTGGTGGTCCCCAGTATTGAGTGAATCTCTCATGTTTTACTATAATGTTATTTCTAATGAGGTGCCTTACTCTATAGTCATTTTTCTAGAGTGGTGTAATTATATCTTATGTCTCCTTTCCAGGTGGATACGACAGGTTTTTCACAGAGTACCCAGAGTATTGTTTAAAGACCAAATCCTTACCGTCCCTCACCAGCCAGTCCAGTATCGACTCTGCTTGCTCGTCTTGTGGGACACCACACCATGACCAGGTAAAACACAGCAGTACCACTGGTGTCAATCTGATGTAGTTCATGTGTGAACTGCTACTGAGTGTGTGTACAGCCAATTGTTCAGTCTAAAAACGAATGAGCGTTTTTCAATGTAAAAAAAAAAACAGTTACCACACCAAAAAGCGATGTCTTTAATTAGCTTACTCGGTTAGACTAAAAGTGTTGAGTTCATAATAATATGTAACAGAAAAAACTGTTAAATGCATGATTTTGTTTCAGCTTTTTATGCTGTTCAGTTTCACATACTGACGCAGAGAGCTGCCGTGTGCAAACACTGGACGTTATTTGTCTTGCTATGCAACGGTTGTTCACTTTCCCACATTCATTCAACCACATTTGCCCATCTAGTCTGGGTGTCCAAAGAAGTGAAGTCACAGACTTGCTTCTTCAATGTAAACCAATGAAAATCCACTTTTTATTTAAATCAGTTATTTGTCTTTTGATAGGCTGCACTGGAGGCCGTAGTTCACCATTGATTCACCTCTGCGCCACTTCCTGTGACCTGTGTGGCCTGGTTTTTGTTAGTGGTCTGCCATTTGAGCCTGCAGACTTTATGCAATGTTCACAGTCACATGTGGTGTGGGTGTAATTCCCCTGGAATGCATGAGGAGAGAGACACAGGCAGTCCTCTGTGTTTTCTAAGAAAAATGCTTGATAGTCTCTCAGCCACACTGTCAGGTGGGAGTTTTATTCCAGGAACACTGTAGCTTCCTGTTGCAGCATAGAAACGATAGGCCTGGTAGAATAGCCAGTTGGGTATCTCACGCGCTATTTTCCTCTCTAACAACCCCCCTTACCCCTCCCCCCCTCCTCACATTACATCTCTTAGCAGTATTGATCATTTCCTGACGCTGTGTCAGTACCAAGTTCGTCAGCAGCAGTGACATAAACAGACAGAGCTCTTGTCAATAAGCCTCACTACCGGTATAGACCAGCAACCGACTGACCCCTCAGATCCAATGACAGGGAAAACAATACTTCCACTATTACATTAGAATAAGGTTTGAAATATGTTTCAAGATAAACAAAAATGGGTTGGCAAAGTTGGATTGGTGCATGTAAACATCAGGATATATGTAATTTAGACTAGAATATTTTATAAATATTTTTGTGTGTGTGTGTGTGTGTGTGTGTGTGTGTGTGTGTGTGTGTGTGTGTGTGTGTGTGTGTGTGTGTGTGTATATATATATATATATATACACATACACATACACACACACACACATATATATGTTCAGTTAAATATTTCCTCTTTATAATATGCATAAGACAGCAACAGATAAAACACAGCTTGCATAAATATTAGTGGAAACCAACATTTGCTATTAATCATAAAAACGATGTTGGTTGTGTGTTGGCTTAGGCATTTAAATGTTATGGCCAACAGTTAATATTATTACCCAAAACACAACTAAACCAGAAAGGACAAATAGATTGACATATTCAGTCATGTCTCAGTCAGTGCTATAACAGCATGTACTGTGCAGTATGCAGTAGCACGTAGTACTTTTGCTTACACTGTATCAGCTGCAAACACATGTTTGAGTAGAGCTGACTTTCAGAGGAAATGTTGCAGAATTGTGCAGCACATTTTTCTCAGAAGAACAGTTCTTTCTTTCCACCGATGAAGTGTGATCACTGAAAAAGTACAAGGTGTCCTCAATGAAGCATGACAGAATGGCGAATGTAAATCACCGGGATAAATCTGTTGTTCTTGCAGATGAATCAATAACACGCTATTTCCACTGAATTTCTATGGTCTGAGCATGTAAACATAAGTCAGCCCATCAGACACGCAGCTCCTACAGCAAGATGTGTTTCCTTATGGGGAAATAACCCAGCTTGAAACAAACGAAATGGCCCGTATCGAATGACCCCACATTAATCACAGATAATAAGCTAACCCTGGCCGATGATAAGCATGGCTAATGTGATTTAAAAAAAAATATTTAAGCGAGGTCACACTTTCACTGAAGACATCTGGTCTTTGGCCTCTGCTTCTTTGTCTTATCATGTAAGCTGTTATTCATTTAAGTAAATTATGTCTAACATGGCTCTAAGTTAGGTTGGGTCAGGAAATGTTTCTCCATGTAATGACTCAATGACGTGAATTAATGAATGATTAATGCACAAACTGCCTCCGATCAGAAAATCTGCCTCTTCACTGCTGATTTTAGAAATAAATAATTAATTTATCATTGTCCACCCATATGTCTTTCGTTCAGGGTGGCCCAGTTGAGATCCTCCCATTCCTCTACCTTGGCAGCGCCCTCCACGCCTCAAAGAAAGAGGTCTTGGACGCCATAGGAATCTCCGCCTTGCTGAATGTGTCCGCCGACTGTCCCAACCACTTCGAGGGGGCGTACCAGTACAAATGTATTCCTGTGGAGGACAACCATAAAGAAGACATCAGCTGCTGGTTCCTGGAGGCTATTGAGTTCATAGGTCAGTGAGGAAGTGTGTGATTTGCATGTATGGGTGTGATCCATGGTGGATAACCACAAATTTAAATGAGCTTCCTGCTGCAGCATGTTATTGTGGTTCGTTTTTAGGTCACATACTAAAACATTTCATCCGAGTTATGTTTATTTGTTCATTCATTTTGGAGTGATTGTGTGCAAGCTCTTGCAGTTCCTGCTGGTAGATGTCAAAGACCTTTTTAATATTAATGACAGACATATGTAGGGCTGCAACTAACGATTATTTTCATCATCGATTAATCTGAAGATTGTTTTCTCTATTAATGGTTTGTCTATAAAACAGCAGAAGAATGCCCATCACAATTTCCTTGTGCTTAAGGTGGCAGAAAATGTCTTGTTTTGTCAGTCTAAAACCCAAAAGATATTAAATTTGCTATAATGTAAGACAAAGATCAAGCAGCCGATTCTCACATTTGAGAAGCTGAAACCATCAAATATTTGGCATTTTTGCTGCTCATGCTAGCAAAACTACCTCTCTTCTTTAATCCCAAAACCAGAATGTAATGCGCATCACTTCTCGTGTGGAGTCTGAGAATTTTTCCCAGAAAATAGCTTTTAAGAGAACTACAATGGAAAGGCTTTCCGTTTACTGGACACAGGCACATGGTGACAAATCAGACATTTATTTGTCGGAATCCGGAATTATTTCCAAGTAGCCCTTTATCACACACATTTAAAATCTAACAACCAAAATCTAGTCATCTGAATCTATTGCAGAACAAAACGATGTAACACAATCAAGGTAAAGACAGATGATAGCATTTGGAATGATAAAATATTCCAATCAGTCCTGTCTCTGCAGCGTGATTTCTCATTTGTGTTTGTGTATATAACATAGGCAGGTGTGTGATTTGCTATTCCTTTGCATATCCATGGGGTGTGTGTGTTTGTTTATGGTTTCCCTGTGGTGACTGTATGTTTGTGAGCTTGTACTCTGATGTGTATGTGTCAGTGCTGGTATGCGTCATAGTTAGCTGCTGTGGGACCAGAGTCTGACTCATCCGCTGTTACTGGGTGAACAGACGCTGTGGTGGAGTTACCTGAAAATCTGTTTGTGTGTGAAAGAGAGTTTGACACAATGTAGACAAAAGCAGAGCACAAAGGATGAGGGATGGGGAAGGGAGGTTGTTAGCAATCAAGCGAGACAGAAATGCAAGTAAATCATTCCAGAAAGGTCATGGAGGGAACCCGGATTCAAAGCATTGGGTTTATATCCACAGAGCAGCACAGCCAGCAGTGGTGCAACATTAGATTAAATTAATCGACATGGAAAAAAAAAACAATAAATGAAGTTCCTCCATTATCTTCTTCATATTCTGTGCTTCCAATTTCCTGCAGGCCACTACACATGCACTGGGACATTAACACGACTAATCGTGAGGTTGTTGGGGAAATTGAATCACTGTAAACGCTTTAATCAAACTATTACATAAATCTTCACAGTATCGAAGTAATTGCATGCGTCTGAACATCCTGAGAGAGGCAGAGACATAAATAGGACAGGGGAGGAAGTGTGAAAGAGGCTGATGAGCCAAAATTTGTTGCACTTGCGTGTTTCAGTTAAATGTGATTTGCTGCTTTCTCACTTTGAGGTTAGCTACTGGTTTGACTGCACCGGAAGGGGAAATGAAAAGAGCTTGAGGGGAAAGCGTCACTATACATCTGTTGGGTTAAAAATACTGTAAAAGAAATTACATTTTAAGGTGATAGTTTGTTTACAGTGTTCTCCATCTTAGTTCAGGGTGTTAGCGTGCCGGTTAACATTTGCCAAGCATGGCTAAGGCTGATGGAAATGTCACTCGTTCTGCAGGCATTTGGCCATAAACACAAATGGACAAATCAAACATTTGACCTGAACATGCCGCTAGATGATAAGCTATTGGATACCCAAACTTCTCACTAATCATTGGGCGGGGGAGTACGGGGGTCTGTACCAAATTTCTTTGCGACCTATCCATCAGTTGTTTTGACATTTCATTCAAAACCACAGAACCTCTTGGTGGCGCTACAGGAAAAAGCCAGTCCATTCTGTAGATGTTGAGAGATTTTTGTAGTAGCTTATAAAAACTGAATTATTTTTACTGTCCATAGAAACCTCTGACTTTGGACCCCCTCTCTCCTCAGATTCAGTACGGGACTCCAGTGGGCGAGTGCTGGTCCACTGTCAAGCAGGCATCTCCCGCTCCGCCACCATCTGCCTGGCCTACCTGATGAAGAGGAAGCGGGTGCGTCTCGACGAAGCCTTCGAGTTTGTGCGCCGGCGTCGCAGCATCATCTCCCCTAATTTCAGCTTCATGGGGCAGCTGCTGCAGTTCGAGTCGCAGCTCCTCGCCACCTCGTGTGCCGCCGAAGCGGCGGCCACGGCGAGCCCGCTGCTCGGGCCCAAGTCCTCAACGACAACCACCTCGACAACAGCCACGCCCACCTCGCCGTTCATTTTCAACTTCCCGGTTTCAGTGGTGAACCCCGCCTACCTGCACCACAGCCAGATCACGACCTCCCCCGGTTGCTGATGGATAGCCAATCACATACTTCCCCCGACAAAGTAACTGAGCACAGACTGGGCTGTCATTGGCTGGACGATCTGTCAAGTCTTACTGGCCGCTGCAGTATAAATATGCTTCCAGTACGGGTGAGAGAAGTGTCATGGTGCCTGAGTCAAAACTCAAAGACTGAAACACTTTTTAAAGTTCAGAAACCAGCCAGCACTCCTTCCATTTCAACACAACATTTATTCAAATTGACCAAAAATGAACTGTAACTCGTTTCAGTAAATGAGTTTGGATGGAGTGCTGGACTGATGTTTACTGACGATACACCCTCTTCCGTGAGAAACAACAACAACAACAACAACAACAACAACAACATGCACAGAGGCACACTGACACACAAACACTGACACGGAGAGGCATGAGCAGCAGCGAACACACACTTTCTCTCTGTCTCTCTGTGCTTACACACGTTCACGACTACCAACTGAATAAGCTCAGTATGAAGACAGGGCCTGTTGCTATGGAGACAACAGGTCTTTAGGAGAGGAGATGGACACAGGAAGGAAGGAGGAATTTTAAGCACTTGCTCTTTCCCCTTTGGGTGTCCCTCCTGTTGCCAGACAAAAGAGATGGATGGAAAAAAAGAGGGGAGGAGATGCTGATAGAAAGCAGGAGCCTCTTCGGTGACAGGTGCTCTGCCGGCGATCTGACCGGAGCTTCCTGTCTTTCATACGTCCTCTTCCTGCACCCCCCTCCTCCCACACACACACACCTTCCTCTCCTCTCATCTCCTTTTTATCCTTTTATATTCCGTCCCTCCTCCTCCTCCTCTCATCTCTGCCTCTCATCTTCACCCCATCCGCCCCCTCTCCTCTGCTCCTCATCTCCTCACAAGAGAGGCTAAATAAATAAAATTAGATGCCAAAAAAAGGCCAGGGCCCTCATAAATGGACCGGGAAGCCCTACTGCAGGCCCCTGATACACACTGTAGGAAACCCCCTTCTGCTACATCACAAAAAGGGTTGTTATGGACGAATCGACCGAAAGAAAAAGCCCCAAGAGAATGGCGGGGTCACAAAAATTTATTATCGCTTAAAGAGCATTATGTTAGTTCTGGGACATTTTGTGACACGTCGTCTTTTTCCTGGATTTTGCTTTTATCGCAAGGCTTATTTTGGAGCACAGTGGCACTTGAAGAAAGCTACATAAAGAAGCATGCTGGTGGTTTTGTATGTTTTAATCCGTCTGTTTCTGTTCTTTTCTGCGAGTTTATTTTCATAGTGTACCCAAGTGAACTGAATACATTTGCTCCTGTAGGATGTAATTTCTTCAATTTATGGGCTAAAATGTGCACCACCAGCGGATGGTCCTTTTTAAGATGTTTGTGCCTTGTTCATAAAGGTGTCCAGTGGATTTAGGCATTCCTGGATTTGCCAGTGGAATGATCATTTTTTCTTAGCTGCTAGGGAGCAGATTGCTGAATGTTAGTCAGACTTAAAAACATCTCAGCAGTGCACCACAGGCCTCTTGTTCCACAATGGCAAAACAGCAAAAAGCCTCTCTCTTCATCTCTTCTCACGCACACTCACAGATGGACACAAACACATAATATACTGTATTTGAGTAGGTGGAAGTCCATATTAGGCAGCAGACTCAGAATAGCAATTTTTCAGGCTGACAAGACTTTTTAAGCTATAGAGTTAAAGCAATGTTTGAATAGATTTCCAAAGCAACAAAGACAAACTTGCTAAATCATTAATAGACATTTAAATTGGTGAGATTTTAGGGACCACATTTTCACGCATATATCCTCCGATGTTTTCACGGATTCACCTACCAAACATGAGTGGTTTACACTCTGTTTGGCAAACATCAGGGACCCTCAGTGTTGTTCCTTGTGAGGGGAATCCAGGTTTCACTTTTTAAATCCATGCTGGAAAAAAAAGAGAAGAACTTTGAGGCCATAATCCAATAACAGGAAGTTGTCCTTATGAATCAGTTCATTATGTGTATATCTGAGTCCTGATGTGCGCACACACCCGTTCAACACAACCATAATCCTCCCCTGTTTTTTAAAGGTTGTCCACAGCGCTCTCCTTGAAGTCATGCAATACAACAACAGCAGTGACTTTTTAGCACATTTCTTAATGACATTTTCAGACAATGTTTGTATTGCTTTTGCTTTTGACCGAGCTAAGCTCTACACTCCGTGTTAGACATCCAAAGGCACAAAGTCCACCCATGATTGCTTTTATACACGGGTCCTGATGTGTACACACACACACACACACACACACACACACACACACACACACACAGGGTTTCAAAGAAGACAAACCCTTTTCTGTTTTGGAGATTGTCGGCACCTATCTCTGTAGCACTTTGAAGTGATGCAATACTGTATTTATAATTGATTTCTACATCATGGTGATGGTAGACTGACTAGACTTAACATAAAGACATTTTGTCTATGTAGAGAGAGTGAGACAGAGAGAGAGAGAGAGAGAGAATAGAAAGCCAGTCGGTGAAAAACGCAATACTTTGTACACATCTGTGTGGTACCTGTCTGTCTTTCAGCCTCTCTGTGTTAGTCCATCTGACTTGACTGTCCTCTGTCTGGTCAATGCTGTTTACCCGTCATGGCAATATCAATCCTCCACTTGGACATTTATATTTAAAAAAACAAAAAAACCTACTTTCCCTCAATTTTATTGTGGAATGAATAATCTGTGCATTTATTTATTACTGAAGATCTGCTGTTGAATAAACAATGTTCTTAATTAAGTTGTATGTGCTTCCTTTTTATGGCAGTGTGTGAAACTGAGTATTAATATACACACTTTTATAAAAGTCAATTATATGACTAAACATAGTGAACAATGTATTTGTATTGATTCCGACATTGTGGGTAATTTAGGAATTAGTACATATGGATGTAGAAGTACAATAGATGATGCAGGTTTAGCTGCAGGTTCAAGAAAAGAAAACATCAAATGAGTATAGCAAGTGGATGGGGGAATTTTACTTAAGTGCCTCCTCTTCTAAGTCATTCAACTTTCCAATGAATTAGTTATACTTGGCTTCAAAAGTAAATAAATGAAGTTGTCAAAATAATCCAAGGAGGCCAGAGGTCAAAGACAAATTGTAGAATGTCAAATACATTCAAGGGGAGGACACAATAACAGTAACACAAAATGCACAAGTACTACTGCTCTCATCTCTACAATCATATGAAGGCACCTCTCTATTTGTGCCTGAAATAAAAGCAGAATCAGCCTTATTGGCCAAGTATGTGTACACATACAATGAATTTAACTCCAGTTTTAAGTCGCTCCCAACGTTACATGAAGTTACAAGAACAACTTTTATTCAGCTAAAAACAAGGACAACAAAGCTTAACAAGATATGTATAAATACACATACAACTCTTTAATATGAATGTTAAAATTTTTTAAATATTAATATACATAAAAGCAACAAAGAACTAATATTTACTCCCCCTTTCAGAGACAGGAATGTTATCTCGGGGGGCCATCTAGTGGTGAGAACATTTAATTGTCCTTGCTCTGCCTATTTCAGATGATGACGCCCACAAAACAGGAGCAAAGCACCAACTCAGCAACAGGTAAGGATGTGATTCCCAATTAAGTAAGCCACAGCAACTGCAGAGATTCATGGTACTTACAACAGCTAATTGACACTGCTCATGCCAGAGTCAGCACAGGAAAGAAAGATTTTGATCACACACATCAAATCTCTGTATTGGTTTGTTTCAGAACTGCAACATTTTAACCCCATTTAATCCCAAATTTTTCCTAGCAATTTGAGTACATGCATTTCATTCCTTAGAACTCCCTAACACACAATATTTATGCCCTTTTTGATTTTATGTTGGTTAAGTTAGTTAGTCAAAATTCACACAAATTCTTCAATTAGACCAAGCAAGTTAAATCAATAAAAAACAAACATTAAAAAACACATTTTCATTTCAAAAACATTTAGCATGTCATAGCAGGCAGACATAAACTGTGCCTTAGAATAGTGGTTCTCAAAGTGGGGACTGGGGACCCCCAGGGGTCCTTATGGTGGTTCGAGGGGTCCTCAGCAAAAAGGGGAATAGTTTTTTTTTTTCACTATAATTCCATCCAAAAGCAACATAATTACTATTTCGGTCATGGGTTTCATACACATTCTGTAATAAAACATCTACCAATCTAAACCAATCAAACATACCAATCAGTATGTCACCCCTCAAAGACCTGTAGGCCTTGCTTCATTGTAGATATCAGTTATATGACCAAGACAAGTGATGTGAGAAGATGTGTGGAGAACCCTATAGAAACTCAGCAACTCATCCAGGTTCAGATAGGTTTGCACTATATAGGTATTTGACATAATTAATAATAATTATTTAATTAGCTGACACTTTTATCCAAAACTACTTTCAATTGCTATATATGTCAGAGGTCACACGCCTCTGGAGCAACTGGACAGTGGTTAAGTGTCTTGCTCAGCGACACATTGGTGGATGTATCATAGTGTAAATATCTCACACCACAGGCATGTGCCTTAGCCACTGCTCCGTCACCACCCCTCTATTAACATCTCAAACCAATTGGTTCTCATGAACATCCTCCAGATATTGCCATTCAATAGTCTACCTATCTGAGCCATCACTGTCACTTTCAAATCCTACTTTTTCAAATGGGGGGTCTCATATGTCTAGGAGGTCCAACACATCTGATAGTTTCAAAATGTGTGAAAATAAACAGATGATAACTAGGGTCACAGCCAAAACCTGTGTTTTCAATTGAAGCACTGTGTTATACTACCGGTCTAACAAATTTACACCTCTTACGAGCAAAATCTATATGCAGGAGTATAATTCTCAAAACATATCAGTAGTAGACACTTAAAAATATGTACAAAATATGACTATTCTATCTGTTAATTAAGGTATTGTACTTACTACTTTTTGTAGTAATCTGAGGAAGACATCTTCTTCCAGGTGTGCAAGCAGAAAGTAAACTAATCTGGTCATGTGACCTTTCACACTAGTCGTGATATTGATCAATTTTAATCAAGACAATCTATTTTTTCATTTAAAAGTTGAATTTCTTGCCCAAAGCCAACAATACAACTTTCAGAGCTTCAGAATTAACAGAAAAAGACATGGTCACAAATAACCCGGGATTAAACGGGTTAAGTGTAACGTGCTCCACTATCAACTATAATATTTTGCGCCCACTGTGCTTTATATTTTTCTGGTCTTTACGTTTGTCTGTACACAAAGTGTACGCTCAATTTACAGGTGCTGGTCATATAATTACAATATCATCAAAAAGTTGATTTATTACATTCAAAAAGTGAAACTTGGATATTATATTCATTCATTACACACAGACTGATATATTTCAAATGTTTATTTCATTTAATTGTGATGATTAAAACTGACAACTAATAAAAATCCCAAATTCAGTATCTCCGAAAATTAGAATATTACTTAATACCAATACAAAAAAAGGATTTTTAGAAATGTTGGCCAACTGAAAAGTATGAACATTAAAAGTATGAGCATGTACAGCACTCAATACTTAGTTGGGGCTCCTTTTGCCTGAATTACTGCAGCAATGCGGCGTGGCATGGAGGTACTGCTCAGGTGTTATGAGAGCCCAGGTTGCTCTGATAGTGGCCTTCAGCTCTTCTGCATTGTTGGGTCTGGCGTATCGCATCTTCCTCTTCACAATACCCCATAGATTTTCTATAGGGTTAAGGTCAGACGAGTTTGCTGGCCAATTAAGAAAAGGGATACCATGGTCCTTAAACCAGGTACTGGTAGCTTTGGCACTGTGTGCAGGTGCCAAGTCCTGTTGGAAAATGAAATCTGCATCTGCATCAAGTTGGTCAGCAGCAGGAAGCATGAAGTGCTCTAAAACTTCCTGGTAGACGGCTACGTTGACCTTGGACCTCAGAAAACACAGTGGACCAACACCAGCAGATGACACGGCACCCCAAACCATCACTGACTGAGGAAACTTTACACTGTAATTCAAGCAACGTGGATTCTGTGCCTCTCCTGTCTCCCTCCAGACTCTGGGACCTTGATTTCCAAAGGAAATGCAAAATTGACTTTCGTCAGAGAACATAACTTTGGACCACTCAGCAGCAGTCCAGTCCTTTTTGTCTTTTGCCCAGGCGAGACGCTTCTGACGCTGTGTCTTGTTCAAGAGTGGCTTGACACAAGGAATGCAACAGCTGAAACCCATGTCTTGCATACGTCTGTGCGTGGTGGTTCTTGAAGCACTGACTCCAGCTGCAGTCCACTCTTTGTGAATCTCCCCCACATTTTGAATGGGTTTTGTTTCACAATCCTCTCCAGGGTGCGGTTATCCCTATTGCTTGTACACTTTTTTCTACCACATCTTTTTCTTCCCTTCGCCTCTCTATTAATGTGCTTGGACACTCTGTGAACAGCCAGCCTCTTTAGCAATGACCTTTTGTGTCTTGCCCTCCTTGTGCAAGGTGTCAATGGTCGTCTTTTGGACAGCTGTCAAGTCAGCAGTCTTCCCCATGATTGTGTAGACTACAGAACTAGACAGAGACCATTTAAAGGCCTTTGCAGGTGTTTTGTCTTCAATATTGAACCTTTTCTCAATATTCTAATTTTCTGAGATACTGATTTTGGGGTTTTCCTTAGTTGTGAGTTATAATCATCAAAATTAAAAGGAATGAACACTTGAAATATACCAGTCTGTGTGGAATGAATGTATACATTATACAAGTTTCACTTTTTGAATGGAATTACTGAAATAAATCAACTTTTTGATGATATTCTAATTATATGACCAGCACCTGTATATAACAAGTGAAACAGCGCCCTCTGGACCGTCAATGATGGTATTGCGCATGTAAAGCCAGGTGAAGTTGATATCCCTTGATTAAAGAAGTACAAACCGAGTTTATTTAGCAAACAGTCAGTTACGGTGTGAAACTGTGAATATACGGGTGTAAAATAAACTATTTAGGTGAAACCTGTCGCACTTTGGCTTCACTCCAGATAACTGTAGACAATTATTAATAATAATATTAGTTAGGACGTCTTCCACTAAGTTAGCGTTAACTTACTAGCTAGGAGTCATGGAGGGAGGAAATTGCATCGACAAGTGTTTGTTACGGTAATTGTCATTGCAGCAGCAAACGCAATATGAAGTCATAAAATGGATTTTATCCACTTTGCCTTTATGAAGAAGAGAACGGACTTCATCCTCAAACAACGTGAGTCAAATACACCCTTTTTGCTCGCTACTTATGTCACTGGTGCTTAGCTTGGCTGTGTGGTTATGCTGTCCTATGCCTCCTTTCCCTGGAACCTAAAGCTATTAATACTATATAATAATACTATATTTATACTATATATATTTAATACTGCTGTTGTCAGATACAGATAATGCTGTACTCGCTCATCCCTATTGTCTACATAGACACAGAAGGACAGAGCCCACAGGAACTTTGAACCATTGCTTCACTTTTGTAATCATTGGTTGTTCAGTCAGTGTGATTTGTGTAGGATTGTAACTTGGGTTACTAAGTAACTGGTAACGTTAGACCATGTAGGCTAGTTTTGGATATAGATAAGAGGAGGGTATAGGATACATCATTGATAAGGTTGTTTGTTTTTAGCATCTTTATCTCTTTATTCAATCTATTATCTGCATCACTGTGTAATATTGGTGGTAATTATATTTGTATGGAGGAAGATGGATAAGAATTGTGACTACAATGAGTAAACCACAGCATCACATTTGCAAAGTTAGGTTAAAGTTAAAGCCCAGGCTTGCCAATAATAAGTTAATTTAAAATCATTGTAATGTAAATCATTTAATCAGATAGAAATTTTCAATTCCATGTGCGCATATGACAAAATAAGACAGTAAATGAAAACTCCACTGGCAAATAATTTTCAGTGTACTCCAAAGCATTAACACTGCCATAATTATGTTGATATTAAAAATTAAATAGACATTTGATTTTCAACGTGACACTTAAGATTTAAACTACAAACTGGATTTTAAAATTATATTTTGATTTGTTACATTTTGATCACATTTTTAATGACAATTTAGATAGATTTTATTGTCTCCAAACTCTACAGGGTGTGTATTATGTGTGCCTCAAAGATGCATCCAACAATGACACAAATACATTTGTACAGAAAAACAGTGTGTTCTTGTGATTAGCGAGCTGTGGGATTTAGCACTACTATAGCAGATGGGGGGAAAAAACTCGGAAACGTGCTTTTTTCCCCATCTGTGTAGTGAACTGTGTCTGTGCCAGGGTCATGTGCTACATAGACTGTTGTTGTTGGGGGTTGGAGAACAATGATTTTGGAAGCAGTGTGTGCAATATGGGACAACTTGCTGGAGACAGACAGCACGGTTAGAAAACAGGGGGAGCAGTAGAGTATTATGGATTGAATTATGATTTTGTAAAGCAGTAAGCCTCCAGCTCTTGACAAAACACTGATGGGTGTCTTCATGGTTAACACTATTTTCTAGCAAGTGCTGTACTTTGAATATAGTTTTATTTCGTCCACAGGTGTTTAAAAAAGGCCCCATAGAGTGTTAAAAGCAAATAATTCAATTTAGGAAGTAAAATAAACAATAGGTTAAAGAGGTGGTATTATGCTCATTTTCAGGTTCAAAATCTTAATTAGGGGTTGTACCAGAACAGGTTTACATGGTTTAATTTTCAAAAAACACCATATTTTTCCTCATACTGCACATTGCTGCAGCTCCTCTTTTCACCCTGTGTTGTACGCTCCGCTCTTGAGCTACAGAGTGATGCCTCTTACTTGTACAAAAGCTTTGTTGGGAGTTGCACATGCGCAGTTCCCAGGTAAGGACTACTAGCCAATCAGAAGCAGAGAAGGGCGGGTCGTAAGAAACAAGGTAGTGTGATCCAAATCAAAGCCGCTTCAGACTGTGAGCGTAACCTAGCAGATGGTGGAAGTTATTACCAGTCCACAACATCATTGTTCCACATCTTACCATTAGGACTTAAAGTTGAACTGTTGCCGGTGTTCTGACGATCTATGCTGCCTTGCCGAAAAATGCTTCCATAGCACAAATCGATAGACTCGACTCTACTCGGCCCTGCTCCGTTTTCCATTGCAGACAGTACCCAGAGATGGTACGTAGCTGGTCGTCATAGCGACGCCACACACAACTGCCGCGACGTAATGTTCAATGCGACACACACACACACACCGGCTCTTAAAATATATCTACTCTACTAATCTACTATTCCTCTGAATGTAAAGACAGATAAGCGGTATGAAAACCTTCCAGCTGTGTTTTCCTCTGTCATTGTTGTTGCAGCGGTCTGTGTGACGGCGGGAGCAGAGGGCTCTGTGAGCGGGCGGCTGGCCGGCCTCACACGCGCCTCCCGCGGGTTGGCGCAGGCTTCCCCCGCAGCCACATGCGGAGCTCCTCAACTCCGAAAATATTCAAGCATTTTTGTTCCGCCATCACTTCTCGTAAAAACTGTCAATATTCTAAATCTACACAGCTGATTTAACCTCAAAACTTCTCAGAAGTGGATTTAATGATGAAATTCCATACGAAAACTGTAAAACTTTCTGTTGCTGGCCTCTGTCTGGTGCACACAATTATGATGCAGTGAATAGGAGTGGGGGGAAAAAATCGATCCAGCATAGTATCGTGATATTTGCCATGGCAATACTGTATGATACAAGGACGCCAAGTTATATACATGCTTAAACTAGATAATTCTTTTGCTTGAGTCAGTGGAATGCGCTGTACAAATGCATGTGTGTGCAAGGGATCAGGATGGTACCACCTCCACATCATTTTGAGCAAGGGAAAACCCTGCAAAGAGCTTTGAGTTTGCAGATGGTGGATATTCTTTGCTGGCAGCAGCAGTATGGATGTCAGTGTTAATTGTCCACTGTGATTCAAGGTGTTTGAAGCTGTCAGCCTGCTCGACTGTCTCAGTCACCACGGGTGAAAATGGGGTTTAGGTAAGTGCAGTGCGCGTTGTGGGTGCCTTTGTCTTATAAACATTCAGCTGCAGGCAGTTACTTTTACACCACTTAATGAAATGGGAGATGGAGTGTTAATAAGTCATCACAGTTCTTCAAGTCTGGCAGTGTCATCAGGGTACTTAAAGTATGTGGTGAGAGGAGATGGGTTAGTGCAGTTATTAGCATGCAAGGTGTGATGAAGCATAGACTGTATAAAAGAAGTGGGTGTTCCCACCATGACCTCCATGGGGGGGGGGGGGGGGGGGGGGGGGGGGTTTGGCATTTTGTTGTTGCCATATTGGTTTACTGGAATCAGAAGTGACATTTGGACAAGAGGATAGAGCTAGCTAGCTTGGCTGGCAAGGTTCATTCTTAACTCATTAATTGCGATGCTAATTTTGGCTAGTGAAGGGCTTAAATTAAAATGTACTTACTGGACAGCAGTCGTTAATACAACCAAATGTTGAACAAGACACTTTCAAAATAATACAATTAACTTTCATGTACTGGAAACACACCGACAGGGTCAAAGTTCTTAGATGAAAACAGCCACAGACTCAAAAAAAAAAGTTCATGCTAGTTAAATGCAGAGGATACGATTCACTGCTATCCAGATTGACAGGTCGCAGTGGTAGTGACTTGTCAATCATAAGGTAACCATGCCCTAAAGCCTCTCTGCTTTATAGTTTACTTTAAATGGAACCATAATTTACTAAATGAACATAATGCTGTTTTGGAGAAGACTTGCGATTGAGACCATGAACTCGTTAGGTAAATGGTTACTGAGGTAATAAATCAAGGAGTAGGAGGAGTAGGGTCATTTTGTTTTAGACTCACTTAATCAGACATCTTTTGGCAACCAGTGGAGTCGCCACCCGCTGGCCATTAGAAATAATGCAGGTTTAAGGAACTTCTGCATTGGCTTCACTTTCAGACCCAGAGGTTGCCGCTTGGGAGGAAGAGACAGGACAGTGTTGTGGGTCTCCGGTGTTGGCATGTGCACACAAATGCAAAGTGAAATTTCTTTTTCATATTTGCAGGCCTTGGCTTCCATAAACTACCGATACAATGGTACTACAAATCTAACTTTGTTTTCTGTTTAGTAAACTAAGTCACAGTGTCCTACCTCTCCTGTTTCTGTTCGGCTGAGGTGCCAAAAAATTCACCCTCATGGCCATTCATCTCGTTGAAAACACAGAAAATCAATTGAACAGCATAGGAAACAGGATGAATTTGAGTTTTAAGACCGTTAAGTGCCTCCCTAATCTCGACATGGAAATAAATGTCCTTAGTGAGATGAACCCTCTTGGTCTGCCAGATCTCAGTGTCTAGATTACATTCTGCACTGATACCTGGAGTGCAGTTGAATTGCATTTCATTATACTGTGTTTTATATCTTGCATTGAGACTTTGTAGCAGAATACGCCTAGCTATTAAACTGTAAACTGCTTTATGACAAAATTTACTTGCCTGCTTCAGTGGAGGTAAATTAACAAAAAAATGAACAGAGACAAGATTAATAAAAAAATACAGAATTTTTAGTAATCACATGGTGCCAATGAACTGAACAAAGACTGTAACCCAAAATACACTTTAAGTTCTTTTATTAAGGATTTTCTTCTGTACAAGAGTGAGGAGTTTCTCTGTTTCACGTGTTAGCCTGTCAGCAGCTCTGTACAACCGGCTGTACAACAGGAGATCAAACATTACTGATAAGGAAATGTGTTAATTGAAGTGGTGGCTTTCGGTACAACGCAGGTCAGAAGGTGAGGCATGGATTGTTTGAATGCACGCAATCATACAACCCTCCAAACTATTTACAACAAGATGACTGACTGGCCTTTGAGACAGATAAGTAAAGGCAGACCAGCTAAAACACAACTCAAATGTTATCACATAAAAGGTCTTTGAAAGTTCTTTCAAAGGGGAAAAAAAACAAGAAAAATGCACTCAAAATCATCCATAAAAGATCCATCAAAAGGCCCATCTGGAGTTGGTTTATTTACAGTCTGATTTAAACCAAAGCCAACAGCTCTAATAAATCATACAGTGCTGCTGGCCTTAATGAGGTCAACACTATAAACTTCACCTGCTCTCTATGCCTAGAGAGCCAGCAGCAATGCTACCACTTCTGAACCTTTCTCCTACTGCTGACTGATCAGGGACAACACAGGTATAAAAAAATTTAAATCAGGCATCGTTAGGCCTATGTGTTTTAAAGGATAATTTTGGTATTTCAAAACCTGGGCCCTATTTTAGTGTCGGTGACTAGTAGGTACAAAAAGTTGTAGAAATGAATTGGTGGGAACGATGGAGAGGAGTTTGTGTATGTAAAGGAACTGCTAGTAAGACGTTATTTTTCTAACGTTACTCCAACACATCAAACTCCCCTCTCCAACAACAGACTCACGTTTCCACCGTGGTCTTCCTGCAGTAACTCGCCTGTAACGAGATTTCAGAGCAAGAATTGTCCTTGGGCGGTTGTTATAAACAAAGGGTGTCTATGGTAGGGGATCCTTTCCATGATATTGTCATGGTAAATCAGTCTGATCCTGTCAGTGGCAAAAAGAAGGACTTTTTGTGGATGTTATTTTGATGGGCACAATTTTGTTCCTACAAGTCATTTCGACACAAAATGTGAAAATAGGGCCCAGGTTTAAAAATAAAAGCAACTAAAATCACAATATTATTTCAGTCAAGTCTTAAAAGCAAAAGTACAGTACATGTGGCCTTCTACTGTTTTTAACTGTGTCTAGAACTGTTTCCCCTTTAAAATGTTTTACCATTAAAATTACATTTCAAGCTTATTAGTTTATCTCATTTTTACTTTAGTCATCAGTTGTTGTTTCTTCTACTTTGAATTTTTCAGTTTTAATTCATTTCCTTTTCTTTTTCCCTGCAATGAATCACTTTGTAATTTGCTGAAATGTGCTTCTCTAATCATCGTTATTGGGATAAACTATTGCTATCAAATATGTGGACTGCAAAACTGAGGGGAAATGCTGGTATGAATACTTCACAGCGTGAAAATAGCTTGACTAAAAGGCTTTTGTTTAATAGTCTCTATTCTGAGCTGCCAGTTAACTTTCTCAGGAAACGCACAATTTTAGGCTCAGTTCACACTTAACATGGATTTAATGCTCGTTTGCACTTGCCTCAGTCCATCATCTTCACTTTAAAAGTGCAAATCAGCTGAAATCTGAGTTCAACTGGCAGACATGGTAATAAAAAAAAATCAAATATTGGAACAGCTTTGTCAAATTTGAAACAGCCTGTCCATTACTGACATCTAAAAATCTTCTGCTGTAAACCAGCTATCTCTCTTTTGCTGCTCATGGTGAGTTTCCAGGTGACTTCAAGGCAATCTGTTGATTCTCAAACACTTTCAAGGGCATTTCCCATTCCCTTCAACACAGTTTTAAGGAATTTCAAAGACCTTCAGCACTGCTTGAGCTGATGTGATTGACAACTCAACTTGTGTGTGTGTGGTCCCGTGTGGTGTACAGTGTCATTAATAAAAATATAATCATAAATAAACAATCAACAGAAGAATATGGTCAGTATAGTAAAAAAAAAAAAGCTTAGTTAATAGTGTGAGGAGTCTGCTAATCTTGTCATTATTAGTGTCACTATAAATGGTTAATGCAAACACGTGTGATAGCTCATCTTTATGTACACATATCATCATCCTCTTCATCCTCCTCAACCTCAGTAAACCTGCAGATGTGTAGTTATATAAATATCTTTTTGAAGCCTGTGACCAGCCCGCTGAATGGCTCGCTAAGATACAGTGACTAGGCTCACATTTCACATTCGCTTATAATTCGTTTGTTTGAGGAGTGTAAACCCAGGAGTACAACAATGACCCTAAAATTATGGAAAAATAAGCACGCAGCGGTAAAAATTAAAATGGAATATGCCTCAAAAGTAAATGAATCCCTACATATATGCCTTCCTGATATCCGGTATATTTGTACTCAATACTGCAAGCCAGCAGCTCCTCTGTTGCACCACTTGGGGGCATCAACAGTTGCAGGTAGAGGAAAAAAGGAGAGAAGGCAGCAGGTTATGTAAACAACAACACAGGATGTGTGAGGCATTAAAACACGACAAAAAGATGCTCCAGGTGTTAGTGTACATGAGATATACACACACCGGTGTAGCTGCAGTGAGGGTGAATGTTAAATTGCACTTGACAAGATCAGGATTATCACAACATAGGGCTTCACAGAGAATGACATCCCATAAAATCCCCAATCACAGAGTCTGAAAAGTCATCCCATGTCCCTAAATGATTTCTTCTCGTTGGTAACAGTCACTTCTCACACCAAAGGTGGTGATGTAACAACACTTAACAGTAGCAAAAAGCGCTCCGTCCAAAGAAAGCTTGAGTCAGCGTTTTTATCTTTTATCAGTATTATAATTTCCTTTTGGCATGAAAGATCACATTGTCGCTGTATTGAAGTTCAAACTCTCCTGACTGTTTTTGTTGTCGTGTAGTTAGCTGAGTTGCCAAGTGCAGCTTTGAGTAAACTGTAACACAAGTGAAGAGGAAAATTGTAAGTCAAGTTTGGGTGCAGTGTGTGTTTTTGTACATGTGCATATAACATTGTCACAGTCTGGTCTCTTGTGGTCCTCCTGGTTCTGGTAAAAGACTAAGTTTGGACTTGTTTGCTCAAACAAGCACCGACCACCATGTTTGACTGTCAGAGCCATTCTGGAAGTCGTTTAGTTCCTAGATGTAGTTCCTATAATGACCCTTGACATATGATCCAAAACACAGGATTAAATTGAATTGGAAAACCTCCAAAGTCAAGATGCAGAGGATGGTCCCGATGTGGACTGTGGTGGATAGTCTGCAGCAGCAGTCTCCTGTTTGTTTTCTGCTTATTGACTTCTGGGTATTTGTCCGCTGTAATCTGTTTTTACTACTCCCAGTCCCTGCTCATACTTGTTTCTTCATTTCCTCTTTGTCTACAACAAAACATATGTGAGCGAACACAGACAGTATAGTTTACATGAGCCTCGTTTGTAAAACTGTGACAAGTTGTACCAAAATGCACTAGATTTCTGTTCTCTCTCAGCATGACAATCGCTGTTTCTGGAAGTGGCCTTAGGCTGTTGTTTTGTTGCTCTGGATGATGCACAATATCAAAACAACAAATTAAAAACTGGGAGTAGAATACATGAGCAGTGCATAGGTGCAAAATCAGGGATGCATTTTTTTTTTTTGCTTTGGACTGTGTCCCGTTCTAATTGGTTTCTTAATAATTTCAGCCAGAGGATTGCACATTTTAAACATTATCTCACTGGTACACTTCCAGAAATGTTGATCAAACCATTTTCTTCTCCCCCTGCAAGATTAGACCTAATTAAAGAATCTGATGCGTTTTTGCTCTCTGCTTCTTTGGGCTGAACATGTATTGTACCCCCAAAACTAAAAGTCACTGCCGCTTCATCCTCTTCTTCTTCTGTCCAGACACATCTACGTCTTGTTCCCGAGGGTCGTCTGACGACGGTCAACAATTCACCACACCCACCTCAAGTTCAGCTCTGGAGACTTTCATTCTGGGTCTGAGGTTCGAAACACCTTAAAGAGTTCAATTCTCTTAGATATTGCATTCTGGCCTTCTTCGGATCCAGCTGTGACTGTGTTTTAGGACTTCTGCTCGGGGGTGGCAGCAGGCGTGGCCAGACTCTCCGGCTTCACAATCTGGTAGGTGATCAGGTATTCCGGGTAAGCCTGTGAACAAAGACCACATCAAATCAAAGTAAAACTAAATATTAGACTTATTGGTGGAGGTGAACTCATCATATACATATATATATATATATATATATATATATATATATATATATATATATATATATATATATATATATATATATATATATATATATATATATATA
>NC_060162.1:19238323-19259355 GCF_021292245.1 Micropterus dolomieu | reverse complement strand
CTGGATGATGCACAATATCAAAACAACAAATTAAAAACTGGGAGTAGAATACATGAGCAGTGCATAGGTGCAAAATCAGGGATGCATTTTTTTTTTTTGCTTTGGACTGTGTCCCGTTCTAATTGGTTTCTTAATAATTTCAGCCAGAGGATTGCACATTTTAAACATTATCTCACTGGTACACTTCCAGAAATGTTGATCAAACCATTTTCTTCTCCCCCTGCAAGATTAGACCTAATTAAAGAATCTGATGCGTTTTTGCTCTCTGCTTCTTTGGGCTGAACATGTATTGTACCCCCAAAACTAAAAGTCACTGCCGCTTCATCCTCTTCTTCTTCTGTCCAGACACATCTACGTCTTGTTCCCGAGGGTCGTCTGACGACGGTCAACAATTCACCACACCCACCTCAAGTTCAGCTCTGGAGACTTTCATTCTGGGTCTGAGGTTCGAAACACCTTAAAGAGTTCAATTCTCTTAGATATTGCATTCTGGCCTTCTTCGGATCCAGCTGTGACTGTGTTTTAGGACTTCTGCTCGGGGGTGGCAGCAGGCGTGGCCAGACTCTCCGGCTTCACAATCTGGTAGGTGATCAGGTATTCCGGGTAAGCCTGTGAACAAAGACCACATCAAATCAAAGTAAAACTAAATATTAGACTTATTGGTGGAGGTGAACTCATCATATATATATATATATATATATATATATATAAAAAAAATCAGAAAATAAATTAATAATGTTGATGTAAATGTCACCTTGGGCTGCATTTTTCAGTTTTCTGACATTTTTACAGATAAATACACACCCATCCACAATGAACTGGTGCAACTCTACTTATTTCATAGAATTATGTAACAAAGGTGTTTTGCACTCATGAACAGACTGTCAGAAAGGTGTGCGTGTCTACTGACCTGCTCCCCTCTGTAGATGACGTACTCTGCATACGCCAGTCCGTTGACGCTGGGTCTTCCTATAACAGAGTGGTGTCCAGGGGGGGCATGGGCCATTTTCATCGCACTGAACTGAAGAAACGACTTACCCAGCGTCACTCTGCAGAACAGCATCTGCCTGAAATGCAAACACACAGAAGATGACATATGTTAATAACAGCGTTTATTTCATACATTTTTATTCAGTATGTTTTCATTTTGCTCCTCTGTATTAAGTGATTCTGGTTGGTAAAAGGTTTCCAAATTACTGTTCTCTCTACCTGTGTCCCAATTCCATATTATAATATAATAGCAGCATATGATGTATTCTCATTTTCATAGTATTGTTTTTGCGATAAGTTAACAAGAAAATAATGTGCTTAATTGTTTCGCACTAACCGGAAATGAGACAAGACCTGAAGGATTTCAATGAAACTGTGGCTGCAAAGTATGTCCCTTTACAGCCTGGTTAGTAGTTAATACTTTAGTTTGGAATTAGGACACAGATATTGACTAGTAGTTCTTTCCTTCTGCACAGAGTTGTTCAAACATGCCACCATGGCAAATAAAATAAATTTGATCTAATGTGAATCAATATGGAGGCCTCACCTGTGGCACACGTAGCAGGAGCGGTCTTTGTGGGTGGGACATCCCGTGCCTCCACCTATCCCATAAACGTACTGGTTGCTTTTTGAGGAGTTCTCTGCAAAATAGATCCCGGCGCCAAACATGCCGCCAATGTAGGCATGTCGCTCGTCAAAGCCCTTATGGATGATGGCATTGATGAAGGGTGAACCTGGCAAGAGAAATTTTAATTTAAAATGGGAGAAAAGACATGTTCATATTTAGTCCATTACACAAAAATGAAAAGTAAAAATAGTGTCTCTAATGTTAAGTCTATATTCACTATCCGCTGCAGTTAGTACACCTCCCTTTTTCTAAACAGTGCTCTTCTCCAGACAGTGAATCACAAACAAAGTATAAAGAAGGCAGACTAGGTAGAGAGATCCAGATACTGTTTGACTAAGTGTTCTGGGAAAGATGTGATCTAAGACTCTCTGAACATACTATGATCGTTGGTGCCAGACGCACCATTTCAAGCATCACAGAAGCCAAACAACTTCCTGGGATTTTCTACTCGGCGACGTTTAAAGAAACAGAACACGACTGCAGTCCTGAGGGTTGTGTCCTGGCTGAAGCTTGTGGTTGAAAGGGGACATGGAAGATTAATGAGATTCGTTCAAGCTTTCGGTCAGGCTGCGAGACTGAAAACATTGCAGTACAAAGTGGAGTTCATCTCGGAGCACACCAATGTTGAACCTTGATGCTCAAGACCAAGCTGTGTTTTACTTCTGTCAACTAAGAGGAAGTGACTGGAGCTGCAGGGAAAATGTGATCAAAATGGCAATAAGGAGGAAAAGCTGTCACCAGGTCGGACACAAGGAACCAGATTTTTAGGGCTGGCCCGAATGTCATTTGTTTTGAGCTTCGATAGTAATTAAGAGCGAATAATCAAATTTCAATTTATTATAGCAACTAAATGCTCTTCTTTTACAATCGGCCTCATAATTATTTTGTTGTGTTCATTATGTTGCTGTTTGTTTGTTTCCAACCAACCTACAGTTTAGCTACTGATTCATTTTAAACTGGACCCGAATATTTGACCGTTGGGTACACATTCGATTTTCAATTGAGATTCGATTATTGAGGGTTTTTTTCACGCACCTGACCTCTGCCGACAGCAGCAAACGTAACACTCCAGTTCACATCAATTGTGTACCCAACGGTCGAATATTTAAGTCTTAAGTGACTTTGTGAAGCTAAACTTCTCTGAATTTATACACAGCCTCTCCAACAGGTCAACAATTGCTTATTTGGCATGTCCATAGGGTTGCGTTTCCTTCTAACCCCAAGTTACAGAACTGGTCACCATAAAGTGCCGAAGTAAAACTTCCAGGTCTCATTTAAAATCATGCTGACTGTTTGTGATAATGTAAACAACAAAATAATTCAGCCTTGTAACATAACCACAACAGTATACTGTGTGTTTCACTACATATGTCTATATATAGACTGAGGAGAAAAAAAAGATCTAATAATCTTGTTGTAACATCATGACTTCTGCCATCTATACCAGCCTTTGGTTTGCTTCATCCTATTCTTTTGAAAATATGTAAAAATTCAACTGTTGGTTTAAAAAAAAAATATAAAAATGAAGTCACAGCAAAGCAACAAGAACTGTTGAAATACTTTATAATATATAATATGAAGAGTAAAGCCATGCTGCTGAGTATCTACTACAGTATGTATCGTGTTCATTTACCGTGAAAGAGCATCCGCTCATTGTGATGGTTGTGATTCTCGTCTGCAATTTCCTTTTGTCTGTGTGCATATCTCTCCCGTAGCTTCTTATTCACCACTTTCTGAATCTGCAGAGAGGAGGAAAAGGAGGAACGGGGAAGAATTAAGAATTAAAATGTATTTGCAAAAACAAAGACAATTTACTAACTATTTATAAGTTAACGAAGTTCAAATTCTTATGTAATTCATAAAGGGAGAAAGGTGGTCTGTGTTGAGTACGCACCTTAATGATGTTGTACCGGCTGAAGACTCCACCTGCGTTGCCTCCATCACGGTGTTCTCTGATGGTGCTCTGTAGCTGAGGAGGAAACAGATTTTTTTTTTTTTGGACAATTAATCTCTCAGAGTTGATATCTGATGTTTCAGCCATTACTGACATTTGCCAGTTTATTAGGTACAGCAAACTAAAATGTGCAGTCTAATACAACAATCTGCAGTAAATCCTCAGTTTTGAAACTGTTTAACAGAAGTGTTGATTCAACTGCATGGTCATTTTTGAGGATGTTGTTTTGTTGTTGAACTGTATCGTATTAGTCAGAGGAGTTTGTAGTATTTAGCCAACCATCATTGATATAAACGGGGTGGACAAACCTTCATGAAGGTAGGATTTATTGTACGACTGTTGTATTAGACTGCATTAGTGTAAGTGTACCTAATAAACTGGCAACTTAGCGCAGAGGGAGCCATTTCTCGGAGATTAAGTAGAGCAGCAACTCATTCAATCATACGAGATCCCTAAACAATGCCTGTGGGGAAATTTAGATCAGTGCTGCTGTAAAAGTGTGGCATCAGCAGTGAAAAAGACAGAAGTGAGCTCACAAAAGAAACAAGTTAAAGCTGCTGCAGCTGGATTTACAAAATGATGGAGCCATTTGAAGAAAGTATGCTGTGAATACAGTCTTATTTTAACATCCTAATGACTAAAATATTGGTTTGCAGAGACAGTGGCACTTCACCTGCGTTTTCTTGTATTAGAAATCTCTGCCTCTGAGATTTCGGTCGTTTTTCAAGTTCAAGTACAGATTACAGTTTAAATTACCTGTTAAATTTCTCTGAACATCTGACGGTCCTCATTAATTTTAAACCCATTCACGCTGATATCTGCTGTCTCTTGGAATTACTGCATTCATTTACAAAAGAAATACAGTCAGTGGAGCAGTTAGACTGATATGGAGACTCTTGTTGCTGTGGTATTAATCGTGGTGTGTCTTCTGCCAGATGGCTTAAATTGATTGACATGCACACATTTACAATTTAAAACCCACCTAGAGAAGTGTGTGTGTGTGTGTGTGTGTGTGTGTGTGTGTAAGTAAAAGTGTTTGCATACTTCCTCCTCTACAGACTGGAACTCCTTGTCGTCTGGTGCCAGGTCGATCAGCACGGTGCCCTGACTGGAGCAGTGGAATGTCAAGTATGGGTTTGCACCTACAAACACACATTTTGAAAATTACTTCTGGACATGATGAATCAAACAATACATGATAGTGGTGGTGGTGGTGGTGGTGGTGGTGGTGGTGGTGATGATGGTATTATCTGGCTTACAGGCCATTTATTTCAATTTCTGATCATAGTAAAAACCCCTCTGTGTGTCTACATGATGGCTTTGTTAAGTAAGCACGGAAACATTTTAGGTCTAAGGCCGAATGAGCTATTTTTTTTAGCCATAAATTACATCTGTCCGAGGCTTACTATGTAGGACAACTTTACATTATCAGGATGACTTGCTTGTTCATGTTGAAGAAAATATATCCAAATCATGTTGTAACCTTTCCAATGTTATTTATTTTAAGATTAAATCGTCATTAAATTAAGATTAATCGTCATTAAATCATTTCAATACATTACATGTTTGCATCATCCTTCCTCCAGGAACAGTCGTGTACCCTTTTTTATTTTACACATACTGTACTGTATGTGCGTGTGTGTTTCCTGACCTTGCTGGCCACCCAGCAGTCTCTCGATGCCCTTGATGAGTTTATGTCTGTGACCGTAAGCATTGATGCCGATCTCTTTCAGCTCTTCGTGACCCATGTCTGCCAGCACATCCAGCGAAATCTGCCCAGAAACGACAAAGAAGTCACGTCAGTCTTTCTCATGGTTGTTTCTGCTTCCAAAAAGATGTGCATTGCCAGAAAAATAGCATTTCATAATCATAATGCACAAAAACCTTTTCAGCGGTACTTCCAAATATACCTATATTGACTAAAGCAAATGTTGTTCTACTATATTTAACTTTAGACCTCTGCACACAAACATTACAATATAATTGTGGTAGGTAGGTCAACGGTAGGTCATGCTACTGATCATCAAAATTGCCAACAATCAACCCTGAGTTCAATGATATACTGCAATAGACAATAGGTCTGACAAATATTCATGAGAGAAAGACAAAGTGGCGTGAAGAAAAGGTCAGTGAATGAATGGCAGTAATCAAGCCATTGATATGCAAATTGCTGATGGTGAAATTGGTTAGTTTGTTCAGGAAGAGCAGATATGAGCTTCACACTGGAGGCAGAGATAAGTTTGTTTTTCAAACTGTAACCTTTACCTACTTTCCTGCATTGCTGTGATCACTGCGACAGGTGTAAATCATCATAGCCGAAATACTCTGCTGGGAGACTACTGAGACGTGCAAACTGGAAATTTGTTTGGAACCAAAAGTTAATACAAGAATCCCTGATCCATTTCAGAAATCACAGCAAACTTGTGAAAACCTAACCTGTGTGATCTCTCGGAGCAGAACAGTTTGTCATCCATTTTGATGTTAAACTAATAAAAGTCACACATCAGCCTGGTTGTCACCACTGGCTGGCGCTTCAAGCTGCCATCTTAAAAATTCATCAGTGATGAAAAAGCAGCATCAGAACATAAACTACTCCATCAAAAATTTATCTTAACAAAAGGGTTTTACTAATCCCCTGCTACAACAAACAAGGCTTTACGGAGGAAACAGGAGGAGGATTTACACCGCAGAAGTTTAATACAATTTATTAATCATTACAGCTGAAATAGGTTGGGTTCTTTGGTTTTACTTTTAAAACAATATTGTAATCTCAACATAATAAGTATATATATATATATAAATAAATGATTGGACGGATATCTATTTGTTTGTTTTAACTCTGAGCCTTGTTCGTGTTCCTTGAAAAACATTAAAAATGTAGTTTTCCATTAACAACCAGCTGACTCTCACCTCCATCGATGGCTTGTTTCCCTTTAGGGGGACCGATGAAACAAACGCTCACATCCTCCATATTGCTCCCACTTTGCCTTCTATGCTTAGCTTTTTGCCCGCTGTCACCTTTCAAGTTCACTTTCTATTTCTGTCTCTCTCCTCATCTTGTTTTCTCTTTCTGTCACCCCACCCATCTCCTTTTCTGTCTTTCTATTTTCTTCATCTTTCTTCTCAAGCCTCTCTCTCTGCTCCTATTTTTTTCTTTGTACCCTCACTCTTCCCATTTGTCTCGGTCTACATCACCACCTCTTTCTGTACATGTCTCCCTTTTTTGTACATTAAAGTTTACAAAAGAACAAGACTAACAGTCTATAGCCACGCTATCAGCTCTGTGGGGCTGTCCTTTGGCATGGTAGTGCTTTGATCTGAATGCTAACATGCTCACAATGATAATGCTAACATGCTGATGCTAAGCAGGTACCATCATCACCATCGTAGTTTAGCGTGTCTTCCTCTGTCTACCCCCCTTGCATATGTGTGCCTCTCCAGTTCTTCACCTCTTTTGCTGTTCCTTCTTACTTTTGTCTTCTCCCAGACATAAAAAAAACAAAAAAAAACTGTGTGTGTACCTGTTCCCTCTGGAAGATGTCCCGGAGGTGTTCCAGCCCTACACTCTTCAAAAACTGGTTGATGGTCATGTCGAGCAGAGCTGCAGAAACACAGGGATGTCAGCTGAGTTATCAGAAGAGTCCCAGCAGTTACACATGTTTACACCAACAACACCTACGTACGCATTTTTTTCCATTTTTAGAAGAACCAGTCCCCAAATTAGGATACAACTTGTGTTTGTACGTACTTTCTCCTTCCTTCCTTTCAGACCCAGATGCTCCGTCTGCTGGACCAGTGGCCCCACCCACAGTGATGTCACTGAGGGGCGTAGTCAGGTTGTCTATGCTGCTGGCTGCAGACAGGCAGGACGGGGATGGAGAGGGAGAGATGACCACGCCCCCTGCTGCACCTGCACTAACCACGCTTGAACTCACCACACTTGCACTCACCTAAGTGGAAGAGACATTTGGTTTGAATGGCCAATAACTCAACTTTCTTTGCTAAACTTGACTATACTTCCTATAACTTTTTACAGTGCACACACTAATTATCTCAACCACTTAAATGGCTTCTATTGTTTTCAGTTCAACTGACATTTCAACTTTAATGTGTAACTTTTCAACACTTTAACTGATTATTCAACTGCTTTCACCATCTTCAACTTCAAACTGAATTTTTTAATGCTCTCAGCCATTACACTTCAACTGATATCAGCTGTTTTAAACACTTAAAGTGATACCTCAGCTCCTTTTAAGTTGTACACGGCAACTTCAACTCTCACTTAACACTCACTGTAATGTGCTTCATCTTAAACTGAATTGATCTTCTTCTAGTTTCCACATATGTTGGCTGTTTCTTCTTACATAATAACACATAATATGGCCGCCACAGGATTCTGTTTCAGCCGAAAGCCTGTCTATACTTGTACGGTATGTACGTGTGGACACTCACCACAGTGGCCTGGGGTTTTAAACAGCTTGGCAGGGCATCTGGCGGCATGGCATCAATCAACAATGCTCTGATGTCATCAGCCTGCAACAGAAAGAATGACAAGATGCAGACAGACATGGTTTATGTACAAAAACATGATTGACTCTCCACCTAAAACAAACTGTTTGCTTGTATTTTTTGCACACAAAGCTGGGGGCTGAAATGATTAATGGGTAACTCTGTGAAAGACACCTGCCACAATAGGTTCAAACAGTCTTTGGTCTTTTGCTTTTTCCCAAATTTATCCTTGCGACCCCCCCATGCTCTCAAATCCAGAGCCAATTACATCAAAGTAAATCAACTCACATTTCCAGTCACTGGACTGACAAATTAGGACATAAGAAGCTTTTTTAAAAAACAGATTATGTAACTTTAACTGAACTGTGGCCATAAATTACATTTACCGGATAATGCTAAATGCTAGACTACTTTTTTTTTGCATTTAGCTAAAATGCCAAGCTATTGTGACAGTAACACAGTAAGTAGAGAAGAACAACAAAACACATCCACTAAACGAATGGTGGGAGCAGCTCCCTGCTCTGAGAAGTCATCCCACAGACCAACCTGTGACTGAATAATACACATCTAACATTTTCAATTTAGAATCAAATTATCCTTTTTCCCCCTCTTTTTTACTGTCTGCTCTGTTCTTTTATGCACTCTGCAGATGCAGTTGGATTATCCAGGTTGTTCTTGGAAGTGCACTACCAGTGTCTAGCTGGATTATTTTTCATAGTCAACAGGTACACAGAGCTATTGTCTGTTTCTTATAATCTGTAGCAGAAATGTGGGCTAATGTTAACAACAACACAAGCTTCACTTCCTGTGTACGTGAGCTGCAGTGACATGTCATTCTCTCAAACTATGGTACCTACAGTCAAACCCTTTTGGGAGGCTTCTTACGTAGCCTCATTAGGGTTCCACCTTCTAAAAGGTCTGCTCCACTGTCTGAATAGTTGACCATAATCGGCCAAACATGTTGACGCTAATGATATTGCCATGTGCTGACTCATAATGTGTGAGGCTCCTACTATTAAGGAATGAGGACCATACTGTAAACATACCGTTGCCAAGTCGAGTGGCGTCTGTCCCTCCTGGTTCTTCATTGTGGGATCGGCTCCATGGGCCAATAGCAGAGCGCAGAGCTGAGTCCGCCCCTTTTGGGCTGCTTCGTGGAGGGGCGTGAATGCCCACTTGTCTGTGGCATTGACGCACGTGTTGTACTTGATCAGCAGAGCGGCTATGTCCACGTGCTAACCAGAGGAGAGGAGATAGAGGTGAAGAAGAGGAAGGAGGCAGCGAGAGTAGAAGACAGAAAATAAGAGAGGAGAGGAGGTGGTGAGAAAGAGCCAACAGCAATAAACACATTTAACAAGAGCAAATGTGTGAAGTATGGTGAATAAGCACTATAAAAATCGTGATCAGAGAAACTGTAATATGTGGGATTTTCTGGAACAGAAAACATGTGAATTATTAACTCCATCATGATTCTTGTTTTCCCGCCGGTCTGTCCTGTTCTTTTCCCTCATCGTCTGTCTCTAGCACTTCTCTTAGCGTCAAACACAATGTAGCTTGTTTCTGGGTACCAGTGGGGGATGCAAAAGTGTGTGTGTGTGTGTGTGTCTCCAATACGCACAGCTCATCAAGTTTTCATTCAAACATGTGTTTCGTGGCTGGTTCAGTAGCAGAATGCTGTTGAGCTATAAGTAAAATTTGACTAAGAGATAACAAAGGACTGCAGAGGAAGAAAAGCAACATACATGCACTTCAGATAACCTAAGTATAATAAAAATGTTAATTATTATTTAAATGAGGAAATAGGGTGGGAATAAGTAATATTATTACTGTCCCATATAACAAACAGAATAAAAATATCTGCAGACATGAACTGCCCCATCAGCACCAAGTAGACATAAGCTACAAATTGAGATTTTGCTGTATCATTCCCACATTTAATATTAAAGCCTCATAAGAATTTATAAATGTCGCCTAAACTTCATGAAGGGAGAAAGGAAAGGAATTCTTTTCATTCTTTTTTAAATAAATCAGTCTATAAAATGTCAGCAAATTGTGAAAATAGTCAATAAGTTCCCAGAGACCATGGTGATGTTGTCAAATTGCTTCTTTCATCTAACAGTCCTAAAACCCAAAGGTATTCAAATTAATGACACAATTAAATTAATAATTTACAGAGAAAATCACCAAATCTTCATGTCAGCAGCTGGAACCAGTGAAGGTATGTTTATGCTTTAGAAATATATAAACAATTAATCAATTATCAAAATTAGTAGCCAATAACAGCAGCACCTCTGAACTGAACTCCAGTCAACAGTGCAAGTGAAGCATGTGTGTTTGTGTCTTACCCCGTACGAAGCAGCATTGTGTAAAGGTATCAGCCCTCCTTTGTCCTGAGCATTCACGTCGGCTCCGTGTTCCAACAGATACTCTGCTACCTCCAAGTTGTTATAGCCAGCTATATAGGTTGTATGGAAAAGACAGCAGGACGGAAGGAAAGACGATGGATGAGAGATAACAGAGGAAAAGAGGAGAACCAAAACGTAGTCAGGTAATGGAGGAGGAAACAAAGAGAGAAAGAAAGAGCGACAAGTCAGCCTACAGCAGCAGCAGCGTGACAGCGTATAATCATCTTATCCTTTACAAGCAAGTACATGAAGGCAGAGGGTGCGTGGGTGTGTGTGTGTGTCTAAGTGGACAGATCTATGTAGAAAAAAATAAATTCACAGACCGTCAAAGTGTTTTTCAGCAGTTTCTTAACTTTGAAAAGTGCCAGCAAAACATTTCCTCATTAAGATATACTTTATCGTAGAAAAGACAGTCTGGTCATGCCATTCTCGATAAATACAAAGTCTAAAAACGAGTAAGACGACAAAGGCAGGTCTGCTTCCACACCAGAAGAAGAAACTGCAGGAAAAACATGAAGAAGACTGAAAGACAGGCAGAGGCATTTACCTTCAACCCTGACAACCCCTGTTGAAATCCAAATTCACAAGTTTTCCACTGGAGAGTGACTTCTCTTATGGCCAAGACACCATGCTTTATTCTAACTGTAGCAAACTTTGTCATGTGAAAAACAAATTGGTGTTCACCATTTATACAGTTATCAGGAATATTCCTCTCTGGTGCATGAAAATAACTCATCATTTTATGAAGATGTTGATAAGAAAACGTAGGCTAGAGGCCAAAATCAAGGCAACACGAAGAGAGGTTAGTTAGCTCTCAGAGCTACCTAAGAAATATGGCGCAATGGATAAGACACATTCCTTTGGTGTGAGAGACCTGGGTTCAATCCCCCACTGTGACACATCCACCATTGTGTCCCTGAGCAAGATACTTCATCCTAGTTGCTCCAGAGGCGTGCGACCTCTGACATGTATAGCAATTGTAAGTCGCTTTGGATAAAAGCATCAGCTAAATGAATAAAAGGAAAAGGAAAGCTGTCGATACCAAACAAACAAAGACTTACCGCTCTGGCTATCCGCCTAAAGGGAGAAGCAGAAGCCAGGAGAATAAATCGATGTTCTCCACCGAACCATCCAAAGTGTACTCTCAGTGGCAGGTTAAAAACACAAGATCAGATCCACCCAGGGCTGAGACTGAACAGTACTGGAAGAACATATGGGAGAAAGAGGCATCCCACAACACCAATGCTCAGTGGCTAGTGGATCTAAGAACAGATCACAGCAATCTCCCAGAACAAGATCCAGTAACCATTATAACGGCAGACATCCAAGACAGAGTGGCAGGTATCAAGAGCTAGACAGCACCAGGCCCTGACATGATCCCCACCTACTGGCTGAAGAAACTAACTGCACTCCATGAACACCTGGCAGCACAAATGAACCAGCTGCTGATGGATGGAACCCACCCAGAATGGTTAAGGATCCCCAGAAGGGAACAATCCCATCCACCTACCAGCCAATAACCTGCCTCTGTACAACAACTGTCAGGCATCATAGCAGCTAAGATGAGTAGCCTGCACATGGTTCAATACATGGACAGGGCCCAGAAGGGAATGGGTAGTAATACGAGGGGAGCCAAGCACCAGCTACTGGTTGATAGAGCAGTCACTCGAGACTGCAAGACCAGGCAGACCAATCTGTGGACTGCCTGGATTGACTACAAGAAAGCCACGACTCAGTGCCACATACATGGATATTGGAATGCTTGGAAATGTACAAGATCTACAGGACACCAATAACCTTCATCAAGAACTCAATGGGGCTGTGGAAAACAAGTCTGGAAGCAAACTCAAAGCCAATTACACAAGTCACCATCATATAGCATATACCAAGGCGATGCACTATCCCCGCTGCTGTTCTGCATAGGCCTGAACCCCTTCAGCCAGATCATCACAAAGACTGGCTAAGGATACCGGTTCCGAAGTGGAACAACCATCAGTCACCTCCTCTACATGGATGACATCAAGTTGTATGCCAGAAATGAGTGAGACATCGACTCACCGATTCACACTACCAGGATCTACAGCAACAACATTGGAATGTTGTTCGGACTGGAGTGTGGTCACATGGTATCAAAAAGAGGGGATTTAACTACCAGAAGGCCACATTGCAGATGTTCAGGACAGCTACAAATACCTTGGGGTGCTGCAGGCTAACGGAAACCATGAGGAGGCAGCAAGGAAGTCCGCCATAGCCCAATACCTACAGAGAGTAAGGCAAGTCAGCTGAATGGGAAAAACAAGATCCGAGACATCAACACATATGCCCTGCCAGTCATCAGATACCCCGCTGGTATAATAAACTGGCCAAAGGAGGAGATAGAGGCTACTGACATCAAGACAAGAAAGCTCCTCACAATGCATGGAGGGTTTCACCCCAAATCCAGCACCCTGAGACTGTACACCAAGCGTAGCGAGGGAGGCCGAGGGCTAGTGAGTGTCAAGACCACTGTCCAGGATGAAACAACAAAGATCCAAGAGTACATCGGGAAGATGGCCCCCAAAGATGAAGGGCTTAGAGCCCGAGTCCACCAAAGCGATTTTTGCCAGCTGAAAACGCCACCTGCTGTTCTGAAAACGCTTAGCTGGGAGCGCTAGGGTGCGTTTTGGAGGCATTTTTCAAGACGCTGTGGTTGCTATGATACATAATTTCAGTGGAGGCAATGTGTTGCAAGTAGGGTGGCCTACTTAATTTTAGTGAATGTAAAAATGTCACCACAAACTATGTAGGCCTACTTGCTCTGGCCCTTGCTCTGCATGAAGAGAAGGCTGAAACATGAGAGCAGAGACTGTCCATACGTGGGTTCATGAGATTTTCCGGGTGAGGAAACACCTCGGCGAGTAGGCACATCGCTTCGTTCAAGATCGGATGTGCTCGGTGCGGTGTTTGTCCCACCCCTTCTGCACTGTGATTGGACAGCTGGGTAGCTGAGCTACTGAGCGCAGCGTTTTTCCCAAAGTTGAACATTTTTCAACTCTCGGCGACCAGCTTGGAAAAACGTGGCGCTCCCATTGCAATGAATTGAAAAAAGACACTGGCGTCAGAAAAAAAACGCTTTGGTGGGCCCTTAGTGAATACCTCAGGCAGCAGAAACCAGAGGGTGAGGACAAGGAAGGTGAAGAACCTTCATGGAGAGACAAGCCGCTGCACGGCATGTACCACAGACAAATAGAAGAAGTGGCTGATATCAAGAAATCCTACCAGTGGCTGGAAAAGTCTGGACTGAAGGACAGCACAGAAGCACTAATCAGGGCGGCACAAGAACAGGCACTCAGTACAGGATCAACAGAGACTGGGGTCTACCACACTAGCCAGCACCCCAAGTGCAGACTGTGCAAGGATGCCCCTGAGACAGTACAACACATAACAGCAGGGTGTAAGATGCAGGCAGGAAGTGCGTACACGGAACGCCATAACCAGGTAGCTGGCATAGTGTACAGGATCATCTGCCATGAGTATGGACTGGAAGTCCCAGGGTCAAAATAGAAGACACAACAGCAACAGTGGTGCCAGTGGTAATCGGAACACTGGGGGCTGTGACCCCCAAACTGGGAGAGTGGCTACAGCAGATTCCAGGTAAAACATCAGAGGTCTCTGTCCAGAAGAGTGCAGCCCTAGGAACAGCTAAGATACCGGTCAGAACTCTCAAACTCCCGGGCCTCGGGTAGAGGACCCGAGCTTGAGGATGACACATTCCACCCCGCAAGGGGTGAGAGGGGGATTTTAAAAAAATATATTTATTAGGGCTGACCCCAAATAGTCATATAGTCACATAAAATGTGATGCACGTGAATCATGCTGATCTGTAATAAAAAAAAGAATGGGGAGGGGGGGGGGGCAGGACCTGGCCTAGTGAAATGCAAAGGATCTAGGTTGACGTGTGTAAAGTTTTCTTCCTTTCTAAGTATCAAGGATGTTCATTTAAGCTCAGCTGCCAATTCCACACCTGCGCAGTGTGTACCACAGGCGCTCTCGTGCATCAGTGGTACGTAACGTGTTGGGCAGTAATAGGTCTACTGCAAAATTACTTTTCCCAGTAAAGACTAATGTAACGGATTACCATTTCCAAAACAGTTGTATTATTACAGTTACTAATCCAAGTAACGCTGCACTACTGAACGCACCATCCCGACGTGAATGCGCGACCGCGCTGCAGCTCAGCGGCCCCGGACCTTATGTTGTTAAAGTCAGCTGTTAGCCAAGAAGCTAAAGGACAACTGGAGAACAGGAAGACAGGTATTTTCGACAGCTGTAAGTAACGTCATTGCCATTACTGTGTCACAGTCTCAGATGCAAAGAACATTGTCTTCCGTTGTAAACTTTGTGCGACCAGCAAAAAGTTTTCAACCGCGAACAGTTCTACAGTTCTACTTAGGCTAATTGAAGCATCAGCTAAAGCAACACAGCAACGTGAAACTCAGAGAGAAACTCCGGCCACTGCTGCCAGTGATGCTTGGACTCATCGGGAGAGAGTGGCGTTATATCACCCAGTAATAAATAGGCTAGAGTAGCTAATATTACTTTTGTAAGGAGTAGGTCTATAGCCTATGCTAAGTAACTAGTAGGTAATATTATTTCTGAGTAACTTGCCCTACACTGAGTTGACAATAAGGATCAGATAAATTGGGAATGTTTTGATTATTGCTTGTTAGAGGCTATGTCTAATGTTTACTTTGACTTTGTTGTCTACTGATCACTCATGTAGCCACTTAGTACACTTTGCTGTGTGAATGGTTGCTTTTTAAGTCGTCCTTATGTTAAAGGTTTTGGCACGTTATTAATTAATTTCTTGTGAATGGTTGTGACAAGGTTTAGGCAATATAAGGCCTTTTCACACGGGTTGCTCCGCGCTCCTCATCAACAGACAGGCAAACAAGCGCTCCGAGGTAACCATGGCAACAGCTTCTGTGTGACTGGCGCGATCCCGTTAAACTGTTGGTCGTCTCACGCGCACACCCGCCCGCTGCCAGAGTTGAAATGTCAAACTTTTTCCTACAGTTTATCAACAGATAGAGGCTGATCAGCTGTTTGAGTTTCTTTAACAGTCAGGCCACCAGGTCTTAAACAGGCAACAACCTTTGCTGCTGTCTCTTATTCATTAAAAATCATCTATTAACTTCAACTGAACTAATTTGAAAGTTAGTAGTTATTTAGTTATAGACATAATTATTTCATGTTTCATGTTGCACATTTAGCTGTTGACCTTTGGTAAAAATGATTACAAAATAATAATTATTAAAGAGAGGTTGCGATGGTGCAGTGGATTAGACCCTTGTCTTGATTCCCACTGCAACACATCCATTAAATAACTTATTGTCATGGGTCCTGCTTTACCTTCCATGTTAGAGCCACCGCCAGTTTAATCAGGGTGTCGGGTGGTCTCAGTATATTTTCCTGCTTTTTTGCCCTTTGCCAATCACATGCCTGATTTGCCTTTCCCCAATAAACTTAATATACAGCCAATTACAACATACATGTCAATGTTTAATGCTGTAAATAAACATGTAAAAAGAAAAAAAACTTTCAATAAATGTTTTTAGAGTGTGTGAATAAATCCAAAATTGTAACCCTAACCCTGTCAGTGCGCATGTTTAGGCGTAGCGTGTGTATAGTGGCAGTGGAGGAACACTAGTTGAAGAGACTGAGCCACAGCTTCACCTCTGTTGTGGCGAGTTGCCCACACCTCGCGAGACTTTCGGATAATTTCTCACCGTTGATGAACCACACAAAGAATATTATATCGTTTTTAAATAGCCGGCTACTTGAAATAGACCCACAAGGAGCTGGCAGCACGACATGCACGCAAAACTCTGCATAAGACCGGTGAAGGGCAGGCAAGAGAGAGTTTAGCTTCGGTTCGCAATCGCCATGCACAAAAACACATGATTCGACTATAGGCATGAATTACAAGTGTGTTACTTGAAAAAATGTAGATATAACTTTTTTAGAACTAAAGAGAACCATTGTCCATCCTACAACCACATGGTTCTGTTACAATGTCAACAATTACATCAACTGGTCTTCATTTAGGAGCTCATTCAGATTCTAAATGGTTATCAAAAATCACTGTTGTCTCTTCCCGTCTATGAACAAGGTGTTTTTGCCCTCAAGACTTTAGCTGTCTGGATGTGTTTATTGCCACTTATTTATTGGCACTGCACAGAGCCAACATCCCAGGAGGTCGGCTTTTTCTGATATGCTGCAGGCAGAGTGATTGGCGCTAGCAAATGTACCACGTCCAAAGTGGCTTATATCCTGCAAACCTCAGCCAAAACAGAAACTAAAAACCTCTGGCTTCATCCGTCATTTTAATGTGTCTGCAAAGTTAACTTAATCAGGGAGGTGTTTACTTTAAATTATATGTGAACGTGTGTCTTGTGTGTGTAGCTGCTTGTTTGGTGTTTCTACATTCAAATTACCTGCAAGGTGCAGAGGTGTTGAGTTGCGTCCCTGTGTATCCCGACAATTAATATTGTCGGGACTGCATAATTTCTGCACCCTGGCCAGGCAGCCTTTCTTTGCGGCATCCAGCAGCGCGGCGTCTCCTCTCAGCAGGTCCTGGATGTCGGTGTCCCCGTCCTTCACCAGGTCCAGAGGCGTGTTCCCGTCTCGGTTCTTCTTGGTGGGGTCCGCCCCGTGCTGGACAGAGGAGGCAAAAAAAAGCAGATGTTCAGTGTAAAGGCAAGAAAACAGCCAGATAGGTTAAAGAAATGTTTATGCGTCGTGTGTCCATGCACACTACCATCTGTAAGGTAGACAGTGTTTGCAATCAAAATGCAGAGGTTAATCTGTCTTACAAAGACAACATTTAATGACTGAATGTTGGTGCAAAACATTAGCTATCACTGAATTCATATCAGTCCTTAAAGTCCCGTTTAAACCCCAGTGGAAGAGTTTCACTTAGACGAAGACAAGTGACGAGTGAGAAGTGGATGAAGGTAATTCACCGGAGAGAAGAAGCGAGGGAGACGAAAGGAGGTAGAGAGGTGAGGACAGGACATCCAGTGAAGTGGAAAACACCACATACTCTGGAGATGGGGGGTGGGAGCAGACATTTTCATTGCTCAACTGTCTCCTAGGTTACGATTTAACTTGTCATTTCATTTTAAGTTTTGAAATCTGCTCGTTAAAAATTTGATTTTGTGGGACCACTCTCCTGGGTGTCCACTGCTGGCCTCAAACTGTCTGTTATCCATGTCTCATGTCTGTATTCCCTTTTTTAAAGGTTTTTTAACCTATCCATGTTATTATTTTTCTGCCCTACTTCATTACTCCATTTCTATTATCTCTTAGCTGCTGATGTAATCACATTCCCACTGTAATTTATTCTATATCCAGGAAAATTAGAATACAAACCCATTTAAGTAACAGTTGGGGGCATTTGCATATAAATAAATCTTGGTTTTGTTACTCTTCCACTGGATTCAGCCTATATTCAATTCAATTCTCCATTTACAGGAGTGAACAATTTTGAAACCTGTAAGCTCTCTCTTGTGAACAATTATCTGACTCATAGGAGGTAATGCATTTTAAATGTTTGATTTGTTCACAAACAAAACACGGTGTAGTGAGTGTAAGGCCATGCTAATGGCTCTGAGCCACAGTGGTGCTTAGATCTGGGCATGCTAACATGCTCAAAATGACAATTTGCGGCCTTCCATACTTACTGTATTGTACTGCTAATTAGAGTGCATAAGTGCGTTCAGAATAACAAGTATGGCAAAATGCTGTGCACTATGAGTACCTGGATGGTGTACGTATAATGGTCAGTGTGGAAGGCTGGAAACTTCTCAACCTCAATGGTCACCATCTTGGCTACATAACAAAAGGGGGGGACCATCAACTTATTTCCTAATTTGTGGAAATGGTGGCAGAGGGAGCTGCAGCAGTTGCAATAGCACACACAAGCATGTAAAAGTATGTTAATTTTTAATCAAATTTAAATGAAGTGAGCAAACAAACCTGGCAGATATTTTGGCAGGTGACAACCGTGGGCAAATGCTGGCGATAATGATCCACCCCGTTACAACTTATATAAGAAGACGACGAACAAGAAGAAACAGTAAGTGCACTGCGGCAATGTTCGATTTGAGACAACACTAACCTGTCAAAATTCACGTACTAGGCAAGTACTGATCCTCAGGAGCAAAGTGGTGGACTGACAAACACAAACAGGATTGGGTATTTACCGTGATCAGTGATGGCCACAATGACAGAACAAACAAAAGAAAGGCTCAAATTTCATCAACAGAAACTCCCAACAAAGAGAGGTCACACTGCTTGACTGATAGTTGTTCTCTTGCAAGGCGATAATATATCCAGCCAAGATCATGTCATGCGAGTTCACGCATTACTTGGTGAGTGCTAACGAGACAGATTCTTCTTTAATTGAGGAGAAAATCATTATGTTCTTTCACTTCTTTCCTAACAAAGAAAATGCTAATGAGCGTTTTGTATATCTCGGAAGATCTCAACAGAATATCACAGCACTGGGAGAAAATGCAGCAGAGTGTTATTCTGAGCACAAATCCACACAAAAAAGGGACAATAGAAAGTTGACAACAAACAAATGAGACAAAGGAAGACCTACTGCTGAACTCTGGAATAGTTTATTCATAAAGAGAGAACAGTTAAACCCTGAGGCCATGGCAGATTAACACTGAAGTGCAGCAACACTGTGTATACATAACATAAGCTACAAATCCAACTGAAATTTGCAGGTGTGAGAATTTTTTAACCAGAGTTTCTAACCACCTTGAACAATCGAACTGCGTCTCTAACCTCTCAGCCTAAAGACCTCTTATTGCGTCATCAGATCAGTGAAAGTGAGGCAGAGGGAGCTGCCTTATCTCTGACTGGGATTTATCTACAAACGAGGCTACAAGCGCCGACCTTGAGGAATACCTTTCATCTGCTGCTGCGTATATAAGGATAAAGCTAATGACAAGGGGTGACGGGCACTTACAGCCAGATATGCTCTGAAAGGAATACAAAAAAAGCCCATCACTGAGGTTACACCAGACGAGGATGAACAATCGCCTGTATTTAACTCCCACTTCGTTAAGCGAGCCTTATGTTGGATGAGCACAAACAAAGCTGCTGAGGCAGATGGTGTTCCTGGACATGTGCGACTGACCAACAACAGTAGCCCCAGTCTTTCAAAACATTGTAAATATCTCACTGTTGCGGATCAAAGTTCCCACTTGCCTCAATTTAGCAACTATTAATGGGTCCTCTAAGGAAAGTGTTGGGCCATCACAAGTCTTCAGAACAGTTGTAAAAGTCTCTGGAACTCTACTGTAGGGACTGACATGATTACTCCCAAAGATACTCGCTCAATTTGTGATGTTGATTGCAGAGGGTGCCAAGATGTCGGTCCAAATTATCCTAAAGGTTTTCAATTCAACCATTCAGCGACCCGACCCATTATGCTCTCTGAAAAGGAAGCATCCGCATTTATAATATTTCTCTGCTCATTTAATCAGGTTTTTCTTTGCAACCAATCCATGTTAGTCAAGTGCCAAAACTATCAACTCATCCTCATAATCATACTGAAAAAGAAAAAAACTCTTTCCCCCATTTTGGATCACTATCAGTTTGACTATAGGGCAGTCAGGTCAATGGTTAACGGTGTTTCACTTGCCTTTCACACATACAGGTGCTGGTCATATCATCAAAAAGTTGATTTATTTCAGTAATTCCATTCAAAAAGTGATACTTGGATATTATATTCATTCATTACACACAGACTGATATATTTCAAATGTTTATTTCATTTAATTGTGATGATTAAAACTGACAACTAATCAAAATCCCAAATTCAGTATCTCTGAAAATTAGAATATTACTTAATTAATACGAGTATGAACATGAAAAGTATGAGCATGTACAGCACTCAATACTTTGTTGGGGCTCCTTTTGCCTGAATTACTGCAGCAATGCGGTGTGGCATGGAGGCACTGCTCAGGTGTTATGAGAGCCCAGGTTGCTCTGATAGTGGCCTTCAGCTCTTCTGCATTGTTGGGTCTGGCGTATCGCATCTTCCTCTTCACAATACCCCATAGATTTTCTATAGAGTTAAGCTCAGGCAAGTTTGCTGGCCAATTAAGAACAGGGATACCATGGTCCTTAAACCAGGTACTGGTAGCTTTGGCACTGTGTGCAGGTGCCAAGTCCTGTTGGAAAATGAAATCTGCATCTCCATAAAGTTGATCAGCAGCAGGAAGCATGAAGTGCTCTAAAACTTCCTGGTAGACGGCTGCGTTGACCTTGGACCTCAGAAAACACAGTGGACCAACACCAGCAGATGACATGGCACCCCAAACCATCACTGACTGTGGAAACTTTACACTGGACTTCAAGCAACGTGGATTCTGTACCTCTCCTCTCTCCCTCCAGACTCTGGGACCTTGATTTCCAAAGGAAATGCAAAATTTATTTTCATCAGAGAACATAACTTTGGACCACTCAGCAGCAGTCCAGTCCTTTT
>NC_060162.1:19193741-19238223 GCF_021292245.1 Micropterus dolomieu | reverse complement strand
CATTTAAAATTTTTCCTATACACGCTCACTAGCCCACCACCACGACCACTGACCCTCGGTTGACTAAAACAATCATATTGAGGCGGACACAGTTCAGCTAGCTGGCTATAGTCATTCATTTGCAACCAGGATTCAGTTAAAAACATAAAATCTAGATTTGCAGACAAGATAAAATCATTTAAGATAAAAGTCTTACTTGAAAGTGATCTCACATTGAAGAGAGCCATTTTAAATGAGTTTGTTCTGGGTGATGGAGTTGGTGCAGTTGTCCTAATCCTTAAGAGATTACTAATATTTCTGTGTGGGATGTGCACATTTCGGTTTACTGGTCTATGCGTGATGATGACAGGAATAGAAGTCTTTGGAACAACGCTGGGAGCAGACGGCTTTACATGCCAGCAGGTGGAGACAGTTATTTGTGGCAGTGAGGCAGAGATCTGTTCGGTGAGCGGTGGTGTGTCCAGGTGTGCTGCATGAATGATTAGTCATTCAATCAAATACCCATGTTATTTAAAATATAAAAAGTAAGCAGTCTTAGCATATTTGCAACAATGAAATGCACTTTCTTTTGGTTTATTTCTGTGCAGCCTAATGTTGATACATGAAGTGTGTGTGTCATGGAGGTTGGATTAAGTGCAATGTTTTTAAGTTTCAACAAACACAATTTGTTTTAAATGCATCAAATGAAACAGACAAGTTCCTCCATTTTCTGTCATAGCTTAAATTATCCTAGACAGTAGCTCTACATGTGATTCATTTAATATCCATAAAAGTATGTTGCCTCAGGTTATTGGTGAAGTGTAGCAAACCATCAATATTAAATACTTACCCGAGGTATCAACAGTAAGTTATCTGCATTGAAACATACCACTTAACAGAACTTGTTCTTAAATTGAAAACATTGTTCAACAAAGCAAAAGTGGCAAAAAGCAGCAGAAAATGTGTACAACAAAGGTGTGACAGTTAAATAAGGTAGCTGGAGTACCTAAAAACATACCAGTCCAGTTCATGATGGCTGAAATCTTTGAGTTTTAAACATTCATTTCATGTCAAAAATCTGGGTAGGTGTCATAGCTGACTGGCCACTGCAAGTAACAGCAACAGGTCTTCTTTGAAAAACCTGAAGTTGTGTGAAGCTGACAGTAACCCTCTTTCCTGTGAACAAGTCTGATCCAGTGGAAATTACAAGGAAAGAGAAGAGATGCTGGGTGTCTGACTCTCTAAGGTACGCACTTACGTACTTGACAATTTGTTTCTCCTGGGAGTTCTGGGAACTGGGTAAGTTATTGATTTCATGATCTTTCGTGATGTTGGTTGTAGCTCTTCGTAGGTAGCTGCAATCCCCTTCAGCTGTGATCTTACAGGTGCTGCTCCACTGTTCAATCTCAAGTACTAGTGAAAGATTTACAGGAAAGTACTTCTTATTTTGCCCTTTCTTGTTTACCAAAATCATGACATAGAGATGGCACTTTAAAAGCATTTCCCATAGTGCACTGCTCATATGGTCATTCCAAAATGACGTGACAAATGAAACGACTCAAGCAGACCCACAGTTGAGAGTCGTGAACTAATCAATTCTGTTTCCTGTGCTGACGGAGCCCATGCAGCTGCCGTGTGACAAGTGAACGTAAGAGTCCAAGAACCTTGAAAGAAAAAATTAAGAAAATGAACGAATCACTCACTGAGACAACCCGTTCCTCCCGAGTCATATACATGATTAGGTCATGACTCAAATATATTTCAAGTGTTCATTGCTTTTAATTTTGATGATTATAACAACTAATCAAAACCCCAAAAGAGTTCAATCAAAAGCTCTCCTAAAAAGGTGGGTTTTAAGGCCACGTTTAAAAGCATCCACAGTCTGTGGTGTCCTCAGGTGGTCAGGGAGAGCATTCCACAGACTGGGAGCAGCTGAGCAGAAAGCCCGATCTCCCATTATACGGAGCTTGGTCCTGGGAGGTTTCAGGAGGTACGCTGAGGCAGATCGGAGGGCACGTGCTGAGGTCTGTGGGGTGAGGAGTTCCCTTGAGGTAGGGTTGGGCTTCACCATGAATGCACTGGTGGGTAAGGAGGCAGACCTCGTACTCAATTCTGAGTGAGACAGGAAGCCAGTGGAGTGAGTTGAGGATGGGGGTGATGTGGTCATGTTTGCGCACCGTCAATGGTGATAAGAGCATTAATACACAAATGGCAGCAATCAACTACTTTGTATACTTTTATGCAAAATAAATTACAGTACATTTCAGGGACATCATCTAGTGGTGTGAATGTTACGACAAAACCATGGTTCTAGACATATAATGTTAAAACTACATATAACAGTTGTTTGGCAGCACCGATGGACTGATTAAAACCTAAAATTATACCCAATACGTAACTTTTACTAAAGTCACCTGTAATATTTATCTTACCTTTACGATTGCATATCGTTTGCATACTTAGGCCAGCAAGGTGATAAAGGAATGTTTGAAGACGGCACAACTGGTGTGCATGCACACTTTTTATCTCATAATTTCGACTTACTATCTCATAGTTTTGACTTACTATCTCATTATCTCGACTTACTATCGCAGAATTATATATTATCATAAAGTTTTGAAATAATATGATTTTTATGATATCTTAAAATGTTTATTCTTTTTTAATCCAGGTTAAGTTTTCATTTTATTTTTTATTTTTACTGGCAGAAATGGGCTTCCATAGGTTAGGGTGTCTGTCTTCAATCTGATAGGAAATTGTGGTTTGGTTTTGTTATTTTTTTTTTAGGAAAAAAAGGTTCTGCATGCCTATTGCCTGACAAGAACATTTATATTTGAGAAACCCCAGTTTACATTAAATGCACACATCTATTAAATTCTCACTTTCTACAATGTATTTGCGTGGCAACTTAATATAGTATGGCTAAGGCAAACAAGAAGTGAATGTAAACTTCAAAGGGACATGAATTGTCCAATATGGACGTCATTCCTAGGAATCAAGTCTGGGTTCAATCAGTAACATAACAACGTGACAACCTTTATTTTACCCTAATAATATTTTGTATTATTATCTTGTAAAGTAATAATATTTATTGTTGTTTATTGTAACAATGCCCACATTCAGAGGATGAGTGTCAGGTTGCTCATTGGACAAATGTCAAGTCTATCACAGGAATGGCATGTAGACAGACACCTATGATTAATCCAGAGATCCAATTTTATTTCAAAATACAGTCTATCCCATAATGTCTATCTCCACACACAAAACCAGTTTTAGATTGTTCTAAGTAGACAGTCATAGTCACTGAAGCTGCAGTAGGTTTATGGAATGATGGCAGGAGGAAGAAGATGCGTTTATCTGTAATTGCGGATTATAAGATGAGACACCAGTTGCAATGACATTGGTCTACATTATAAGAAGTAGAGACTGTAGGCATACAGTGTCTGACATCATTATCCCCACTGTTATTTTATTGACATGATTTTATTGGTAATTATGTTTCCCTTTTTTGATTAAATTCTGAAATCTCAGTTTCCCAGAAGTGTAATTGTCTGTCACAGTTTATCTTTTTAGTTAGCTTCCGGATGAAATGGCAAAACAGATAAGTGCTACAGAAGCAATTTGTGTGCCCAGTCATTAAAGGACAGTAACAGCTTGTGTTTGCAGCCAGTGAAAACTTCTGCTTTTGCATTTCTGCACAATGATGGAGAAGTATGTGTTGTGCTTGTATTGGTGGTTTCCTGTGTGCTGCATGTATATAAGCAGTCTTCATTTGCATGCATGTGAGTGACCTCAGAAATAAAGACATGCACTATTCGAGCCCAGTCATAAAGGTTCCATGGTTGCAATTATTGTTTCCCTAGTTAAAACTGTCTATTTACAATTTACTCTTTTGTAATGGACCAGGGGTCTTATTTATCAACAGTGCGTGTGCACAAAAGACTGCATACACTACTTTCTAAGCAAACTTTGGGATTTATAAAAAACAAACGTAACGGGAGAATATACGGTCCTCCATGCAAACTCTGACCCATGCAAATGCACATAAACATAAGAAATTAGAAACTGCGACTGAGATGGCAGAAGGATGAAACGGTTTGAATACTGTTGTGTAAAATGGATCGAAATATTACCTTCTGAGTATGATAGGTCTATACAACTTTAATAAAAAAATTTAATTTTATGAGTTAATTTGCAAAACATATAAAAGTCGTTCTTAAACGAATAAACAGACACCTGTTTGATTGATATTCAAATTACATTTAAACTGATGCCATTTTCGATGCCTCAGTCGAGCAAATACAAGTGCATAGTTTCATATATTATCTTATGTGATGTATTGCTTGTAAAAAAAACACAGTATGGAAATATATAACAATATTTATTATGTAGATCTTTCAGTGTATAGCTTATGTCACATAAATCAAGTTATATTTCTTTTAACTCATCAGCAGCTTCATTAATTGAGTGGACTGTTTGTGTAAATAAATGTTTAAACACCACTGGAATGGTTTTTGGTTTCCTCTCTTTTCAAATGTGGGAATACAAGTTTTGTACCTGAGTCATCCCGTCTTGCATATGTGTGTCCCCCTCTAGCAGGAGCTACATCTCTGTCCACCTCTTGTCATCACTGCAGCTGCTGCCTGCCTGTGGATGCCGCCTCTCCGATGTTCTCTGCTGACAGATGCTTGAACAGCTACTTGATTCCTCCAGTTACTTAGAGATCTCTCTAAGACTGCAGCGAAACTCCCTCTTCCAAAAAGCGGCTGCGGTTGTGACCCTGCAGCCATCCTCTTGCCTCTCTGTTCCAGCTGTGGTTGTGATCCTCCAGCCGCCCTCTCGGCTCTCTGTTGGCCTTGCGGGATGCTCTGCACTGGGGCTGTGGTCTGTGGCGTGTGAGTGCCCTCTTGTGGTGTCTGTCGGTTGCTCTGATGGATCTGCTCTCTCACTTGTGTCTGTGACTTCCTCTGGTCTTGTGCCTTTTTGCTGTAAAATTCCACACAGGCTACATGCAGAGTTGTTACAGTACAGAGTGAAATTGAGTTTGGGATTTACTTTCGTTGGTTGTATATCTCGCTGAAATTTATTTTGTACTTCCTGACTCCATGCCAAATCTCAAAGTGGTCTACATGCTTAAATGGCTATTCAAGAATGTTACAATGATTGGAGAACCAGCCTGTCCAGAATTATTATATTGACTAAGGCAATAGCAACAGATGAATCAACCTGCCAGTTTTTCCATTTCTCCTTGTTTGCTTTGGCAGTGTAGTGCTCCAGAAAGCGTTGGAGTGCTGACTCTTGAAAGAAGCACAGCTTAAACTCTCACCTGTTAGACAGACTAATAAAGGAATAAATGTCATTTGTGCACAGCCAGTTGGATTTAAACAACAGTTCTTGGCCTACATGATCACGAGAAGAAGGCTCTCCTTCTGTTGTGTACTTCAGCCTGGCCCGATTTTGAACAAAGCGGGAACCAAAACATGCCATGTCTTCGGCTGGTTCCATTTTATTCCAGGTCGTAATCAGGTATTTTGTTCTTACTGTGTTCTGTAAAAGGTTTGATGTTTTAGACTCTGCGCAGTATCAATAAACCAACGTAATGTAACGTACCAATGTAATTTATTCACTTTATTTGCTTAGTGTATTAAAGGCAGTGTTGGGCAGTTGCGTTGCTACAAGTAGCGCCGTTACTAGTTTAACTACATTTCTCAGTAGCTTGGTGGTAGCTTTGCTATTTTATGAATCAAATAGCTTTTCAGTAACGAAGCTCTTTTATTGACCGAGTAGTGCGGTAGCTTCCACACACGCTACATTTTCCCAAGCATTTCTGAAGGATCAGTAAGTGACGCCACCGCCACACACGGACCTGTATGTGCAGCTGGCAGAAGCGCTTCCGTGTGCTGATGTCTGCGACTTTGCTGCAGGGAGTAAAGATGCACGATTGAGTTTCTTTCTATTGTGATAGTTATTGTAACACCTCTTGTGAGAAGGATCAGGGTCCAGCCTGGACACCTCATCCTCTAGTGAGGCGGAAACTTGATATGTAGTGGCAGAAACTTGTTTCCATGAGATGAGACATCTCTCTCTCGCCCATTGCCATGAATGTTTAGGTTGCAATGTTGCCAGAGCACAACATTGCAACCTAGTTTGAAACAAACTTTCCGCTGATGGAAAGAAAATCGACTTGTGTCATTCGGCTGTTTTCAGAGACCACGTGATGATGCCTGCTGATGCCCGCTGATGACGTCTTTTCTACATTTAAATGGCCCCTGAACTGCCTGAATGTGCCAGCTTGTTGCTATCGCGAAGGAAATATCATCTGCTGTTTCAACAAAATGTGAATGCAGACTGAAATTCAACCATGTTGTTGTGTCGGGAGAGGCAGCGTACATAAAAATGTATTAAGCTATGAGCACAGGGAAAGTCCACTAGCCGCTAGGCTAATTCCAGCAGTTTGAAAATGCCACAGGCTTTAGCTAACGATGGTGTTTAGCAAAAAGCAAACCTATGAGCCGAATGTTTGTTAAAGGCTGGTGTGAGCTATGTTTGATGCATGTTAGTGGATTGTACTGAATTTACATTTAACCATATACTTTTTTTGCCCTGGCCTTTCTGTGTGGAGTTTGCATGTTCTCCCCGTGTCCCACCATCCAAAGACATGCAGGCTAGGTTAATTGGTGTCTCCAAAATTGTCCTTAGATGTGAGTGTGAGTGGTTGTTTGTCTATGTGCGGCCCTGCGATGGACTGGCGACCTGTCCAGGGTGTACCCCGCCTTTCGCCCGATGTCAGCTGGAATTGGCTCCAGCCCCCCGCAACCCTGTACGCAGGATAAGCGGTTGACGATGGATGGATGGATGGATGGATGGATGGGTAACACATCACAATTGAGGTAAGACACCATAGTTACTTAATACACTGCTTCTTGAGTTGTCAGTCATCGCTGAGGGCCAACCAACTCATCCTTTAATGTTTTTGGTTTGGGTGGGTAAGTCAGAAAACACTTGGAATTGTGGAATGAAACTGTAATATCTATGTAGAACTGTATCATATTTAGTCAGGTTAACTACATCATTTCAGTTACAGGCTATGGTAACAAGGTTTTGTAATTGATGTAAATAACTATGGAACAGCCATCAGGAGCAACTTGGGGTTCAGTGTCCTGCCCAAAGACACTTGTACTACAGACTCAGACCTCCTGAGTCACAGCACAAACCACTGATAAGTTTGGTAACACTTACTATGAAGGTCATCGCTATAATGACATGCATTTATTTATAACATGATATAATGCTTCCATAAGACCTTACTCACTTAAAACATGCATTAGGCGCTATAGCAAAGTTCACAAGTCATGACGTTTTTATTTAATGTTTTATAAATAATAGTAATAACAGTTTATACCACTGTGAGCCAAGAAACTCCGACCATGTTGCATAGTACATTATAACCATTGACTCGGCCTTGTCATAATTACATTTTAGTCACAATTTAGAATTAGTGATATAAAATGGATTGTGTTTGTGTGTAAAATGTTAACATGTCATTGTTTGCTTTAACCTTCTATGGACTGGCGACCTGTCCAGGGTGTACCCCGCCTTTTGCCCGATGTAAGCTGGGATTGGCTCTAGCCCCCCGCGACCCTGTACGCAGGATAAGCGATTGACGATGGATGGATGTTTGCTTTAAGTAAAGTGTTAAAATGTCCATCCCTGTATAATTTATTACAGGTGGACATAATACCACATTAACTAATTATAAGAACTTATAGCCTAACACATAATTATTTGCTTTAAGTAAAGTGACACACATTTTGCGCAGGAAAAATACTATTCTTTATGTTTCTTCACTTTATGAACAATCTGTATTTTAATAATTTTGTAATTTTGAACACTGCAGTTTAGCAAAAAAACACAACTTAATTACATCAAGAAAACTCATTCTCAGGTTGGTGAAAGGGTGGCAACCTTTTTTTGTTACGCCCCATCCTTTGGTGGCAACATGGGGCGAACAACACCCCTGTAAAACTGACCCAAACTTAACAAGGATAAACACCTTTAAAACAACCAAATCAAGGGAATTTATTAACATAACAAGACGATAAATTAAGAACACCAAAAACACAAGAACATAACACAAAAATGCCCCAGCTGAGAGGCAGCAAGACCAGCAGTCCCAAATCAAGAAGCCTCTACTTCTGACTCTTGCACAGGAGCTTTTAAAGCCCGCCTTCCAAGGCCAGGTGGACCTTGTTCAGTAATTAGCTGGAGCACTCCCAGCGCAGAACTGGAGGACAGAAGAGAACATGGACACAGCAAAGGGAAACACATACAGGTGAAACTCGAAAAATTTGCATATCGTGCATTTATTTCAACTTAAAAGGTTAAACTAAGTTACTATATTATATAGACTCATTACATGCAAAGTGAGATATTTCAAGCCTTTATTTGATATAATTTCAATGATTATTGCGTACAGCTTATGAAAACCCCAAATTCAAAATCTCACAAAATTTGAATATTACATGAAATCAATAAAAAAAAAAAAAGGATTTTAAATACAGAAATGTCAGCCATCTGAAAAGTATAATCATGCATATGTACTCAGTACTTGGTTTGGGCCCCTTCTGCATGATTTACTGCCTCAATGCGGCGTGGCATGGATGCTATCAGCCTGTGGCACTGCTGAGGTGTTATGGAAGACCAGGATGCTTCAATAGCGGCCTTCAGCTCTTCTGCATTGTTCGGTCTCATGTCTTTCATCTTTCTCTTGGCATGGGGTTCAGGTCAGGTGAGTTTGCTGGCCAATCAAGCACAGTAATCCCATGGTCATTGAACCAGGTTTTGGTACTTTTGGCAGTGTGGGCAGGTGCCAAGTCCTGCTGGAAAATGAAGTCAGCATCTCCATAAAGCTCGTCTGCTGAAGGAAGCATAAAGTGCTCTAAAATGTCCTGGTAGATGGCTTGGCAATGCCCCATAGATTCTCTATGGGGTTCAGGTCAGGCGCGTTTGCTGGCCAATTAAGAACAGGGATACCATGGTCCTTAAACCAGGTACTGGTAGCTTTGGCACTGTGTGCAGGTGCCAAGTCCTGTTGGAAAATGAAATCTGCATCTCCATAACGTTGGTCAGCAGCAGGAAGCATGAAGTGCTCTAAAACTTCCTGGTAGATGGCTGCGTTGACCTTGGACCTCAGAAAACACAGTGAACCAACACGAGCAGATGACATGGCTCCCCAAACCATCACTGACTGTGGAAACTTTACACTGGACTACAAGCTAACTTGGATTCTGTGCCTCTCCTCTCTTCCTCCAGATTCTGGGACCTTGATTTCCAAAGGAAATGCAAAATTTACTTTCATTAGAGAACATAACTTTGGACCACTCAGCAGCAGTCCAGTCCTTTTTGTCTTTTGCCCAGGCAAGACGCTTCTGACGCTGTGTCTTGTTCAAGAGTGGCTTGACACAAGGAATGCGACAGCTGAAACTCATGACTTGCCTATGTCTGTGCGTGGTGGTTCTTGAAGCACTGACTCCAGCTGCAGTCCACTCTTTGTGAATCTCCCCCACATTTTTGAATGGGTTTTGTTTCACAATCCTCTCCAGGCTGCGGTTATCCCTATTGCTTGTACACTTTTTTCTACCACATCTTATCCTTCCCTTCACCTCTCTATTAATGTGCTTTGACACAGATCTCTGTGAACAGCCAGCCTCTTTAGCAATGACCTTTTGTGTCTTGCCCTCCTTGTGAAAGGTGTCAATGGTCGTTTTGTCGTGGTGTTTTGAGTTAATTAGCTGATTAGAGTGTGGCACCAGGTGTCTTCAAAATTGAACCTTTTCACAATATTCAAATTTTCTGACTGATTTTGGGGTTTTCATTAGTTGTCAGTTATAATCATCAAAATTAAAAGGAATGAACACCTGAAATATATCAGTCTGTGTGGAATGAATGTATACATTATACAAGTTTCACTTTTTGAATGGTATTACTGAAATAAATCAACTTTTTGATGATATTTTAATTACATGACCAGCACCTGTACTGTATAAAAAAAAAAGTTAAATAATAGATTTTACCTCAGCATTTTCACACTCTTATTATTAGCTAGGTAGCGTCGATAAAATAGGCCTCAAAGCACTCAAAGGGGGTTGTGCCCATACTATTGTCAGTAACACTAGCAACAGAAGAAAAACACCATGCTGGCTGTAATGTGTGTCCACTGAGTTAGTACCAAATTTGATAAATCCAAGTTTCTTCATTACAAATTAAACAACATTACAGTTGACAACTTCTTTTTTCATCTCCATGTGATGCCAGTGCCCTGTTGTTAAGCTGGTCTCTTTGCTTTCCACATGCCACCAACAACAGGCCAAAATCCAAAGATATTTAACTAACAATAGTAAGGGTTCCATCCAAATGTAGCACAAACCTTTTCTGAATTTCCACAAAACTGACAAAAGAAATGAATTAATGTGTGTTTCCATCCACTACAGTTGAATGAATATAAGGAGATAAACAGTTTGTGGCACTAATTCAGGTGTCATCTGTCAATGGTGGCAGTGGTTTAATGGCACCAGTCAGGTGCCATTAAACCACTGCAGCAGAAGAGAGCACAACGAGATGATGTAATTAAAAGAATGCCAGTCAAACCTCAAGCAGTGGGATAGGATGTGGGAAACATGGTGGAAATACGGCATTTATGTTTGTTTCATGTATTCATTTGAGGAACACTACAGTCTCCTCATCGCTCCACACAGATCTGATGTTTTGGTCTGTTGCAGTTTAGTCATAATTTATTCACCAACTCTGTTACCATTGCACTTTGTTGCATCTTGTTTTTATCAATACATCGACTTTTCCACCTCAGCCAAGCGTAAGAACAGCAAATAAAAAATGTGCACAATAACCGGTGGATGGAAACATATGGACATAACATAGAAAAGCAGGGAATTCTCACACATGAGAAGCTGGAGCCAGCAGACATTTGTGATTTGTGAGGAATCACCCCGACACAAGCCTGTGCATGTCTGTTCTCCAGTGCTCTGTACGGACGCACAGAATAAAAAAGAGCTTTTTCCCCAAGAGCTGTCACCTTCCTTCACACTGCCCACTCCCCTCAACCACAGCTGTCACCCCAGCAACTCAACTGCACCATACACCACATACATTCACACTCGCTGCATCATCACACTTTGTTGCTTCCAGCACTGCTCAAAGGCAGTTAGCCTCAAAGTGATTAGTGCTTTTGTCTAGTTTATCAGCCTGACCATGTCAATCTCACAATAAATTCTCTAGTTGCCCTACTTCTTTATTTCATATGCTGCTCTGTACTCACATAAATGGTTATGCAATACAGTTTATTGCAGTATTTAACCAACTACGAGCATTAAGTGTTGGCTCTCACGCTGTCCTTGTACAATTCTAATTTCAACTTTTATTACTCTGGTTTTGTAAGTATTTAAAATCCTATTGTTTTATTTTCTTCATTGCATCTGATGCAGACTGCTCTGAGCATAATCTCCCTATGCAACAACAGTAGAGGAATTCTGAATTCCAAGAGTCGAAGCGGCACATTTTGCCGGCAGTTGATGTGTGTTTGGTTTGCCGTGTGCGTTCATGTGCGTGAATTCAACAGTGTTGATCTAATAATAATTTATGCAGCCCCGTATGGTAACAACACAGTGGGTGATGTAGCCTAGTCTGGAGGTTGTTGTGAAGGTTGTTAGGAAAAAAAATACATATTCAGCTGTGAAACTGCAACATTTCACAGGACACATTTAGGCTCCACCAGATGTGACAAACAGGTATTTTGCAACAGATATTCTGGTCAGAGTTTATCCCAACTGGGCTGAAAACAGCCAGAGAGCATGACAAGTCATACCAACTCCAAAAAAAGGAAACTAATGACAGTTGTTTCAGATCCATACTGTTTTTGTAACACACAGTATTTACAGGGCATACAAGGTGCCAGATGTGATTTATCAGTAAGATTTTATGTCACCACCTTTTGTATTAAATGGCAGAACAGATTACGGAGTTTCACTGAGACTGTGAAAATGTGTGTTTACAGAGCCTTAAAGCTACACCAAGAAAACTGCAGCGGAATTTAAATGTTTGAATCGTGCAGATCGTGTGACGTTTTATACCAGGTGAACCAAAGAGACAACAAAGGGCAAACATGTGACACTAGTGAGCCCAGCTCACTCGGGACACTTGCCCAGAGAGTCACAGGAGTCTCCCCAACAATCCAAAACCCAATAATATTAAAAGATTTTCAACATCTGAAATACATTTTTGCCAAATAAAGTGTGAGTGGAGGTCATACTCCTCTACATTGAGAACCAAGCGTTTTATCAAAAGTTTCTTTCTACTAAGGTTGCGCATGCTTAAACATTTATGCACATTATTTGTGGTGCTGAAAGTGTTAGGAGAGGAAAATGCAGGACAGACCTTGAGAAGCAGTTTGCAGATCTCGTATTTGCCCTTGGCAGCGGCTTCATGGAGCGGCGTGAACTTCCACAAGTCGGCCACGTTGACCGAGGCTCCGTGTCTGACCAGCAGCTCGGCCACCTCATAGTGACCGTATGAACAGGCGTTATGGAGGGGAACCAGACCACTGTAACGGGACAACAACAGTTACACACACACACACACACACACACACAGTGAATTTGTTTTTTGTTTTTTAGAAATTCTTATATTACTTTCCATGACTTTTACGTTATCAAGTTAACCAAAATGGATCAAAATCTGTCTGTAAATGTGTACTTTTATTTTTGCCAAAAATTAAACAACAACTGAAGTGCCACACCCTTTGTCCTTGGCGTGCACGTCGGCCCCGTGGTGCAGCAGGTACTCCACCACTGACACTCTGTTGTAGCCAGCAGCAAAGTGAAGGGGCGTGGAGTGTCGTCCCTCTAGATCTCTACAATTCACATTCTGGGCCGTACACAACGACTGGAAAAAGAAAGAGATAATGAGGGAAGATTAAAATTAATATCTGCTTTCAAATTAAAGAGCTGATCTACCAAAGAGCCATGAAGAAATAAATCTCCAATCTATGGCTACATAACCAGTCATTATAAATTCAGATTTATTTAGCTTTTGAGAGACAAAGTTCTTCTGGAGAAAGATAAGATCTCAAGATTAGATTGTTTCAAGAGGTTTTTCAAGTACAACGAGAAGGCAGTTTTTTTAATGTTCAAGTGCATTAACACCGTTTTCTTAACGAAGATGGATAATCAGCCGAAATAAATAATCAAGATATCAAGAATGAGAGAAGAAAAAAGCGACTTGTAGGACACTGGACATCAATTTTCTTTAATAACTGGGGGAAATTAAATATAATTTACATACAAATATGAACTGCTTTGAATTGACAAGATTTAGCCTTTCTTTCTAAGCAAAATAATTTTCTTACTTTCTAACTTTCTCTGCTCATATATTGTCATGTTAATTACATGAGATTTTAATTAGAAACAATTTATGTTGTGGGTAATTCCCTGACATTTCTTCTAGCACCACCATGAGGTTCACATTTGTACATCCAACAATAATGACTTTAGTGCTAATTAGCAAATTAGCATGCTTACACATTAAAATAAGATGGTGAACATGGTAAACATTACACCTGCTAAATATCAGCATGTTAGCATTGTCATTGTGAGCATGCTGACATTAACTTTTAGCTTAAAGTACCTCTATGCCCACATACAGAAGCCATGGTAGCAACAATGGCTATAGATTCTTGTTAAACCTAGGCCAGATCTGCAGTAGCCTGAAGCTGACAAAATATAAATACATTTTCCCTAAAATAAGCTAGAAAATTAAGACAAAACATCTTAAGTAGAAACATCTTGTGAAGAGTTGATCATACTGGTCTATCACCCGGACTAAAAAGTTTACATCATCCTTTTTATTCCCTAAAAAAGCCAGCCAATGATCCGAAACCACCATCAAACAAGACACACAGTACTTCTGAGAGATAACAAGAAAGAGAAACAAACATAGAGAAGAGAAGAAAGAGAAAAACTGTTCCACTATCATGATTTATGATGAAAAATATGTCAGTGGAATGAAATACATGAAAACGGTGGTTTTAGAGAGCAACAACAACAATATTGAAGTTATTAACTGAAGTTGGGGGGACAAAATCCACTTCTGCCGAACTGTGGCAGATGCCTGCTGCTCACAGAAAATAACAGCGCTACTTTCCTGTTATTTCAGACTCAATTACACCTTATAGCTCAGAACTAAAATGAGACACGGTGGGAAATGTATTTTAAAGTTTACTTCCGCCACTCTCTGGGATCGTATTTTACGGGCGGCGAATCCTGCTGGCAAACTGATTCCTCAATCTTAAGCAATTATCTCTCACTCCAATTGCCACTGAGGCAGCGTTGCTGTCGTTCATGCATGCAGTTTCCTGTGAAAAACATATTTTTGAAAACGAAAATATTTTTATTTCCTAAAAATCATCAGCTCCCATGTTCCCATGACATTTTATAGACTATAAAATAATAATTGACAGATGACTTGAGAAAATAATTGGCAGATTAATTGAAAATGAGAAGAAACCTTAGTTACAGTGACAGCAATGAACCCAAACAATAAAGTTGCAGGTCAAAAAGTTTAAGAGAGCTGATAATTCTCTGTGGGTTCATCACTATAAGTGAACCCTTTCACATAATGTGATTACATAAACATCAATTTTAGCCTCTACACATCATACAAAGTACAAAGATAAGATCTGAAAATACAGTAAATATAGTTGTAGCCTCTGTATTGTGGAGCAAGAAATAACAGAGTACATCATTCATAACAGCATTTACTACTTCAAATGAAGTAGAAAATGATTGGCCTTTCTTTGACATGTCGTCTAGGGTGATCTCTCTAGCAGTTCAGTCTGAACCTCCTCAAAATTTGAACAGACAGGAATGAAATGACAAGAATCAGCCCAGGAACGGTGCAAAGTTTTATTTTTCTAAAAACGTCAATCAGTTACCGCAGTCCGTGTGTGTGTGCGTCAGGTAAAAAGGGACTGACAGAAAGCCAGACCAGGACTCATCATCTGTTCTGCTACAATCCCCTGCCAACCTGCCAAAGCATCATACTTCAGACGCTGACAGACCCTCTTCATCTGGATATCCACAACACTGTCTGTCTCTGCGAGTAAAGACACAGATCTTCACTCCAGATACTTCTGTCAAATACTTTAGCAAATCTTACCAGGTCCTGACATTTAGTGGGTGGCTTCATCCGAGGCATATTGCAGTGCATCATGAGCAGCTACATTTTTTAACACGAGTGGGCCCAGTGCAAATCAAACTACAAACAGTGGCAGAACAATGAGCTCCAGACTGCTGCTTATTGTAGTGAGTGCTATGGTGGGAAATCTTATGAGACGGGAAATTTGGCCTTTAACAACAAAGGTTTGCAGTTTAACTGGAATCAATGTGGACAACAATACAAAGACATGAACAGAAAGCATTGGATTCGCCGTGAACAATATCCACCTGACATTTAACAAAAATCACTTTGACCAGGACTCGATAAGAGCAATAAGAACAGTCAGAAAGGTCAGAACATTTTGTTCCATTTTGTTTTAAAAATCAAGAGTCTGTGCCGCCGCCAAGCAAACGTATTTCTTAAACGATGCATTGCAATCAATGAAATAATCTGTAGAAGTTTCGAGTACTAAAATCATCGTATCGTGAATCGCATCATCTTATGAGCCAAGTGTATCATCACGCCCCTATTTATCACTTTCTGCTATGTATCTACTTCACTTTGTCATTACTAATTCAAAATTTACAGATTTAAGGACAATATACAAATATATTCATGTTTTTCTCCTCAAGTACTGAGCTCAGCAGGTGTCTGTATAACCTGAGGAAAATAGGCAGATGGTCAAGTTTCATACACATTTCTTCTGGATATGATCCCACATTATTTCCAAACCATAATGAGGCAATTAAAAAAGACTTCTGCTCCCTCAGAGCAAATTATTTCCCAGGAATGGTCTCATTACACATAGCAAGGCTACTGAGGTCATGTTCTATCTATTTCCATTTTTTAAATGAAGGCAATATTGACTGTTTAGAGGGGAATTAATTGTCTCTTTAACCATTTAATACCAGCACCACATTTGGGACAGACTGGTCTGAAGGTAGAGAGATACCATATAAAGTATTTAACGTTTCATTTGAATACTCTGCCATGCAATGCATCTAGATTATCTTTACCAAAGTGACCACAAAAGAAGAGTGTAGTCTATTAATATATATTACTTGTTCATATTCATGCCGCTAAAAATTCTCAAGTAGGGGACAATGTCAACTGCCAGACAAAGTCCAACCAAATTACCTTGACAGTGTCCAGGTCTCCGGCTTTAGCAGCTTCCAGAAGTCTGTAGTCCACGTCTGAGTTTCTTACCGGGACGTTCTCTACAGAGCATAAAAGTGAACATTGGAGAAACAAGATCAAAGAAGCCCAAATTTGCAAAAGCTGCGACCATGTACGACGCGTTGCATGCATTCACACACACAGAATAATAAGTTATGAAAGAGGGGGGTAAAATATAAGGAGGCAGGGGTTAATTCACAGCGATGTACTACTTGAACTCTGTTCAATGATGCCGCCCGCAAGTATCTACCATAAACGGTTCATGAGTTATGAAAGGAGCGAAACAAACTGGTGTGTGTGTGTTTCTACAAAGTTTGGCCATGTTAAGTGAATCCTTTTAGAAACTCCAAAACTCCATGGGGCACCTCTAGTCTGGAAAATACTGCAGGACTGTAATGTGGACTTGCCTCTACCACTGAACAGGTGAGTTGGCTCACTCGTCAAACCTGTTTACCTATGTGCACCTTCAGTCTGAAAGTATCAATATTGACCTTTCAAAAACAATTCCATTTAATCCCACTGCTGCTAGCTAGTGGATAGCAACCACAACACGGCACCCACACATCTGCACACCCAGCCACTCACACACACAGGGTGGCATACCGTTGAGTATTTGCTGAACAGCTTCATTTCCCATTTGAGCAGCAGTGAAGCCTTGCAGCGACACCAGCGAGGCGTCTGCCCCGTATCCTAGCAACAGCCTGCAGGTCTGAAGGTGGCCTGCCATCGCCGCGCGGTGCAACGCCGTCTGGCCCAGCGTGTCTAGGGCGTTCACCTGCAAACACAAACACCCTTGTATTATGATTACTGAAAGGACCTTCAGTTACTATGTTTTTTCTCCAAACTGCTTCACTTCTTTACAAATGAACTTAAATCTGTTATTTACTGTTAAAAACTGGCGAAGAGTTATTTTGTCTGCTTCAGATGAGAATTTCCTACACATTTCCTAAACATCTCATAAAGCACTTCTGATCATTGTTTTATAATATTGCCTGGCCTAAACAGGCAGAAAAGGGTATGGCAAAATCAGCTGATATAATTGGTATAATGCTAGAAATGGTTGTGCTTAGGTATTCTGTATTCTTACCCACATTAGATGCATGTTATGTGCATAATATGTACAGTTACATGCGTCTGTATCAATAGCGATAGATCAGTAAGAGCCAAAGGAAACATTTTTCCAGTACTGAAAAGGAGATGAGTCACCACTTTTACTGAAGACCCAGGGTCATGCTGCTGTATTGCATTCTGATCTACTAAATTCAGTGTGCTACTCCCTATATGACATCATATCAAAATGGCAGCTCTGAAAGGACTGACAAACAATAAGCCCGCTGTTTAATGATGATGTGTCAGATTTCTGAAACATTTACTGCAATTATACAGTATGCAATCATCTAATTCATAATTATATCTGACATATATATTACATCTGTTTTCACATTAAAAGATTCCTTTTCTGTTGAGGGATGTACTGTATATACATCCCAAACAACAAAACAAAAACATATGTGATATTAATTTATATGCATTGCATGGATGAGCAGAAGGATGCTCAAACAAAGACATTTATATCTGATTATGAAAAGCGTTTGCGTACATTTAAAAAGGATTAAGGTGGAAGTAAAGAGATAGCTGGATGAAGATGAAAATAAACATATGACAGAATGATAAATGACCAACTGAATATTGAGAATACTGTGGTTTTACCTTGGCACCATGTTTCTGTAGCACCTCCATAATGTCATTATGAGCACGTTCTGCTGCCACATGGAGAGGAGTCATGAAACTACAGAGAGGGAGAGAAAAGAAGGACATAAAGGTGAGTGTTCAAAATAGTTTTTTTTTTATTTAATTAAGACAAATGGATTGGGTGGCTTTTGCGGCCGCTAAACTTGCAGAAATTACACAAAAATAATTCTCAAAGCATCTGGAAAGGCCGAAATGCACCCCTAATTTCGCTGCCAAGCAAACAGCGTCTTGGTGCTCCGGTGCTATTTGCACATACTTAAATGAGGCACTAAGCAAAAACTTGGTCCCTTTCTATGCAAATGAGCATCATTGCAAAAAAAGTCCAACTCACAAACACCATAGCCTGACGCAGTTAAAGTTAAATTATTAGTGTCTTCAGAGAGTTGGTGGTAACTGAAGCGCATTTATAACCCAGACTTTCCAGTGATCATGCATTGGTGATTATAACCAACAAGCAATCAATAGCGCATCACAGTACAATTAGAATAGTTAAAATTAGAAATATAATAAGTTTTCTTACAAGTCAAACATTTTTAGATATAAGTGGAAAGCAGTTGCACATTTCTTAACTATGTCATGTGATATGCTACTTGTGTACTACTTGTGATGTGCTGTAATATTATTAGCAAAATATCTTTAGTGCTGCCCAATTCATGATGCTCTCAGCAGCTGCAATCCATTCATTGTGAATTCGCCTCAGTTCAAAACACCACCTCCTGGCAGCTTCAGTCCAAAAACACTGATGATAGCCTTCAAGCACCTGTATAGGTTCAATCATTTTGACGACAGTTTGTATACAAATATAATAATGATCTCCCTTTGTGTTCACGAGCAGATGAAAACAGTACTCACTCTTTATTCTTCTCATTTACGTTGGCGCCTTTCCTCAACAGCAGCTCCGTCACCTGTTTCCTCTTAGGGTGTGGTGATGCTACTGCACAGTGCTAACACACGCAGACAGAAACATCATCTTAGCATCACTGCACCTGACTGGGTATCTGTGTGTACAGTAAAGCGCACGCATGTATTTATCTTACCAGTGCAGTCTCGTGTGTGTGAGGGTGTTTGAAGTTGATGATCTCCAGTGCCAGGGTCTTCTTAGCCTTGGCCATGTCAGCTTCCCGAGCAGCCTGAAGCAGCGAGTGGCCCTTAAACTCATCTGAACGTGCGCACGCGCACACACGCACACACACACACACACACACACACAAAATGGCAACATGTTAGGAACAGAGAAGCCTCTGTTTCAGTTTGAAGAAATAAAAACATTTTCTTGACAGGTGTCCTACAAACCCAGAATTTTATCTAAACCCAAAGACAAGCATTTGGTGCTTCAACTGAATGAAAAACTTAAACTGACTAAAACTGAAGTTAAAAAGGTTCTCACCTGACCATTACAATACAGTCTTTCAATACTTTAGATTACTTCAAAGTTTTTACCAGCGAGCTAATAACTTATGATGCAACAGTCTGTGTGCTGGAGTTGGAGCGGAAACAAGCGATTATCCCCCCTGAGGACTGAAAATTACAAACAATTTTGCTTCAGAGGCATTTCAGGCTGCATGAAAGGAGTCCATTCATGTCCGTGTACCGACTAAGCAACAGCATTCATGCATTCAGAATCAGACGTTTAAAACAAATGGAGTCACATCTTCGAGGGAACGTGGCTGAGAGAGAGGGATGAGTCCGAAGACAACAAAAAGAGCTGATGAATGGGAATGAAAAGCAGCCTCTGGAGTTTATTCTTTAAGAGAAACCTGAAGTCATTTTTCAATCTTGTTAGTCTAGTTCAGTGCCCCCTAACCTTTTGGGTTTGTGACCCCTTAAAATTAACAAATGCCTATGTTTGAGCCTTCATCACAGCCAACTGCCTTAGTGTGGACATGCACTGTTAGCAGTTCCATCCACCGTCATACTTCCTTCTCCGACAGTTTCATCTGAAGGACATAGAGGCCTGAAGAGGAGAAAGTATCCAGCATTTCTTAAAAAGTCATAAATTATGAAGTAATTTTGTGTGTGTAAGTTCTACATTACTGCAGGTATTTGTAATTACAAAAGGTGTAAGATTGATTTCCTCCTGACAGTATGAAAGCCAACCTTTTAGTGCCTTGAAACCTGCTTAAGATAGGAAATCCATTACGGTGAACATTTCATCTGATTAATAAGTTGTCGGCATCAGAGCCGTTGAACTGCAACCAATCAAATTTACAAGACGTCCATCGTCCATCAACTCTATGATGTCATGCACAATCCATATGGACCTTTTTAAGGAATAATCCGTTAATGTGCCAGACTGTTTCTCGGACGGCTTTTTTTATGTACTGATTTTCTATTGTCGACAAAAAGCAAAGGATCCCACATCTGTACTCAAGACTCAATAGGAGGGTTAATGTCAGGGTATCACAAGGTTCAATAAAACACATCCTAAGTATTTTTCACAGCCTGGGTGAATAACAGTTTCTTCCAGGCACAGAATAGCATCGGAACTCCTGCGATCTATTATACCTTCACCAAACACAGACACTGTCACATAAACACACAACCTACGGGCTACTGTCCAATTAGGCAGAAGCCTCCCTTCACCAGCTAGAGGCCCCATCTCCAAGCCAGAAGTGTACAGCACATGCCAAAATATGATAAAACATCACATTTGGAGGAATAGTCCGATATTAAAAAGAGAAATCTTCAGCTTTTGGTTTGTGTTCCTGTGACGAGTCTTGTTATTGCAGCAAATGTCCCACTGAGACGCGTTTTCAAAGACACACTCCCATCAATAAAAAACAGCTAACAGGTGCAAATGTCCTGCAGTTGTACACAAACGTATGATTCATGCAGCATTTGATTTTTGTTTTGATCTGCCTCATTACAAAAGCTACAGCAACAAGTGCAGCGTCGAGAGAGCCGACTCGCTAATTAACTTTCAAAGAGTTGCAGATAGCTTTCTGGCAGGGACAAAGACTTAGCTTGTCTGCTTTGACTCTGCAGTAGCTGCAGGCGTAAAGGAAATGCTGCTGCACTGAAGAAATTAATTTAATTTGAGTACTCTTTTTGTTTAATTAACATATCATACATCTCCAAAATGCTCAATTAAGAAAAGCACACGCACAGGGATGTACAGTTTGTATGGATGCATACATACAAGGCCCATGTTTCAAACACACAAAAAAATGTTTTTTTTAAAGAAACAGTGGAGAAGAGTTAAATATATTGTGAAAGGTCAACTTAAAATCAAAACTGAGCATGATGAATACTTGTTTAAAGACATTTAGAGTGAAAAGTTTATGAAAGATGCCTTAATCCTCGCATCCTGGAGTGAAGGTGCAGGTCTTAACTATTTAACTGTTGTCTAGTATATTTGCCTGATAAACAAGCTATACACATGTGGGATTTCTTTTCGCTTCAGTGGAAATATTTCATGTTTCAAAGAGAAAAGGTTTCAAGTATGAGGACTCTGAGTTAGTATCCCAGGAGGATTAGTCTCAAAGTGTTTTCTATCTTCACAAAGTATTATTATCAGGGTTGTTATACTCAAGCCAGCACAGTATATTTTGCATTAAATACTTTTCTGTGTACAAAGCCCAATAACATGCTAAGCAGGGCTTCAGCTCAAAGTTCTATTTTGCAGGTTATAGATTTTGGAAGCTAAGGACCAAAACTCTTGATCCGGTTTCTAAAAATGATGAACTTGTCTGTACTCTTCTTCTGTGGGTTATCCAGCTAAGTACACATGAAAAAAAAAAGAAGAAAGAAGTTGAGTATGAGCACCAGTTGAGACTTGATTTTGGTTCTGCTCAGCTTTCCAAACATGAGGAACTGTTATCAGATGTTAGCATCTGCCTCTCTTCAAACCCATAGTTCATTGTTTTCTGCTCTAGAAAACAAAAGTTCTCTTATCAAAGACAAATTCACATTTCCAACTGTCTAAATGCTCAAATAAATTCAAATCAACAGCCGCAAACACGACGAACATAAATACATCCTTTCGAAAACGACCTAATCATTAATTCAGCACCATGGCACATGTAGACGTGCTGTACACGCTGCAGCTGCAGTTTATGCAAATGAAGCCCCACACTCACACGTAAGTCTCTCCTTCAGCTCAGGAGTGGGCGCCATGTCCACAGAGCTCTTGCTGTGGCAGTTGAGCAGGGTCGGATCAGCCCCATGGCTCAGCAGCAGAGAGCAGACCTCCACTCTGTTTTTAGACGCTGCTTCATGGAGGGGGGTGAACTGCCACAGATCCATAGCGTTCACACACGCTCCATGCTGGAAGAAACAAAAGAAATAGGAACGGTGGGTGAATAACAATAACAGGGAGGAAACAGAACAACGTTTGCATTGTTGAGAACATTTTTTTTATCTACTTTGGATTAAAGGGAATTAAGCAGTCAGTTCTTATAAACACAGTTCGAGACTGATGTATAGTTGGTAAATACCTCTCTTGTTTTTAATCAAATAACAAAAACAACAAAACAGCAGATTCTCTTGGGTTTTAATTTCCATTTTTATCACTAGCGAAAATTTTATATAAATTAAGAGTCAGCGCCACAGCTGAAGTAAATACTGAGTTAGCATGTGTGTTTACCTTTAGCAGCAGCTCAGTAACTTCATAGTGTCCATAGGAGCAGGCATTATGCAGAGGCACCAGACCACTGTAGGTCAAAACACAAAACAGCATTCTAATAAACAACTAATAAACATTTTAACTATTCAAAACCAGAACGTAACACTAATGTCAATTCAGCCAATAGTTGTTTAGATATTTCTTAGTGAACCAAAGTGAACAGTGGCAGACCAACATTGACATCCTGAGAGCCACGCTGCTGGTAATACCTTCACCAAATAAATTCTGTAAGATGAAATTCTGAAGGTGTATTTGTGCCTGTTTAAATCTCATGAGCTTCATTTTACTTAAAAATTACATCAATTGGGGGCAAAAACTGAAATCAGTCTTCAATTCTTAAGTGTTAAACTACACTCAACAACTCCTGAAACTAAAATAAAATAAACCTCCAAATCAGCTGAAAATCAATGTATATGGGAATTCTGTGTTGAGGAGAATTAGTGAAGAGTGGATGGAGTATAGTGATCAAAAAGTTAGATTGTACTGTTAGCATAGATTATTTTAGTGTAAATTCTAGTTAGCTGTATGTTTATAGTAGGTTACTTCACGATTTTAGACAGTTGTTAGGGTGCTAGTGTTTTAGACAGTTCAACACACAGAAACTCCTGCAAAGGGCCATGCTTCTAGTGACTGTCAAAGGTCCAGCTGTGTTCCCAGTGCAGACACAGAGAGCCTAATAGCAGCTGCTCATGGCTGTTTAGCTCTGACTACCAGCTCCATATGGCTGCCCCTGCTACGCTGATCAGTGGTCCGTCTGTCACATTGTCATGTCTCCGTACCTCCTGTGTCATCCGCTACGTAGCCACAATGCCTATGTTTACCTCAAATTGACTCAGAAATAAATTCTGATGCATGATGCAGGATAATGTTTTTAAAATTAGAAGAGAGCCAATGAAAACCCTGCAAGTCATGTGTTCGTCCAATCAGATGATTTTTGATGATGTCTCAGTGATGAAAAGGAACGTTGATCATATATCAACCAGCTTACTTGCTACCACTACTACTACTGAGAAATTATAGATTTAGTACTTCCAAAGGTCACACACTTCTGGACACATTAAAAATAAATTCCCTCTCCCACTTCCAGTCTTCTTTTAAACTATTTTTCCTTTTACTTTGATTTGCTTGTACATACCCCTTGTCCTTGGCGTGAACATCTGCTCCATGTTGTAGTAACAGCTGAACTATCCTCACCCTGTTGTATCCTGCTGCCAGGTGGAGTGGAGTGGACTGGAGAGACAGGAAGAGACACAGAAAGAGACAAAGAGGGACAATAAGAGCAAGTAGGGGAGGAAATATAAAGTAAACGTTAGCCCACACATTCTACAGCACGACAGCCCTATGGTCATGATTTCATAACATCATCAGTCCTGTATACAAAGGGTGCAAAAAGGAAATAAACATTCTGGTTCTCAATGAGCAGCCACATTTCTTAGGGAACAGATTTCTTCTTTTCAGAGCTAAAGTAGCTTTTCCACCACTGAATCAGACTAAAGTGATAAGGCCTGAATATATTTCCTCCATTAAACTGATGAAAAGCTGCAGTTCTGAATGCTTTAAGATGGGACCGAGATGAGATGGCTTCAGCTGTCAGTGCAGTTCCCTCTATATGCTCTCGGCAAAGGCCATTCTCCCTCAAAGCTGGAGTAACACTAAGGCTGGTGGAGAAATGTTACAGCCACGAGAATGTCCTCATTATTCAGACAAATTGAACTTGTTAAAGGAAAAAAAAAGTAATGGAAAACCTGTCTCTAAGTCATTTTATACCACTGGATATACTAGAGATAATGCTACAACATGCAGCAGGCAGAGTTTGGAGATAAACTGAGCTAACTAGAAAATGAGCTGCATTTTTGGGCAAGTGCGTCAGCAAAATGCCTTGCGGTATAAGAGTCCCTTTCACGCACAAAATTTGCCCTGCAAACTGTCCAGAACCTTTCTATCTGGTTCACGTCAAGAGTCTGTTCATATAAAAAAAAAAGCTGACTAACCAATTATATGAATTCATAACCTGCAAAAAATCCTACATCTAGAGTTTTCTACCTACTAACACCGTGTCAAGTATCTCTTCGTTAGCTAACAGTTCTGCTAAAAACTGTTAAAAGCAATGTCTTTGGATTATCCAGAGTAATTGGGGCTGTAAAATGCATTCCAGTACAACCTCAGTGGAAACACTGGAAATTAGAAAAAAAACAACATTGCCACATTTATATGCTTGACTCCGATGGAAAGTCTGTGTATCGATAAAAACAAAGGGCAATGGAAACAGACGTCATCTCATTGTGCCCTTTTCTTCTGCATTGATTTAATGGCACTGGAGACTTGGTGATTTTGATGAACCCTAGTCCCTAAGTCCTAATATTTGCATAACGGTAGTGAACAGAAACACACATTCATTTTGCTGATTTTCCATAAACTTTTGAAATTTGCACTTTATTTGGATAATTACTTTTTTTTTTAGTGATAGCCGACAGTAGAGAGACTACAAGAAACAAGGGGAGTGAGAGATGGGGAATGACATGACAACAAAGGTCCCAGGTACGACAGCAACCAGGAACGTTGCAGTTTATCTTTATAGCTAGATACACCTGTGGTAAATGACAAAAATTTATTTTTTTCTCCCAAGTGAGGACGCACCGATCCATGTTGTTTTCTAATTTTAAACTCAGGGTATCTGCTAATACCAAGCACCGATCTGTTATCAGTTCTCTCTTTTCCCCAAATTTTAAATCTGTATACCTTACTGCATGAAACTTATTGTAATAATTTATATATAAGGTAAGATGAAGCTGGAGATTGCTGTGGCATTAAAACTGAGTCAGCAGCTTGATAGTGGAAACATAAAATGTTATAATGACATTGACAAAGAAAATGTATTTAATGTGGATTAGTCACTTTGTGGCTAATACTTGATCCGTTTCATAATTTCAGTGTCTGCACAGATACAAACCCGGAGAGGATATGTGCATTTAGGTTAGGTTCATGTGTGAAAAGGGCTTCAACCTTCCTCTTAAATAATAATAACCTATGCATATGGCCACTATATTTACATTCCATCTTATTTCAGTGAGGTAATGACTAGATCCCACATAGTGATGGCATGGAAAAGCAGTAGACGTTGCCTGATTGACAATTTTTTTCCCTAGTAAGGAGGAGTGCTCCTGCAACCCTAAAAGCTACAACGGACATGTTTCCCCAGATGTGACGGCGTCCACGGCTTTTTAGACTATACTCCACATCCTTGTTGATGTGTACATCATCATAAGCATGTGAGCTGAACTGGCTACAACGATTGTCCAGCCGACTGTCAATGAGGTACCAACGCTCAACTCTTCTCAGTGCCATCGCCCCCTGGGATCTGGTGTAAGTGTATATCATGCGTACAATCATTGCAATGTGAGTGATTCTGATAGCCACATTGTGCTTTGAAAGACGAACACTGAAAAGTCATGACCAAGGGGCGGCAGCAGGCTGACGATGTTGGTGGGGGAGCAAAGTGTTGGTGGCATGACGGCTGCAAAGTGTCACACTTCACCCAGATCTTACGACACAACATCAGCATGATCTCCATCCAACACACCAACTAAAAGTCCAAAACAGTGCGTCAATCTGAGCTGAGCAAGCCAGCTGTAAGCAAACAACTTACCAGCATTTTTTGGGATGTCAACTGCTATCAATGTCGCCAAAAACATAAATTGAAATATCAACAAAACAAAAAACAAAAACAGCACAGAAATCACACAATTATGGTAGCATTCAGAGATGCTACAGTAGAGTTAACAGGCTACAACCAGAGGTTTGACCCCAGCCACTGGCTGTATTTTAAGGAACATTGGTAATGGCGTTCTTGACATTTTTCTGTTATAAAGCCCATAACAAGGTCACTCACCGGCCGTGAACAGAGAAACATTTCTCTTTAAAAAGTCAGACTACAACATTATTTCATAAGCCATGATGCAAAACCTTGGCAACATCAAAAATATAAAAAGTGTTTACAAAGCACTGGTTTTCAAAGTGTAGCTTATCTAATTTTCCTCTCTCTTTTTGTAACAAACCAAACGCAGAACATGCTCATGCTCTCATTGCTTGCTGTCTATTTTGTAAATAATTTTAATAATAAGCTTTAAAAGGCTGCATAGACATGATACAGGAACTCTTATCCAAGGAGGAACGTGTTTAACTTTGGTCAGAAAAATGGCATTAGAGGTTGCAAACTAAGGGTTTTTTTTGTCAGACAAAAGTGGAACGCAAGCTCCGGGTGCCATTTCTCTTTGAGCCCATCTCCTGCTCAGTGCTGACCAGACGTCAGAGAAGGTCTTGAAAAATAGATCATCAATGGTGATCTCTGCTGCTCATGCGGGAGCTGGTCTGAGAGGCGGCAGCAGCAGTGAGGCAGAGCTGGGTGGACAGATTGTACATTCGTATTTACAGGATGTGACAGCAGCATTTGGAAGGAGCAAGACATGGTACACAGCTAGTCATCATCCTCATTTTAAATGCAGAGTCGTTCTGTTGAGTGTGTGTGTGTGCACTTGTAACTGCAAATTGTTTTGGATATAAATAATCAGAAAAAAACACAACAAAATAGTGTAAAGTATTAATCACGTCCTCAGTACAGTTTAAACCTATAGCAGTGATCAGTTAGGCCTTCACACACACACACACACACACACACACAAATATGCATGTACCAGCTCCTCTTACCGGGTCGGCAGATTGAGGAGGTGGAGCTTAAACTACCCAGTCTGACCCTGGCAACGACATCATGGTGATGCAACAGGACATGCATGTGTGTGTGTGTGTGTGTGTCTGTATGCGTGAGAGAAAGCGAGAGTGAGAAACAGAAAGAGTCCACATCCACACATAAATGCCATCACTGCCTCAGTATGTTTTGTGTTGGATTCTCCACACAGAAGCTTATTTGGATTTAAGCAATAAAAAAGCAGCTCCATCTGAAACTTTTATTAAGATCCTCTGACCTCAACAGCCAGAAGCCAAAAGTGCTAATAATTGAAAGCATCACCCATTTATTATCTATCTGAGGCATCCTACATCCACCACCCTCCAACTATCCTCCACTGCAGCCTGTTCTCTTTGTAGTGCAATGAATTTATGAAGCAAAGTTGTATTTCAGTATTTTTTTTTTACTACTTGCAAGGCCACATGGTGGCCCTTCAGATGGCAGAAAAGAAAGAAAAAAATAAACTTTTTTTAATGAATGCTCTTTAAAGGCAGTCAACAGTGCAGCAGTGAGTAAACATGAGGGTCTTTAAATATTTCTGTGTTTACATAAGATCAGTATTTCTGCTAGTGGTAATGCTGCAAGTGTAGCAAAAGTCACATTAGACTGTTTACACAATTACCTGAAATGACAAATAAATTATTTATTGACGATAATGTGAGATGTGAGCATTTAGTCAAGAAATATGTTGAGCTCTGGGCTATTTTCACTCTTTATTTACAGGCTAACGGAGTTGTCACTGCATGTTTTAGCTATGCACGTTATATACGTTTTCGGGGTAAGTTAGATTACTCACAAATACCATCATTTGTCACACGAGTGACACTACACATGTTCAAGGATGTGTTTAGTGAAAAAGTCTTCAAAGTCTTTGTATGGTCTTTAGCCATGCTCTATGGATGACAGTGTTGTTCTGCTGGTCGACTGGTGAACAAACACCTGCAAAACCATTGACATACCCATCAGCCTCAGCTGTACTTTGTGTTAGCGTGGAATCACACTAAACTAAAATGGTAACTATTACACTTGCTAAACATTAGTTAGTGTCAGTGAGTCTTGTTTGCCTATATGTCTAAGGTTTGTAACACACAGCAAATATCTGTTTATAAACACCAAGGAGAGGGTCAGTGTTGCAGGACTAGAAGATAACCATGTTGACAGAAAATTCTGTCAAAAAACCATACATGTAGAGATAAAAAAAACCCTGTATTACTTCTAAGAAAATTGTGATAATGAGGCAAGATCTATATTCATAGGGAGCGCCTATTTGTACATTACTTCTAAGCCGATATATGGACACACTGAAGAAACATATATCACTGGAAAGGATATGTTCTGCTTATTCTTGCAATATGTGCTTAACATTAAGTTGGAATCAGCTATGACATTTGATGATTTCTGACAAAAATGCATCAATCAGGTAGGGGATGAAACTCATTTTAGACAACATTACATCTCAATAATGAAATTAAGGGAATAGTTTTGGGACATAGGCTTATTTGCTTTCTTGCTGAGAGTTAGATGAGAAGGCTGATACCACTTTTATATCTGTCTGTTAAATATGAAGCTGGAGCCGGGAGACAGCTAGCCTAGCTTAGCATAAAGACTGGAAGCAGGGAGACACATCTAGCCAGCCTCTGCACAAAGGTTCTATTTAACACATTACATTTTGTTTGATTAATTTGTACAATTTACAAATGAAAGGAGACATGACTTGTTAAATGAGGAGTAATGAGCCAGGCTAGCTTTTTCCTTCTGCTTCCTGTCTTTATGCTTAGGTTAGCTGACCCTCTCACTTTTAGCGTACACACATGCGTGGAAATCAGTCTTCTTATTTAACTCAGGGCAAGCGATCAAACAAGCGTATTTCGTAAGTGTGAACTATTCCTTTAAAGTGTAGGACTCAGTATGTGTGTGTGTTTTAAAACCCTTGTTGTGATTGTATTATTGGGGTGTCCATGTCAAATATCTGACCAAGGTTGTAGTTTTTTTTTGTTTTTTTCCACCTGTTAATAAGGTTTTCTTATGACTTTTTCTTTGCATGCAATGAGTGTCCAAAAGCTACATTATCTGCCATTTACTTTTTTTTGTGAATGACTGTTAAACTCAGTTATTGGTTAGATGTAATTCATTTTTGGTCCCTGTGTCCTTCAACTGTTGGTTTTTCTCTCCACAAAGTCCTCTGAGAATTGATAAAATACATTGACTTGAAGTGAAAAACCTAGTATACCATATTTCAAACAGATGCATCGGCACTCACAGTGGCAGACTGAAAGTGAACAACAGCAATAAAAAAAAACCACTCTGTTGTGTTTTAATCACTTAAAAGCCTTTCTGTGAGGTGGTGGAGTCAGGCGTGGAGGTGGGGAAGGAGATGAAGGAGGCAAATATGGGAGGAAAATGGAGGAATTGAGGAAAGATGATGAGGACATGTCCAAGCCAAGATGGAAAATACTAATACCGGTACTACTCTTTGAGACTTCCTGAATTCATCTTCTTTTTATGTATCCCTTCCCCCTCCACAGAAATACTGTGCATCTGAATCGTAGCTGCAAAGTGATGCAAGCAGTCTCCTTACATTACATTATTTGGTCAGCTAACAGCAAACGCAATCGTCTCAAGAGCAGCATGAAAAATACGTCATGCCAATCAGACATTCAGATTCCACACATTTAAAAACATATGGGGTGTGTAATCTGCTGCTGTGTTACTTCCTTCTTTGTTATGTGTTTCCATTTTTCTTTATCCTCTCTCCCTCTCTGTCTTCCTCTCTCTTTACAAGCCTGTCAAGCTGTTCCCATGACAACGGTGACTGCTAGCTGTCAGCAGTTGCCATAGCAATGAGACATGATATATCCAGGAGGGTGAACGGCCATATTTGGACCGTTTTGTTTGGCGTCGTTTGCATGGGTGTTTGTGTGTGTGTGAATCTCTGATGCTATTCCTTAACTTTGGCCTGCAGGAATCTACCAGTCTCCTATTTATCGCATAAATCAAATGTGTAAATCTGATTACAGCAACACACACACACACACACGCAGCACTGCAACATTGCCCTAACAAAGACATGGTCAAAACAAGAAAATATTCTGCCAGTAGGGTGAGGTTATTCAACTTAAATCAAATATTAATTTCATGCGGGTGACTGCTCATAATAACACAGACTGCTGAACTTGTTTGCACAAGATTATAGAAAAATCTAATGTTAATTAAATGGCTTACAATAAAAAGAATTGCAGCAAAGTGAAGAAACCACCGAAAAAAGACAGAGAAAAAGATAGATAAAAAAAAGATATTCTTTTCCTAAAATGCAGTTTGAGGTAATAAACATTTTCTGCTGTGAAGAAGAAAAAAAACATCACTGGTGTGGAGATTCTTTACAGTTGATCAGCAGGATGACAGAAATACAGAATGCTCCTTGTGCCGTCGACACCCACATTCATCCAATTGCTGTATTTCACTTTCTATTACTGGCAATGGCCTGGATGTGTATAATAACACTGTGCTCAATAATGGCTAAACAGTTAATGATGTTGCCGTGGTAAGTCAGGTTTTATTCCTCGGTTATTCAGCTTTTCAGTATTCAGAGAAATGGCGCTGTCTTGGTTTCATGCTACATTCTATTGTGCATTAAAATGTCTTTCAAATGTGTCAAAACCAAATTAAAACAATCCACTAGGTTGTTGCTGAAGGCTGAATTTCAGAATTCATCCAAATGATGTCCTACCTGGAAAAATTTATACAGTCATTCTGTACTCAAAATTCATTCAACGTTTTTTCCAACATTTCTCTCAAGGCCTTGCATGAAAAGATATCTTTGGACAACAACACGGATCAAATGTGCATGTCTTCATAGTGATTCATTAAATTAAAAAGGCTTTTCTCATTATGCAATGACTTAGAAGATGAGATTAAAAAAGAGGCCAATTTGCTGTAATAAAAACAACTGAGAGCCGTTGTCGGTTATCACATTTCCAAAAAAAATTAATCAAAAAACATTTTGAATATAGGAGTTCAAAATGTTTTTGTTAAAAACTTTATGTTGAAATAAATATTGGGGCAGCTCTTCAATTTCTGCTTGACTCTTTCCGCTTTTTAAGTATTCAGGTCAGGGCTGCACATCAGCAGGTGGAAGCACCAACAAGATGAGTAGTGTCAGTTGGCTGGATCAATAAACATATTAGCAAATCTGTGTGCTATGCCTCTGACTGACACACACATACACGCACACACAAACACACACACACTATAAGTTGCAGACAGCTCGGCCCAGCCAACAACTTGAAAGATAAATAACCTAGAGCTAAGTCTTCTCATGGTATGCTCTCCATGCACACTCACAGTCAGACACAGATACACACATGCTGTCAATCTGCTCTGCCTCTCTGATATAAACACAGACTTTTCTGAGGAGCTGAGGGCTCCATGCAAAGTTTAAAGCTCAGCATCTCAGAAAGTTACTCGAGGAAAAACACTCCTCGAAAGCAACAGAAAGTGTCTTTCTTACTTTCGATCTCAGACAGGCATGCCAGTTTTATATTTTTCTAAGGTATCTGCTGTCAGGCACTGTTCAGTTAAAAGCATTCTCTACATTCTCACAGTTAGACTGAACAGTCCCCCAAACCAATGTGACAAATTGTATAACGCTGTCGATACCACAAATCATTATATTTTATTAGATTGTCTCAGGAAATGGGTTGAGATATCTGGTATAGCACTTCCTATTTATCTAATTGCGACTTCTTTGTATCTGTTCTAACAAGATGTGTGATTGTGTTCCCCTGACTTGTGGAGTTCTTCAAGGGTCAATTCTGGGGCCTGTCTTTCTCCCATGAGGGCAAATGGGTTTTTATCAATTTCAGCTGCAAGTGGTGCAGAGTGTACCATGTTATTATATTCAGAAATCACACTGGTAGTTGTTGTTTTGGTGTTTATTTTAGCCGTTAAGCTACTGTTTATGATATATACATGTTTTTAGGTGGCGTTCAAACTGCCAAAGGCATTTATTTTTTCATTTTATCAGGAAAAGTGGGAATTATCAGCAGTAAAACATACATATGAATGTAAAGTCGAGGCTTCTGGCCCGAGAAGAATCTTTCACTGATCCTGTATTAGGGCTGAAAGATTAATTGCATTTGCTATATTATCGCGATGTAATAAAACAAGATTTTGTAATCGCAAAGGCTGCGATTACGCTCTGGTCACATGACACGCGAGATTAAACCAGTCTGCAAAGGAAGCATCAACTTTGCACGTTACGCTGTACCTTGCCTTCTTGTTGTACAATGGCCTTAAACTTTAGTGTCACACAGGAAATGAAAGTGAACGAAAGGACTAATTGGTGGTTGAACTGTGGGTTTTGTATTGAGCGCTTACTGTATAACACACTGTGGTGAGTTAGTTTTTCTTGTGGTCTGTAGGTAGGCCTACCTGATGATATTGTATCATATTATTTAATGCCATGACTTGACTCAAATTATCTTTATATCCTCATATTATTATAATTTGATATATCTTCTCCACCATTGCTCATAATAATAATTCTACTTAATTCACCATAACACAGGCCTGACCCACAAGAAAGAACAGTGTATGTTCTATCTAATATTGTGTTGGTCATACAATACACTGATTTACTGTTTGTCCATTTTGAATAATACAGTAGGTAAAGAGCTTAAAAATGAATCGCATATTAAATCGCAATTGCAATATTGGTAAAAAAATAAATAAATAGCAATTGATTATTTTCCAAAATCATTCAGCCCTACCCTGCATGACATTTCATCTCAGGTGCGGTTTATTTTATTAAACAATCATTAATCACAATTAAACATTCTTTTGAACTACGGTAGGTGTTTCAAGGGAGAATAATTTTAATTAATAGTAAATTTACCACTAAAGTTTATAGTTTGGGAAACAAAAAATTTTGAGGGCCGATTCTCTCTTCGACAAACTACCCGTGTACCAGCTAGCTGCAGCTGCATACATCTTCATCAGACAACACCACGCCATGGGCTTCCATGAAAGCAAGAGGTTAAATTTGTCACTGACAAAAGTTTATTAAAACTTTCCCTCACCCTATTTGTCATCACCTGAACAGTTAACAAATCCCTCTGGATATTTTTATTCTTTGTTTCAATGGAGCAGCAGTCTAATCTCTCTCTCAGACAGGCAAACAGATTACATCTATGCACACACCGACTCCGCTGTGAAAAATCTCCTGTCAAGCAGAATTCACAGTCATTCCTACGATCTTGTCCATGTTCGCCTGAACATGGACTTCCGACAAGACAAGGGCCATAATGGCCTCGACTCTGATCTGTGGACTCACCGGTGCCCCAGAGGAGACCAACAAATCAAAAGATCTTAGTATCGAAGGAGAGATTCCAGACAAGTTGGCAGATCTTTCAATATAGAAATGTCAGCACTGGAATGAAAAGAGCTCCATTCGATTGTACATTAAAATCTCAGGAAACAGCCTGACGGTGCTTGCAACTTTACCTTACAACGGTGCTGTCATGTAAACTCTGGAACCCCCGAAACTGAGTAAGAGTTATCAGACAAGTCAAAATATAGCTAAATACATGAATAAATACTGTTAGTTGGAGTGGAAATGCAGTGTAAAACGAAGCATAAAGCTTTATACCTTCAACCTCTAATCTAATTGTTTATTTAACAGTTGATTAAATTAATAAAAACTTATTATTTACTCTTTTATTTATCTATCATTAGCAAATTTTAGTTTTCAATTTGGCTAGTTTCCCCACACAACATTTCCTTTTCCTAACCACATTTCCTTTACTCCTTGTGAATTTACAGTGAGATGGGCGTGCCCATGGTTTGTGTTAGTGTGTCTGTCATCAGTGGAGCAATCAAGTGATTGGACGTTAAAGAAAAAAGTTTAGTGAAGGTTTACATTTCTTTTTAGATTCCATTTTAATTAGTTAAATAAGAAAACAAATGTATTTTTGACTTGTTCTTTACGAAATTTAGTCAGTTTTGGGGCTCAGTAGTAAACATTATGTCTAATCTTAGTGACTGACAAGGTAGACTGAAATTTTACATTTTTTTCACGTTTCTTTGTCTTCAAATGGCATACAACATTGTAAGGCTTCTTGGTTCGTTCTTAAAGTTAAAATATTCTGAAAAGTTCACTTTTGGAGATTTTTCACCAGATAGGGATGATAAACACAGTCAGTCAGCGTGGTGCTCTCAGCAGGATAAGCTCCCATAATCAACATTTAAACAAGCCCTCAATGAAAGTCTTTCCTCTTCTCTTCTCTTCTGTCTCTCTCTTTCTCTCTCTCTGAATCTGAATCTTGGTTTTGCTCTTCAGCTCTGGTTCTTTGATGTTGGTGCCAGCTAGGACGTGAGTGGGTGCGATGATTCTCACTGGTGAGATACAGATCCAAAATTCACAAAACACACATGCACACACAAACAAACGGACCAAAACATGAAATGTATTCCGTCAAAAACAAACAGAAAACAGAATTTCCAGTACGACTACTGACAGTCCGTTTAGCTGAAACATACAAAAAGGGAAAATTGAATATTAAAAAAGAAGGGAAAAAACAAGTGAGTCAGTCATGTGTTCAGTGGATAGTCAGAAAGGACGTTTTTTTCCTGAGGAAGCAATGTCTGCAGGAGCAAGCTTGTGGTTTGTGTGTGGTGTGTGTATGTGGGGGAGTAAGCGGTAGGTTTCAATAGAGGCAGCTTGATAACACGCTCTCCACTCAGCTGTGTTAATAATATCCCACTCTGATGGGCCCTCAATCATCTGAGTGTGAGCGCGCGCGCACACACACACACACAGGCTGTTTTACTGCTACTGCCTATACTATAGAGCAGTGTAATAAGAACATCTCTTGCTAGGATTAGAGTTACTAGAGAAAGTAACGGAACACTACATGGTCAAAAACATCACATCTTGTTCCAAAAACATGAAAATTAAAATTCTTCCGCACAAAACTGGGAAAAGCATTTCTTAATGGAACTGTCTTTGTGCACTGGGGCATTGTCATGCTGAAGCAGGAAAGGGTCTTCCCCAAACTGTTAGAAGCACACTGTTTTCTAAAAAAGCATTGTCTGCTTTAGCACTGAGAGTTCCTTAACTGGAACTGAGGGGCATAGCCCAAACCTACTAGAGTATGTGGTCTGGGGTGTCCATATACTTTTGGCAATACAGTATATTCCCCCTATGTGTGTATGTTGTGTTCAAGCAGGGCTTTTTAATTCCCCAAGAGGCATCTGCAATCAACATTTATGCTCCAGATCTGAGTGTTTGTGAGTGTATGGTTGAAGACGAGAGACGGAGAGCCTGCGCCACTTTTAATTAAAATGATACAGAGAAGAAGTAGGAGGAGGCGAGGAAGGGGTTGGGGGTTGGGGGATGGAAGAGGAGGCGAGGAAGGGGTTGGGGGATGGAAGAGGAGGCGAGGGAGGGGTTGGGTGGGAAGCAAAGGAAGTGTCTCTTGTCTAACTTTGTGGGAAGCATCATTATTGTCAATCATTAGATTCTGTCACGCTCTGTCTTGACAATGATTATCATTAGTGCACTCATAATGATGTTATGTTTAAGTGTGTGTGTGTATGTGTGTGTGGTCTGACTGATGCTCAATCTGCCGGCCAACAGTGTTCTTTTGCAAGGTTGCCTGAATTTAATCTGGAAAATGCTGTGGCATAGTCTGTCTCTAAATCACTTCTTATTAAGTTATATAATACTTACTGAATCTACTGTAATTGTCTGCATTGTATACACATATCCACAGACGTTAGAAACTGTCTAGATTGCTTCTTCCTCTGTGTTGAATTGTTTTCTTCCATTTACATTCGTCGTACTATAAAGTTACATCATATTTTAACCACATAAACTAATCATATAATAAAACATCACTTCTATTTGAACCCAACCTCCACGAAAAAGTAAGCCTGAACTGAATCTGACTAATAGTTTATTTTCCAATAATGTTTTCATATTCGTTTACATCCCTAGTATTTATATAACAAGCATTTATCTATTTTCTGCATGGTGGCTTCTTTTCCATTAGAGGATTTAGTCAAAGGACAATAATGATGTGTGAACGTTTTTGTTGTCCCTCAGTTTCTCCTAACGTCTATATAGATGGTGTGCAGAATTCACTATAATTTCTGTTAGCAGTGGGAATGTAAATCCCCATCACCTCATTACATTACCCCAAGACCATAACAAGGATAAAACTCTACTGGCGTGAAAATATATTCCATCTACTGCGCATGAATGCTTTCAGTCTGGACAATTAAAGAGCATTACAAATGCAGATTGTGCAGGAAGGGTTATTTCAGAAAAGGTCTGAGCACCATTTTTATATTCTGGACATGGTTGCATTCATCTTCTCATAAACCATTAAATTTCAGCCCTTCTCAATGATCTCTTGTGTATGTCCCCTGCATCTCCAAAGAATTTGAAATTACACGGTTTTCCCTTGGGCTATTACATCTCCCAACAGGCCACCTGCACAGATAATATCCAGAGGATGTTCTCTCACAATTATGGGTATGACAGAGATACGATGGATACAAGCTGCAGCTGAGCATCATCAACAACACTCAAGTACCCATAATTATAGGAAAGAGCCTCCTTAAGGCTCTTATAGCATTTACATGACACTTTGCAAGAGTACAGAGTAAAAAGCTCCCTTTGGCTCACAGGTTATCCCAGCAGTTGTCATAGCAACTGATGAAATCCAGTGGGCTCTGTTTTAGCCACCAATAAATTAGAGCAATCTTGGTTTTCTGAAAAACACCTCTGACCAATCAGATCTCTTAGATGAAACTATCTCTCCATGACAGCTTGCTTGTACAAACCCACGGCTTTAGTCCAGTATCCTCTTCAATCAGATCGGTGGAGCGAGTCTTCTTGTAATACGTCAGACTTTGCGTTTCTCGATGTTGTTGTTTCAAAGCTTTTCTACTCTGACAAGAGTAATAGCTTCGAGTAAAAGCCCCAAGAGACACCGCAAGAACTCAAGAAGGACCCCAACCCATTTGACCAATTGCCACTGCAGAGTGGAGCTTCAATCCCGCTCGGCTCTCAAGGAACAACAGGGTCAGCAGCAGCCTTTATTCTGTCAGGCTGGAAAACAGTGATAGGGCGGACTATAGGGAGCACTTCAACTAAAGCTAGACAATACAAAACTAGAAAGCAGTCTTGTTTTTTCCTCCAGTTATTCATCCGAGGGACTAATCAGTCACAAGCCGGACGTACTGCTGTGACGCTGCAGAGCTGAACCTGAGGCTCAGGAGTCCCTGAGGACACATAAGTGGATGCTGTGGTCACAAAATCATTTCTATTAAGCAAACAGGATATAATACAGCATTCTTCTCTGTTGCCCAATGTACTTTTGGTGTTACCTGGCATTTCATTTAGCATGTCCAGCATTTTTCACGCCCTAAAGTCACACTCCCGAGTGTGACATTAGCTGACTGTTAAAATCTAAATTGAAACATACAGCTAATAAAAAATAGGCTACACACACATATTACACAGATGTGACCAGCACAAGAAACTGTAAACTGTGCTCTTTTTAGTTCACTATAAACCTCTTTCAATGTGTTCTGCTTTGTGCATCAAGGTACTGGAAATTTATTAATCGGGCATTCCTTGGCTCAACCATGGATGCATTAGGAGAACTGGTGAACAAGGTGGCACCGCATTTGTTCCAGTGAGAGCTATCTGTCCTGTCCAGTACTTAACACACAACCACTCCAACTCTGCCTCTCCAGAGCTCTGGATTCTGAATATTGCAACACTACAACATAAATTGTATTCACCCTTTTTTGTGGTGTAAACACACACACACACACACCTAGACTCTTCTTCTGCACATACAGTATTTGCATAGCTTCCTACACACTGCTCAGGTCATGTAAAGTGTATATAGTAGCTTTTGAACGTTGTTTACTTATTTTGCTGTCTGCTATCTGTTTTCTACCCCTTCGACTGCTTCTTGCGCTGCTGTAAACTGAATTCCCCATATGGGGATCAATTAAGTCTTATATTTGAGGCAGAGTTATTGGATCCAATGCCTCAAATAATAATACTGCAAAGAGCAACGTCAGAGTGCTTGTGATGCTTACAAAAATGTATAAAAAAATGTTTCTTTTGGCGCTTCTGTTTATGAGCAACAGGACTTTGGGTGCCAGACTCAATTCTCTGTGCTGAAAAGCAGCTGCAGGAATACTGTTGTCTGCTCAACTAACTCTTCAAAACTAATTTATCTGAAGAAACTATTCACAATGTGAACCACAACATGCCAACTCGTTAATTCAAATGTACTAAATAAGAACATCCTCAACTTTTGTCTATTCCTCAGTTAACTGAAAAAGCAGAGAACACTTGAAATTTATTATTTGCTGTCATGTAATTTTTTGGTATACGGGGCAGTAAAAGAGCTGTCCCTGAGTCTGACAGTGTTGCAATGCACTGTCATTGTTCAGCATGAGTGCTAATTTATTCACTGAAGCGCTTGTGTCTCCATCTATTCATTTTAATGACTGACAGCAAAGAAAGGTTGCTAATGCAGGCTGGAGGGGGCACCGAATATTTCATACCACCCAACAGCCGCCAGTAACAGCATTTGTTTCACTTTCCTGGTTGATAAAAAAACACAATCTTTAAGCACCAGTTTGATGGTTTTTGTAACCCTAATGACTTTCCTGAGGTGCAGTCCCACAGTAAATGCCAGTGATGAGCTCGTTAGTGCATTACAGCTTGTGTGTTTTTGCGTGCGCAGGCTTTGCGCTTACCTTGCGGCCGTCGCTCGCGTGGCAGTTTACGTTGAGCGGAGTAAGCAAGGCCATTAGCTTCTCCTCGTTTCCACTCCTGCAAAATGTACGTACACACACACACACACACACACACACACACACACACACACACACGTTAAGATAGAAAACATCCAACACTATAGAGGATTAGTACTGTTCCCCAGCAGGAGAGTGTGGGGGAGAAAATGAGGGCGAATGAGATAGGAAGCTTGAGACTGAAGGAGGAAAAAAGACTGAGAAATTTCATCTGCAGAAACAGACTCGGGAAGATGTGTGTGTGTGTGTGTGTGTGTGTGTGTGTGTGTGTGTGTGTTTGTTTTCTTGTAAACCTGACTGCAACAGGCTAAAAACAAATGTGTTTGGTAAAACCATTTAGCCTAGCTACAGAGGTGTTTTTGTTTACGTTGTTGATCTGTGTTTCCTGGTTCTTAGTCTCACTGCCCTGGCATTGGGTGACCACCAGGAAAGCGTTGCCAAGGCAGCGGCCAATCCAACAATCATCCCCCATGACAGCCGTAAAGGAAGAAGCTGTCAGATGGAAAGAAAGGGATTATTCTTCTATTCTTCTATGTTCCCCTCTTCTCCCTCTCTCCTTTTAATTTTTTTTTTTTGGTTGGGCCTCTCCTTCCTTCTCTTTGTTCCTCTCCACCTCTCCTCTCGCTCTTCCTGTTTTTTCCTTCAACTCCCCAACTACCATTCTATGCCATCTCCTGCACTCCTACCCTTTTCCCCCTCTCATCCAAGCCGTCCATTTTCACCCTCTGTCTCTACACCCTTAGTTTCATCTTCTCCACCTTTTCCTCCACTGCTCCAGCATCTTCTTTTTAGTTCTCTCACTCTTTTGCTCAACTAGCCAGTACACAAGAGAGCCTTTATTTGGATGCAACCAACATCTTGAGGATATAACAGGGATGAAGGGCATGGGGTTGGGTGTGTCCTTGTCTGTTTAATAGATGTATGGACAGCACAAACCTTAACAGCTAGTCAATAAACAACAATGTAAATCAAGTTAAAAGACAGAAACAAAACATTTACAGAATAGCTCAGCATTTTGGGAAATTTTCTTCATTGATGAGAATTATTTTGACCACTCTGTCAAATAAATAGGAAGCCACACCCAGCAGCAAATTGCTACCTTCGTACAGAGGCAGGCACGCTGTTTCCATGTGTCTCGTCTCCCAGCTTCATATAGACAGATGTGACAGTGTTCTCAATCATCTCATCTAACTCTCGGAAAGAAAGCAAATTTCCCACAATAACAAACTGTTCCTCCTGGATGGTCGCAAATCCAGAGTTTAGAGTCATATGTCATATCTTGATTCTGTCTAACTCTGCCTCACTGAGGCATTTCAAAGGTTCGATCACTAACAGACTACCATCTTTCTGTTGTGAATGTTCTAAAGGCAGGTCTGATTTCACAAAAAATGATCTACGGTGTCCACAAAGGACCATGTCTGAATATTTATCAATTTACACCTGGGGAGAACTGAAATGCATTTCAGAGAATCTCCGTAAGTGACTGGATAGTCACCGCTTCTTACATCTAAACTTCCATCTTATCTCAAAGCCTTCCAAATCACTTATGCTGCATGCCAACAGAATTAAGTTACCAAAGATAAACAATAGCCTTCTGGGTAACATTTACATTTGGATTGGTTAAAGCTGCTCTAATCAATACTTTCACATTATCTGTGGATCAAATAACTGGGTGTAATATGAAAAGGTGTCACTTGCAGTATAAAACCACAGAAATAAACCTGATTTTGCCATTCCTCTCAGCTCTGGGGATAATTTTAACATATCTTAGCTCATTGTTATGCCTTTTTGGCTTTTATGGTTTTTAAAGTGACGTAAACGTGAATACATAAATATTTGTAATATAAATTATTCTGAAATTAGTACTTAGTACTTTTCCTTTCATTATTATAATGATATATAAGTATATTTTGATGCCAATACTTTGAATTAAGTCAATTTTTGTTATTATTACACTGTGATAATATTACTTTCACTTTAAGCAAAAGATTGAGTTTCTTTCAGCACTGGTGATATCTACCCAGGACCTAACAGTTGATAAACAAAGTTAGCCACCAGCTGGTGAACATAGTAGGCATTTAGCAGCTGATAAGTTGGTGGACAGCAATTCAGAGCTAAAAGTAGTAGTAGTCCATTATTCACTATATTGGACTTACACAACCTAAACACGATTTTAAAGGAATGCTAATGTTGCTGTATGTCCACTGGATGTTTAAATAAGCTACTGTTTGCTATCATGATCGTCATATCAGCTTGATATGCCAGTTGTTTCTAGAAAGCTGCGCTGCCCCCAATTGGCCAAAAAATCTAATAATGCGGGTTTAAACACTAAATAACTATGTCTCATTACTATTTTAATATACGTCAGCCTCACTTCTGTGCTGTTCAGCTATAGGAACTCTATATAACGGAACATTTAAAATATATTTTAATGTTTGGGAAGCTTTAAGTAGTTGAAACACATTTCCAATATTTACAGCTAATAAATCATAAGAGAAACCCCTGATTAGGGATGCAGCGATTACCGGATTTCACTATTAACCGCGCTTTAAAACGTCACGGTTAATTAATCGTAAAGGCTCCGCTACACCGAGTGTTTCTGTTGCATGGAACGAAACTGTGGTAACATCCACGATACGAAAACAAAGTTACAGAAGCGGTGCACCAACTTAAGTGTAGTGTCGTGCTTATCAGAGGCTACTGTACACTGGCTAAACTATGGCGGAGGGACCAAACTGTGAAGCTTTATTTCCACCAAAGAGACTGAAGTCGGCAGTGTGGGAGCATTTCGGATACACCAAGTCTGACCAGGGCGTAACTGAAGATGATGGATCACCTGTTCAAAAACTTGCCGTTAAAAGGTTCCTGCTAAAGGAGCAAATCTCTACATTAAACTTGATGCGGCACCAGCGGGATCACCACGCAGATTTGCACGCCCAAGTAAAGGTAGGCCCAATACATTATATTAAATAACGTATAAAGTTGGTAGGGAATTAAATATAAACGTGTCCCTTACAATCGATGCCGTAGAGGTGAGACTCGAGCTTTATGTGCAACGTAAACAAACAAAGCAGGTGTAACCTTTCAGATCCACCGCAACGACAGCCCCGCTGCGCTATGAGGCCCATTATTTTCAATGGCTTGCGCCGCGCCAGAGTGGTGTGTTGCTGCGTCGAGCAACGTGCACCGCACGGCCAAGTGCAAATCACTTCTTTTTTGAAAGAGCCTTTATGGAAGACAGAACGTAGTCCTCTCAAGAACATTTAACGTTACATCCTGTTGCCGCCTCCTGTTGAGAAACTGTTGCCAGATGTAAAACACTAACATAACAGGAGCTTATAGACTTTCAGGACTATAGGCTACCAATTAACTGCATTTCAGTTAACACTAAACTCAATTTCTTTCTATCATTTTCACTAAAACATAGGTATGGATGAGAGTTGATGACAGTAACAGTTCAGTGTATTCCCCTCCTTTATAACAATTTCCCCTGGGGGATAAAAGTTAATGTTCCTCTTATATTAATAATACTTTTATATTATAGAAATATAACTGTTAATGTAATTAAATATTAAAAATCAACTTAAGTCGTTACTAGTGATGTGAAGTTAATTAATGCATAATACTTAATAATCGTGAAACCGTGATTATTTCTCTGACAATAATCATACCAACAAAATCTATAATCGTTGCATCCCTACCCCTGATCAGCAAACACCTTGAATTAACCAGACTTGACTTGCTTGCTTGTTGTCAGCCGACTGGCAGCGTTGAAGGGACAGCTTTGGTTAACTGGTTTACCATTTTATCAGCTATACTTATTATTCTTCTTTTCTATTCTTCACTGTGTAAGGATGCTATCTGGACCAAGAATAAAAAGGTAAAAAAATAAGGCAGCAAAAACAACAATATCCCAAAAGCCATGTGTGGGAGTTATTTGACCAAACACAACACTAAAAAAGTAAAAAAAAACAAAACAGAAATTTTGAAAAATGACATTGGTGATGAGCCAGTCAGTGGCTCAGCTGTGATAGAGGCACACTGGGTTCACAGTTCCCATTTAAACAGCCTGCTGACCCCATAATACACAGGGGTACTGCTATGCTAAGCCAGCTGCTTCCTTGTGTGTGTGTGTCTGAGTCTGTGTGTGTGTGTGTATGCCTGGGAGAGAGAGAGAGAGAGAGAGAGAGAGAGAGAGGGAAAGAGCGAGACAGAGGGGAAGAGAGAGCGGGAGGAAGGCTGTTGAGGCATTGAGCGATCAGCCACCCACACACAATCCCAAACGAAAGCTATGCCATTTCCACATGCAAGAGACGAAAACACACACGCACACACAAACAAACACATTGCCCACATGCACTGCCTGCAACCATAACATGAACTCCAAAATGCTGAAAGTGTCCATAGCTCCATGTACTGTACTCTCTGGATCTCAAACTCCTGGCTAGTGTGTATGTGTGTATGTATGTGTATGTGGTAGTGGTGATGGAGGGGAAGAAAGAACAAATGCTGACACACAAGGAGAGAGCAGCAAAATGACTGAATGCAAAGGAGGGAAGAAAATTTGAAGGCGGTAGCAAACGGTGGAATTCAAACAAAAGCAGAAGATTAACAAAAAAGCCAAAGAGAGGAAGAAACAGGGGGAGGAGAGAGACAAGGAAACAACGGAAGGAAGGAGAAGAGGAGAGGAGAAGAGGGGGGGGGGGAATCAAGAGGAGGAATCAAGAAAAGGAAACGAGGGGAAAAAGATGAGAGATGAATAGACAGGAAATGAAGAACAAGAAACAAGGACCGGAAACAGAAAACATAAGTGGATCGGAGGAGAGGTAGTAAAGAAAAGAGAAGAGGGAAAGGGAGGAAATGATAAAAATAATAAGAGGAAATGAGAAGAAACACTGAAACAGTAGGAGAGTAGAGGAGACGAGGACATAAGTAAAGAGAGGAAACAAGAGAGGAGGGGAAAGGGAATGAAACAGAAACAGGAGTGGAGCAGAGAAGAAAAGTAAGCATGGAAACATGAGATCAGAGGGAGCCACAGAACCGAACAGGTGAACAAGGAGGAGGAAAAATGTACAGAGGAGAAAAAACATGAAAGGATTTCACAAAGTGGGGGGGTGGGGGGGGGGGGGGGGGGGGGGAAC
>NC_060162.1:19193001-19193721 GCF_021292245.1 Micropterus dolomieu | reverse complement strand
CAGGGGGGGGGGGGGGGGGGGGGGGGGAGCACAACACGGTGAGAAAACAGGAGGGGGAAAAAGCAAAATGAAAACAAAGAGCATGCAGGTTCTGGTACTCACCTCGCTGCCTCCAGAAGCTCATCCTTCTTGTATTCACCTAGATGGTTACAGAAGATCATGGTGTCAGACAACTGGTTGCTAACGCACACCGACCACACACAGACACACATGATCAAGCAGAAAGAACCACACACACATACACTTAAAGACACAAACAAACACACAGAAGAATCTATCAATTGGGGGAAGACACCATCTCTGTTTCTCCCTCTCCTCCTCCTCTCTTTCTCTCTCTCCCCCCTCCTCTCTTTCTCTGCCATTCTCACTCAGTGCGCACCCCTCTGGCTCCGGTTGCCGTGACGATGCGTTGCCGGCAGCGACCACAGCACGTTCATTGTTTGGGCGACGAGCGGCAGACTGACACGCGCTCTGCCTCTATCCGTCCGCCAATCCGTCCATCCCTCCCTCCTTTGCCGCGCTTGCTTCCCGTCTCTCGGCCGCCACTCATAATGCTAACCATCTTCCCTCGTTCTCCATCATCTCCTTCCCTCTCCCGTCTCTCTGCTTTTTTACCCCTCCCTGTGGGCTCAGCAGACGCAGTTACCATCAAAAAAAAAAAAAAAAAAAAAAACACAACAGAAATAAACAAACCCCCCCCCCCCCCCCCCCCCCCCCCCC
>NC_060162.1:19189924-19192981 GCF_021292245.1 Micropterus dolomieu | reverse complement strand
CAAAAAAAAAAAAAAAAAAAAAAAAAACACAACAGAAATAAACAAACCCCTCCCCCACCTCCCTCGCCTCCTCTCCCTGTCTCTCTCTCCCTCTCTTAGCCCTGCCCCCCTGCTACTACAGTCACAACACACACCTTCCCATATGTGCCTTTTCTGCCTGGGAAACAGACATGGGTGGGGGAGACAGAGGCACACAGGGAATATGTCTGTTTAAGCAATGCCTTTTTGCCATTCAAACATAGGTCTTCCTTTAGGGGTGGCCCCATTTGATGTGGACTTGTGGACTGTCAAATAAAAAGATCACCAAAAGCAGATTTGTTTAATAAAATGTTTTATGAATTGTCTAAAAATCCTGATCAGTCTGCTGTGATAATCCAACAGTCATTTATTACATTACATTTGAGACATTATTAAAAACAGCCTGGGATTTGGAAGATTCTTACAGGAATAGTTTTGGGTTCTTCACTCACATGAAGTTGTCAGACTCACATGAGGCAGATAAAAAAAAAAGATAGTAGTAATAGTCAAAATTGAAGCAACAGAGGCAGAACTGACACCTGACTATTTACCCCTGGCATGGGTCAAGCTCCAAAAACACTGGATCCTACACTTCCCATAATGCAACTCAATACTGTCTTCCAGACCCTCCCCTGCCTCTTAAATGCCTAAACTCTTTCAAACTCACATTTTCAGTTTGTAAGACAGGTTTTCTTCTAATAAGAATTATGAGTTTTATAAGTCTCAAGCCCAGGCTAATATAACCCTGATCATCAGGGTTGGTTTCTTTTTAAACGAGTCACAGACAAGACATTAACAGTTTTCACAAGCTGAGTAGTAGACGAGTAAACTGAACTTTATATGTAAAATTGCTGGAATTTCCCTTTAAGTATTAAGCTAGGAGTTACGTTAGTTTAGGAGCTGCAGGCTCTTACTGCCGTCTGTGCGAACCCGTTGCCCTTTAACACATCATCAAGGTAAACAACGCCTTTTACAGAAAACCACACGACAAGATCTGACCTAAGACTGCCTTTGCAACTTTAACAAAAAGTGACTTAAGGGCTTATTCACACAAACCAATATGCAAAATTGTCACCACATTTATGCAACAAAGTTCATCCCTGAAGGCGGCGAGAGAGAATTAGAGGGGTATAAAACTGAAATAGGAAATAAATAAATAAAAATTCAAAGGAAGATGGAGAGGTAAGTGTGATACAGATAAATGGAAAGAGGATGAGGAGGATGGGCTGTTTGTACATGCCGCATACGGAGGGGTGGGGTAGGGCGAGGAGCGGAGAAGAAAGGTTAGAGAGAAGGGAAAAGGGGGAGGAGGGATGAACAAAGGATTTGTAGATGAAAGAGAGAAGGGATGATTAGGGATCTGGAAACTGACATGCATGGATTTGACACAGTATAATTGGTGTTAGGGAGGCTAAGGCGGAACAGTCAGAGGAAGAAGAAAGGGGGAGTCAGAGAGGGGCAGAGAGATAGAAAAATATGAATACAAAGAGAGAAGAGAGAAATTTACAGAGAGAGATCAAGGCTCTAAATTAGATGCTGTAGTATTGAACCAATTTATCAGCTCAGACAAAATCATTTTCTATCACACACCTGCCAGTCACAGTCTTTACAGCTGTCTGGTTTATATTAGCATTATTGTTATCATAAATCCATTATCATCATCAATATTAATGTGCATAACATGCATGACTATTTTTCATATCTAATATTTTTCTTAAGCCAATTTTCATTGGACTACATCTTGTCTACATCGTCGTGCTCTCTCTTTTGGGGGTGAACATTTGTATGGATTTTACTAAACTCTTCATTTTACAACACTTCCTCATAGAGAGTGTGTTGGGAGGAGTGCTCAAACACTTCCCATTTGAAGTCTTCCATCATTGAAGTCATCAGTGATATTATCCACTCTGTGCAGCAGTAGTTTTCTAAACAACAATAAGTGATCTCACTCCCACAGTTTTCACCCTTCATACGAGCATTTTACATCAAAATGTTCTGCTCTGCCTCCGACCGCTTGAAGTCTAAAAATCTAAGGGAAAGATTTACATCCTGAGCTGTGACTAATGACAGGAAGGCAGTGAATGAGTCTACCAATTTAATTAGGGTGGAACATACACCTGAGCGAAAACATTTTCTATATCATTATTTTCAGCCAAGTCTGCCATCATACACGGTGTGCAGATGAAGGCGTACAAATGAATTGTGGGCAATACAAGATATACTTTTTGCTTCCAATAATGTTAATGCTAAAGTGATTGTGACTCAGCAGTTTAAATTTGTCTCTCTCTCTCTCTCACACACACACACACACACAAAGCACTGATAAAGACAAGTTAGATTAGTATGGCTGTTAATCTGCTACCACTTTGCTGGACAAGACCTCCCGCACTTTGGGCACCACATCAAAACATAATTATTAGAGATTTTTCCTTTGTAAGGATTATATTTTGTTTCTTCACTTACAGCTAATGTGCAACCATGAAATAAATAAATAAATAAAAGATATATATATATATACAGTGGGGGAAATAAGTATTTGACCCCTTGCTGATTTTGCAGGTTTGCCCACTTACAAAGAATGCAACAATCTCCAATTTTAATCATATGTACATTCTAACAGTGAAAGACAGAATCCCAAAGAAAATTCCAGAAAATCACATCATATGAATTTATAAAAATTGATAACCATCTGATGAGGAAAAACAAGTATATGACCCCCTACCAAACAGCAAGTATTCTGGCTCCTACAAGCCAGTTAGTCTTTCTTTAAGACACAGCCCCAATCCCAACCAATTATCTACATCAAATACACCTGCCTCACCTCGTTACCTGTATAAAAGACACCTGTCAACACCCAAACAACCAGCATCCAACATCACCACCATGGGCAAGACCAAAGAGCTTTCTACGGACATCAGGGACAAGCTTGTTGATCTGCACAAGGCTGGGATGGGCTACAAGAGAATCGGAAAGCAACTTGGAGAGAAAAGATCAACTGTCGGTGCAGTTATCAGGAAATGGAAGAAGCACCACACCACC
>NC_060162.1:19178697-19188697 GCF_021292245.1 Micropterus dolomieu | reverse complement strand
TGGCTAAGTGTTGGTGATGACAGCAGACAGAGATGAAAAGAACAGCACAAATGATGCGAAGGGGAGGAACTGGCTTTATCCCAACGGCTTCTTTTAAGTGAGACTGAGTCAGAACACGACTGCTCACTCGTCGTAAGTGATATTGAGTCACAAAGTCAGCAAAAACACTTCAAAAGTCACATATCAATGGGAAAATCATTTCAATACAGATACCTGCATCTGCATCTACACATTCAAAGTGGCAGACATAGGAGGATGTATGTATTTAAGTATGTATGAACACATCTGGGTCTGACAGTGTGCACGAGCATGTGTGTGTGTGTGTGTGTGTGTGTGTGTGTGTGTGTGTGTGTGTGTGTGTGTGTGTGTGTGTGTGCGCGCGCGCCGTGTCAACAATCCTGCTGACTCCAAACAGAAGAGACAAGGACAGATTAAAGCCCGGGACAGTCTAGATGCCTCCTGAATGATGATATTATGTGTGTTTGTGTGTGTGTGTGTGATGCTGTGTCACTCCCTTGGCAGTAGACGTGCAGTGCAGTAGACGCCGGCAATCACTGTTTGAATTCCAATTGCTGTATGCCAGAAAGTATGCCACATGAGCGTGTGCGGGTGTGTGTGTACAATGCGCGAGTGTGATTTCAGGGTCGTGCACAGGTGAGTACAAGTGAGTGTTAAACAGTCACAGTCACAATGCTATGTATATCTTGACCATGCAGCAAGGGACCTAGTGTACTCTGTGTGTGTGTGTGTGTGTGTGTGTGTGTGCGCGCACGTGTCGTGTACCAAGTGGTTGTACATGCACAGATGATGCTGACAGGATCATGAGTCGCCTCAAAGCCCATCTGTCCGATTGTGTGTGTTTAAATCAAATATCATTTATTGTAGAAGCTGTTTATCTGCTGTTACGCAACAACTGGCTTTGAGTCAGGAGTGGAGAGATCCACTTATAACCTCAGCAAGGTCGCTACTGCTGAGGTTGTAAGTGGATCTGTGCGTGCTGAGACCAATCAGAAAAGGGAAAAATAAAATAAATAGGAGGCAAACGGAAATTATAAAAGATGGTGTTTTTCGGCCCTTTTCTGTCTGGCTCAGCTTACTTCACACACACTCACCACTTACGCTGTGTGATTAATTGCTTCACACAGCACACCAAAGCGGACGGCTCGGGATTAACTGTGTTTTTTTGGCCACCCACTACACCCTTATTCTCTTTGCTGAGTTTTGTAAATGTAAAAAGCTAGATGGTTATTTTTTCAGTCTATACCTCTCTGAACCAGAGGGTTTGTAATTTATCATGATACAGTATCAGTGGATGTCTGTCTGTGACCTTGAGTGGGCACGGCCGAATCGCTTTATTTAAACTCTGTTTTTCACTGCGGTCATTCTGGGACAATTACAATTTGCTGCGGGTGTAGCCGGAGGTGAGCCGGGGTGCGTTTAATTGGGTTTTAATCATTCTTCTCAAGAAACATTTGTTCTCTACAGCGAGCAACGTTTTCAATATGTTTGTTCCTGTTTGGTAACCATGTCGAGACACCAAAATCCGTGTGTGGTATTACATTGTGATATTGTTAACGAAAGCAGAGTTGCTGAACAAAATAGTGTGTTTGTACTGTAATTATTCCAGTTTATCTGAAAGAACAAAAAATAAAAGCCCTGTTGTTGTCAAAACTGTCATTCACCACATTATAATCTGACCAACATAACTAGGTTTAAAGATGAGCTTTAATTGATTGCATACAGATAGATCATTTTGTTATGTGGTTTATACACAGTACATGCTCATGTTGTAATCCTGACTGTAAAGCATTTTTTCTGAGAAACACTGCAAGAATACATTTTTTTAAGGAGGTCTTATTATGCTCATTTTCAGGTTCATAATTTTATTTAGGAGTTGTACCAGAGCAGGTTTACATGGTTTAATTTTCAAAAAACACCATATTTTTGTCATACTGCAAGTTGCAGCACCTTTTTTCACCCTGTGTGTTGAACACTCTGTTTTAGCTACCGAGTGAAGCATCTCATTTGTATTTAATGTTTGTTGGGAATTGCACATGCGCAGTATCTAGGTAAGGACTACTAGCCAATCAGAAGCAGAGTAGGGCGGGTCCTGACAACCTAGACTGAAGTAAGACTTTTCACAGTGATAAGTAAGGTTGGGCGATGTCTACAAAATTTCCATCAGATGATGTCTACATTAAAACATCGGCATGCACGACGACATCGGGGGCACGCGCGTGACTTTATAAAATGTACTGCTGATGGAGAAAGTGGAGTACACAGGGGGGGGGGGGGACAGAAAGAAGAAGGGTAAGCTGGTGTGTTTACCTGAGGTGTAGGCGTCTTGTGTGTCTGAGTGTGGGGAGAAGAGAATTCCAAGGAAGGTGCAAAGCATATTTAAAATTTAATGTTTGTGGTGATTAAAACCTGCTTTCACATAATGTGAAAACTTTAGATTTTTTTTGCCAAGGTGGCAGGCTTTTACAATCACAATGTCGGTCAGCCTTCGCTGATGGACAATGGCATCGTTTATCAGCCCAACCCTAGTGGTAAGTTATTAATTTGTAACAAGTTTATCTTTCATACGTAACGTTTTAACTGTGCACTGTCTCTACATCACGGTAACAACTTTTTGTCCACTGACTGCCTGGAGGGTCTCTAACGATATTTTATTTTCATATTTAGGTGTACTTGTGGAAACTGCTTGAGAATGCTGTGTTTTACAAAGGGACACAGATACGTTGGCTGGACTACAATCAAGCTTTTTTTCAGGCAGTTCAGCAGCAGTGTTTTCCCTTTGGAGTGGACTTTGGCCTATTTTACTTTGCAAACCTATTGCATGCACAAATATATATAAAACAATTAAGGAAAGGGAAAAATCCAAAAAGCATAATATGATCTCTTTAAGAAAAGGTAAGCTATGCACCTGCTATGATCTTTACAGAGTAATAACACTGCCATGCACTGTGAGGCCAGCAGAGAGGTAAAAGTAAGGTAAAGGTACTTTGTCACATATGCATACATGTTGCATGTTACATGCTGCATTTAACCTATCCCTCAAGGGAGCAGTGGGCAGCCGCTGTGCAGCACCCAGGGACCAACTCCATATCTTTGTCCACTGGACCACCCTGCTGCCTGCAGAGGATTCAGCATCTTGCTTTGCTGAAAAATGGCTTCTTTAAGACAATAAGTGGGACATGTGACACAATCATTCTCCATCTCCAGCTTCTTTCTCACTAAATGTCCAAAAAGTTGCATGTTAAGCGTCTCGCTTGGGCGGGACCTCTGTCGGAGACAGCAGCAGAAGAAAGTCCTATGATTTCAAACCAGATTTTTTTACTTTTCCTTCCCTGAGCTTCACTCTCTCACAGTTACGAGCAACACTGGCCCAGGGGAGCTGTGAGAAGCTTTCCAGGATTACGATAAAAAACAAACAAATGCTTATTCATGATGGTATCAGGAAACTAGTTAGCATGCCCGAAAAAGCTACAACACATCAGCATGGTTAAGCAGATACAAAGGACAGAAAAGATGTGGGAGAGCCCACTCCTCCACTCACGAGCGAAACTATAAACAAAAACATCAAAGTTAGCTGAGGACAAATTCATATGGATACAATTAGATCATACTGCAGCTGTCCCGAGTGAGGCACGTAAACAGGAGTCACGCAACAGCCGAGGAGAAACACAATAGACTGCAGTCAGTTCATTCCTCAGCAGTCCGCAAAGCACACAGCCTGGTCCAGCCTGCTTTTCACTGTGACTCATGGCAGATAATGAAAAACGTATTATTGCACTGTTCAACGGATATGTTGTAACTTCAATCAGTAACCTTTTTTTTTTTGCATTTTCTGTATTTAATATTTTAATGATTTCTCTCATTTTAAATGGATATGTAATTGGTAGTTTCATGAAGATAAAAAGCTTGATTTAGTCATCTTATATTCCACAATGATCAATAAAGAATCACTTGTGAAAGTGAGGCATTTCCCAATTTCACAAAAAGGATGTTTGATTTCAAAGAAGATATTCAGTAAACTCAACATTTTGGACACACATTTAAAATGCACACATTGTGTTAGCCTCGGCTTTAGGCTTCTATTTAATCCATCTGAACCTTTCATTTTTCCAGATGATTTACACATCCAGGAGATACAGATTAGTATGTACTTATTTCTTTACTTTTTTTTTGTTTATTAACCAAATTCTGTCAGTCTACTCTCGCAGGATGACAGACTGTTGTGGAGCTGTGTGCAGCCGGGTGGAAAACTAGGCAATTTCAGCTCCAGGAATGGCCCAAATGGGGTGAGGGAACCTTGGAAGTGCATCACACACACAACAAATAAATAAAAAATTAACAGTCACTTTGTTTTGCTTCTCCTGCTAGGTCATTTTGGAAATAGGTCTTGGGCTCATTCATCACAGGGGACCAATTGAACAGCAGTCATCGCAGTAATCAATGACCACGTCACTGATAAGGGGAAGAAAGCTACACACTTGGCCACGCAGCCACATGAATTCTCTCTCTCGCGCACTCTCTCAGGAACTCTAAGGTGCACACAGGTGCAGGATTGGCTTTGCTCCCGCTGCATTAGCAGGAAGAAGCCTTCAGAGCAGCTGCAGCAGTTCTTTGTCTTCATGATTAGGCTGCTAACATACACACCGATCAGAGCTCCCCTCTCTTCCAGTCTCTTTGCATGCACTTGACGTCACATCACTTCATCTCTCTGTTCGTCTGTCACACAAGCCAGTGAGCATAGTTATCTTTCCTACTTCACTATCTCTTTCTTTTCACTCCCTGCATTTCTCGTCTTCGTCTACATATAACCGCTTTATTTTCTCTTGCCCCCTCGCCTCATTCATCAAATTTCTATCCCAACACCCCCTCCCTACACACACACACACACACACACACAAATCTCTCATCATTTTCTGCTAGCCCTAGAGAGAGAGAGCGCTGGCTAATTTTCTGCTATGTTAAAGCTGCCTGCCCACCACGGACCTCTCTTCAAAGCAACAATTTTCTTTTTCTCTTTATTTACAATACAGTAGAAGCACTTGCTGACAGCACGTCTTCAACAGCCAGTATGGGAGGAATTAAGTTTTAATGGAATCACACTGACGGTTTCTGTTAAAGTACACCACGCGTCAAACTTTTTTTTTTTTTTACTTGTCACACAGGAACAGCAGGAGCTGGGACAAATGCTTCCCAAAGCTTCTGTTCAGCACGCACAGCGGACACGAGCCCTAATTGATTTCAAGAGATGAAAACCTGTCTGGATTATTACCAGCTCTAGTTATGACAAGACGATAGGGATACTGTACAAAAGGCAAGGCAAGTGTATTTGTATGGCGCACTGATTAGTGATTATTGAAAGTGCTTTACGTAATGTATTAAAAAAAATAAATTCCATCTTGTCACTGAGTCCCAAAAAGAAAGGACGAATTAGAAGACTCATTCATGAGCAGGTTATTAGCATGTTGACATAGAAGCTGTGACGTTTCGTATACGAGGCTGCTGTACGTCAGGGAGCATCATCTTAGGCCTGGCCGATGGGTGTCAGACCACAGGTTTTGCTGAGCCATGCATTCAGTGACCAAAGTCTGCTGAACCTTCCAGTTTGTCAATGCCATTTCACAGCTCAATGAAATCCTGCTTCAGCACGTCCGAATTGAATACATTTTGGGGTGTTACAGGTTGGACTGTCTTTTTATATGGGGGGGGGGGGGGGGGGGGGGGTTAACCCCTTACCTGCATTTCTATGCCTTCCCATGCCTTTCTTGACTCACAACATAATTCCCCATATCCATTCTTTGGTTTATACTAGTTTTAATGTTGTGGGTCAGTGTTTATGTCCGGCAGAGGTCTGAAGTTAATGTTGGCTGAGCTTAAACCATAAATGTTGCCGTCCATCAGCTTATCTTTAGGTTTTGCACCCAGATTATCCCAGCAGGTAGAAGTCCCTTTCACAGCACATGACTTCACAGTTTGAGTGAGTCTGGGAAATGTCACGATGTCATCGAGTTAGCTGTCCATGTCATCTGTGTCCAGTCAAAGTCTGCTGAGCTAACTCACCGGAGGGAGACGTTGGTGGAGTTTCACGCCGTTCACAAGTCTTCTCCAGTGCAAATATCCTTGTTTCGAGTACGTCCATCTTCTGTGTGCTTCAACAGTGCGGATGAGCGCAGAGGTATGTTGTTTTGACAGCACTGTTAGTAGTCAAGTCAGTTGCTGTCTGGGAACTCAGTTTCAGTCATAAATTATACTCCCAACAAACGTTCAAACTCCTAAGAAAATCCTCCTAGCGATTTAGTTGTGATAAGGAACCACCTTATAATCCCTGCAGTTAAAAAAATAACAGCTGAATGAAAACAAAGCCGAGAGTAAGATAAAAGAGAGTTTGCAATGTAGCAAAGTCGGACGATTGAAAGCCATTTTATTCTCTGGAGACCCCCCGGGCCTGTCCCACTCATATCAGCATATCCTTGCATCCGCAATTGGTGACAGCCTATTACTGTATTATCGCAGTCTGTAACTCATTCCCGAGGATGAAAAGCTAACTATGACAAGATGACATGACGGGGGGTGAGGGGGTGGGGGTTCCTGACAAAAAAGAAAACATGTTCAAAGTTGTTTAATTTTGAGTTTGTTCACTCAGCCTCTTGAAGTTCTCCACACTCTGCCTTTGTGACAGACTGGAGACGAAGCAAGATCCAAGTGACAGCTGGACATGGATCTGAAAACTTAACTCATATGGGGAAGACATACTGTATCTGTCAAATCTGAACCAAGCCTGAGTGACACTGTTTTTTGACTGAAATAGCAAATACTGTAGGAATGTGACAAGTGTCGAGAGTCAAGTTTTAAAAAGTGCAACACCAACTTTGATTACTCACGTTGTTTAAGTGAGACTAATGCCTTTGTTTATTCAATTCAGGAAATAGATGAGCCTCTAAAGCTGAAAATGTTCAAACGTGCTTTACAGAATTTATAAGATGAGACACAAGTCAATTGATTTTCACGGGGCAACTAGGTCACTGCTTTAGAAGAAGTAATAGGATTCATCAAGGGAAGATAATGTGGAGAAAACATAAATAACTCACATTTTTCATTTGTCTCATAATGGCATAATTTCTTATGTTCTCAGCTGCTTCCATTATATGGATTTAACCACACTTTTGATGAGAAAGAAATTACTGCAACTTTAGTCCACTGATCCAAAGACTGTATCATACATCCAATATATCCTCTGATCTGAATATATCCACTTTCTAACCCATACTGAGCAACACTGAGTGAGTGAGTGCGTGTGTGTGTGTGTGTGTGTGTGTGTGTGTGTGTGTGTGTGTGTGTGTGTGTGTGTGTGTGTGTGTGTGTTAGAGCCTGACTGATATACCGGCCGGCCGGCATTATCGGCCGATATGAGCTAATTGCATTTAATCGGCATCACCCGTTTATAACAACAGATATATGACTATTAAAAAAGAAACCTAGAGTCAGATCCTTCACTCATGTCATGGTTGTTGCATGGTTTGCCCACCAGAGGGCGACCAGCTGCAGCTCCCCTGTTAACAACACTGCCTCACCACAAAAACCACAGAAGAAAACAATCAGCTGACCGGAGTTTACATGCAGCATTTAGAAACAGGCAGAGGGCTGTGTGAGCGGTGAGTCGGTCTTTTGTCAAGTTAATTACATGACTTTAATTATAATAAAAACAGACCAAGTCACTTCTCTTCTCCTGAAAACATTCATGACCTGCTAACCCTCCCGTTTTTCACTGCCATCTCCGGGCTTCCTACCAGCTCACAGCAGTTTAATGTTACGGTAGTTGGGTGTTGAAAGCTACGCTGCTGGACAGACATAACTGTACATTTATTTCAAAAAGTGTGGCAGTTCTAGCAAACGGTCCACATTTGCCCCTAGTTCATCGCTTCTAAATATTCTCTAAAATCACTTAACGTTACAGCAGCTAACGCTGCCCGTTGCTAAATTAGCCACAAAGCTAATGCCGTGTTTATCAGTGGAGGAGCGCTAACATTAATGAGCCGTTAAACTATAGTTTCTGACGTAGTCTAAATATATCTGCGAGCCGCCTGTCTGCAGTTAGTCTGCGTGTCTGAAATGATTAAACCAGAGCGGACATGAAAATAAACGTGAGCTGAACAAGAATCTAACACGGCTTCCTGTAGCTCCTCTTTGTGACGTTGTAGATGTGAAACGCTGTAGTCAGAGCCATAACGGCTCTGCTTGTAGTTATAACCTTAGTTAAATGAAATCTCAAAGTTGTAGGTCCTCGTTGTAGACATTCCTGTAGTATTAGATGCATTCAACAGCAGCTCACTGTATCCTAGACGGCATGATTTATACCGATGGTGGTTAAATGGTTTCTCATAGCTTTGGTTAGAAGAGTGCTGGTAAAGAGATGAACTAGATGTGAATGTGCTACATTGAAATTATGGCAGATCATGTGTAAAGTGAAATACACATGCTTATTCTCTCTCACTCTCTCTGTTTACAGACGGCTGAAAAAGGTGCACCTTCCAGTAGCAAATAGTTATTGATGTGCAATTGTTTACATGTTCACTTTGAGACTGTAATTGATTTTATTAACAATCCATTTAGGAAAAGGTTTTAGTGTAGTTTATACATTAAAGGGGTCTACTATCCAAATCATTCTTAAAATCAAAATATCGGCTCATAAATCGGCTCTTTTTCACTTTAATATCCGCCCCCAAAACCCCATATCGGTCGGTCTCTAGCTTGTGTGTGTACCTACTTGTTTGCTTCATAAAAAGAAAAAGAACGATCGAAGGCCATCTTCACGGTGTCACTGGAGGTGTCCTTATTCTAGTTCTATTCCAGATCAATTCAAACAGTGAAAAGCTGAAGTAATGTTTTGTCAATACCAATGTAGAACACACATCCTGAGATTAAGTCCTACTGTAAAAGGAACTTGTACTGCTGACAACGTTGGAATTTAACTACATTGATGAGATAACAAACAAGACAGTTATGTTTTTTCCCCCAGCTTGAATGAGCAGCCTTAGCATGAAAGACAACGAGAAACATCAGAAGCAAGGCACCAGTCAACATTTTGTCTCATTTTGTTCCAACATTTTTTGTAATTGCTTTCACGTGACAATTCAACTCATTCCACCACACTCAATAAAAGACCTACCGTGAAAATATAAAACATGTCTGATAATGCAGGCACATGCAGACAAGGTCAGGAGCAAGGGAGGAATTAAAAATGAGATCATCCAATACTTTCACATCAAAGGGGCGACAACACCACATGCAACAAACAAGCAACTTGCGTCTTAAACCTTGACTCGGATACCAAAGTGGCTATTCAGTCACGTGGTTGGGACTATACAGGTGCTGGTCATATAATTAGAATAGCATCAAAAAGTTGATTTATTTCAGTAATTCCATTCAAAAAGTGAAAGTTGTATAATGTATACATTTATTCCACACAGACTGATATATTTTAAGTGTTCATTGCTTTTAATTTTGATGATTATAACTGACAACTAATGAAAACCCCAAAATCAGTATCTCAGAAAATTAGAATATTGTGAAAAGCTTCAATATTGAAGACACCTGGTGCCACACTCTAATCAGCTAATTAACTCAAAACACCTGCAAAGACCTTTAAATGGTCTCTCAGTCTAGTTCTGTAGGCTACACAATCATGGGGAAGACTGCTGACTTGACAGCTGTCCAAAAGACGACCATTGACACCTTGCACAAGGAGGGCAAGACACAAAAGGTCATTGCTAAAGAGGCTGGCTGTTCACAGAGATCTGTGTCCAAGCACATTAATAGAGAAGCGAAGGGAAAAGGAAAAGATGTGGTAGAAAAAAGTGTACAAGCAATAGGGATAACCGCACCCTGGAGAGGATTGTGAAACAAAACCCATTCAAAAATGTGGGGGAGATTCACAAAGAGTGGACTGCAGCTGGAGTCAGTGCTTCAAGAACCACCACGTACAGAC
>NC_060162.1:19131559-19178597 GCF_021292245.1 Micropterus dolomieu | reverse complement strand
GTGTTCATTGCTTTTAATTTTGATGATTATAACTGACAACTAATGAAAACCCCAAAATCAGTATCTCAGAAAATTAGAATATTGTGAAAAGCTTCAATATTGAAGACACCTGGTGCCACACTCTAATCAGCTAATTAACTCAAAACACCTGCAAAGACCTTTAAATGGTCTCTCAGTCTAGTTCTGTAGGCTACACAATCATGGGGAAGACTGCTGACTTGACAGCTGTCCAAAAGACGACCATTGACACCTTGCACAAGGAGGGCAAGACACAAAAGGTCATTGCTAAAGAGGCTGGCTGTTCACAGAGATCTGTGTCCAAGCACATTAATAGAGAAGCGAAGGGAAAAGGAAAAGATGTGGTAGAAAAAAGTGTACAAGCAATAGGGATAACCGCACCCTGGAGAGGATTGTGAAACAAAACCCATTCAAAAATGTGGGGGAGATTCACAAAGAGTGGACTGCAGCTGGAGTCAGTGCTTCAAGAACCACCACGTACAGACGTATGCAAGACATGAGTTTCAGCTGTCGCATTCCTTGTGTCAAGCCACTCTTGAACAAGACGCAGCGTCAGAAGCATCTCTCCTGGGCTAAAGACAAAAAGGACTGGACTGCTGCTGAGTGGTCCAAAGTTATGTTCTCTGATGAAAGTCAATTTTGCATTTCCTTTGGAAATCAAGGTCCCAGACTCTGGAGGAAGACAGGAGAGGCACAGAATCCACGTTGCTTGAAGTCCAGTGTAAAGTTTCCACAGTCAGTGATGGTTTGGGGTGCCGTGTCATCTGCTGGTGTTGGTCCACTGTGTTCTCTGAGGTCCAAGGTCAACGCAGCCGTCTACCAGGAAGCAGCAGGAAGCATGAAGTGCTTCCTGCTGCTGACCAACTTTATGGAGATGCAGATTTCATTTTCCAACAGGACTTGGCACCTGCACACAGTGCCAAAGCTACCAGTACCTGGTTTAAGGACCATGGTATCCCTGTTCTTAATTGGCCAGCAAACTCGTCTGACCTTAACTCTATAGAAAATCTATGGGGTATTGTGAAGAGGAAGATGCGATACGCCAGACCCAACAATGCAGAAGAGCTGAAGGCCACTATCAGAGCAACCTGGGCTCTCATAACACCTGAGCAGTGCCTCCATGCCACGCCGCATTGCTGCAGTAATTCAGGCAAAAGGAGCCCCAACTAAGTATTGAGTGCTGTACATTTATATACTTTTAATGTTCATACTTTTCAGTTGGCCAACATTTCTAAAAATCCTAAGTAATATTCTAATTTTTGGAGATACTGAATTTGGGATTATCATTAGTTGTCAGTTTTAATCATCACAATTAAATGAAATAAACATTTGAAATATCAGTCTGTGTAATGAATGAATATAATATCCAAGTTTCACTTTTTGAATGGAATTACTGAAATAAATCAACTTTTTGATGATATTCTAATTATATGACCAGCACCTGTATGGTCCAGTGTATAGGATTTAGTCGCATCTACCGGTGAGGTTGCAGATTGCAATCAACAGAAAACCCCTCGCCTCACCCTCCTGTTCCAAGAGTGTTGGCGGCTTTGAAACCCAAAAAAAACAATAACTGCCCTCTCTAGAGCCAACGCTTGGTTTGTCCCTTCTGGGATATTGTAGAAGCATGGCGGTGCAACATGGCAGACTCCGTAGAAGAGGACCCACTCTATCTGTATCTGTAGATATAAAGGGCTCATACTGAGGTATGGAAAATACAACAATTCTTATTTTCAGGTGTTTATCATCAATCTCATAAAAATATATCATGTTTAATTTCAGCCAATAGATCCCCTTAAATCTGACACTGTGACACACTGAAATTAAGCTATTTTGTTCGTATAAACAAGAAAACATATCTTCATAATTCTACTCTGCTTACTGTATATGTGTCATTTCTAGCCACTGTGACTTAGTATCAAACATGACACAGCCTTTATGATGAAACAAATGTCAGAATTCACATAGTAACATTTTATTTTCGTAATAATATTAGTAATAGCTGTAAAGTAAATTAAATCCAAAAGGGAATTTGTGTGCAAAAGTGTGATTAAGAGTTAAAATAAGAGGGGCCAAAGGAAAAAGCGCGTGTGTGCGTGTGTGCGTGGACTGAGGTCCAGAGTGGAGAATTGATCTCTGAGGCTCAGAAGCAGCTAGTCTGTGAATACCAATCAGAGGTAATTAATAGCAGCTAATGGACTCTGTTTTTCACTCTCTCTGTCTCTGCTAGTCTCTCTTCCGTCTCTGTTAATCCCTTCCAGTGTTTCTCTCTCTCCATCTTATTATGTAGCAATAATGAATATGAGGATGAATCCACTCAAGGTTCTGTAGTGTCTCTGCCAACTTGCCAACAAGATTTAAGTTGATCACTGCATCTCCACCCTCCTGGTGTTGTTTTACTATCTGCTGATGGAGATTCAACAGCATCCCTGATGCCTCATGCACCGCCTGTACTCCATTTAAGCCAATTTCCACACCCTTGCCACTACATAACAAGTTGCATGCAGCAGCCAAATGGAACACCAAGTACCAACTCAGAAGGAAGCTTAAGAAGGCCAAATTCCCACGCCAAGTTCTTGTCAGCTTTTACAGAGGAGCAACATACTGACTGGAAACATCACAAACTGGCATGGGATGTGCACGGCCCAGGACCGGATGGCTCTGCAGCGGGTGATTGAAACTGCTCAGAAGATCATTGGTACCCATCTCCCGAGCATCAGTGATATCGGTGAGGTGAGGTGCCTACGCAGAGCCCAAAGGATACTAAAGGACAGTACCCACCCAGCCACAGCCTGTTCACCCTGCTGCCTTCTGGGAAGAGATATAGAAGTTTCTGCTTCCGCACCACCAGACTGCAGAGCAGCTTTTTTCCCCCCCAAGCTATCAGGCTCTTAAACTTAAATTCATCCTCAGCACTGCTCCATTGATTATAGTTTATTTCTGTTTATCATTTTTTATAATTGATTCTGTAATAATTTATATTGTCTGCTATGTAGCAGAAGGGAGTTACAAAACTCAATTTCACTCTATAACTTGCTATATTGTGACAATAAACCTACCTACCTACCAACTCAAGGGTCAGTCTCCTTCAAAGACCACATTTAAAGACCAAATGCATGAGACAATGTTATCTCACTTCAAAGACCCAGACAAAAAGGAGCTCAGAAATGCACCCTTGTTTTGCATATGGTACACCGTTTGTAGCTTGGTATCGTCAGCATCCCAAAACCCATTGTTCTCAAGTCACTTTCTATTGGTGCATTCAGGCAAAAGAGAATTCACAATTTTGAAAAAAAAAATTTTTAAAGAATATTTGAGGATTTGCTGCTTTTCTCTGCTTTATAATATCACCATAAATTGGATTAACTTTGGACTGTTTGTCAAATAAATCATGCAATTTAAAGACATCAAGTTAATCTCTGGGGAAAACTTTTTTTTTTACCATTTTCTGACACTATAAAACTGACTGATTAATTATTGATAATCATTAGTTGAAGTCCTGCTAGAGAGCCAAAGTCAGGACGTCAATTCTAGGCTAGCCTTCGTTCCACTAGCTTCTGTAACTCAATGCAATCTCTCATTCAGCATTAGTCTTTCTAAAGAATTGAAGCATGTTCCTGGGATTTACTTTTCATATTTTAAGACAAATCAGCATCGATTACTGCTGTTCCCAGACACTGAAAACCTCATGATTTTAACAAAGTGGTGAGAACATAAAAAACTACAGCGCATCTTACCAATGCTCTCTTCTTGAGTGATATTTGCAATTTTTTTGCTGTGATCTTTGCTGTCCAAAAAAAACGTTTACAGCCTTTGCTCCTCTCTGTCCTACTGCTTTTATTTATTAACGATGTCTGAGCTAACTTCAGGCCCTCACCTCACAAAGGTCTAGCAGTTATGGGAAATGGTGTTTTTTAAAGGCATCTAAAAACACAAATGTTAAATATACAACAATAATAGATTGTTTTACCACCCTTCTCTAGACAAATGAAGCAATTCAGTTTCATCACGAGCATGTCAGCCGTTAGCATGGCTGTAAACCTTTAGCCTTTTTACCTAAAATCCAGGACATTCCTGTTGACTGCTTCCATTTATCATGCAATGTTCTTTGTTTCTTATAATCAAAGTTGTGAATACTTTGAACAGTACTTTCTGTCTCAACACAAAAAACAATATGCAACATTTCACCTTTGTGGAATAAGTGTAGTGTTAGTCACACCCTCCTCCTCCTCCTCAGTGGCTCAAAGTTCAACCCATGCACCTGTCACTCACTCTGTCATCTAGCCTGAGGCTGAAGTAACTGCATCTATGAATCATCTTTTTCTTCTACAGGTGGTTCTTTGAAAAAAAATCTCATTTTTTTTAATACCGCCAAGTCCTAACACAGTTTGTGCCTATTTGACACAAAAACAAACAAAGCTGTGGGAGCTTAATACCGAAGATGCAGACAAAATCAATAATGAGCGCTTAAATCCAGAAACAATTCAAACAGTCTCACAGAGCTTATGTTTCACCAGTCGGTTTGTTAGTAGGATCTTAAAGAGTTTTGCTGAAATTTAGTGGACAAACAGCCTTACTGCTAAAGATAAGTTGACTATATTTTGACAGCAATGTCAATCCCCAACCTCCACCTTGCAACACTGAATACCCATGATGAATGTCTTTGATGCACCAGCATATCTAAGTGTACTTCTAAGAAGTACACATGGATAAGCGACTTAAACTGTTATATATGTCAGAGGTTGCACGCCTCTGGAGGAACTACAGGTCAAGTGTCGTGCTCAGGGGCACACTGGTGGATGTATCACAGTGGGAAATTAAACCTGGGTCTCTCACACCAAGGGCATGTGTTTTATCCAATACAACATCACCACCCCTATTAACACTGGAATCATGTTACTGTCAGAGATTTAAAGGATGAGGGGTGGATGGAGTACACGCTGTGCTTGCAAGCTCATTAAACAACATCGTAATTGATGAGTGAAGAAAGAAAGCAGCGGAGAGATGAGGGGAGAGGAGAAAGAACCGTCAAGGGCAGAAACAACTTGATGAAAGTGTCCTAATCGCTGCCTTCCGGCCAGAGGAAGATCAATTGTCAACGACAGGAAAGACGGATGAAAAGAAAAATCCTCCTGGTGATCCCGTTGTTTCCTAAGTTAGATCTTCTGGAGCTTTTCAAATAATTAATGTGTGTTTATCTCAATCACTCATCTGCAGTCTGATATTTGGGATATTTCTAGCTTTTGCTAAATCTCTCACATTGGTGCAGGAACCTTGGAAAAAAATTTATGTTGGCAGTTGGTGTGAACGAACTATTAATATTTTTTTTTATTATTATTATTATATATTTATTGTTATTTTCTAGCATAATCCAGCCCCTGAACTCACCACCACCACCACAGAAGCCACTGTTCAGAAAAATTTGATTTAAGATCAGTGTACACTGGCTTTAAAGGAATTCTGTCAAATACTTGGTCCATGAAAACATTGGCTGAGTGTGTGGCGCATAAGTGATTATAAAGGCAAACCAAAATGCACAGTCTCTCAAAGAGCAGTGGCTGTACTGAAAATGGCATTGCTTGATCACAAAATGCAAATGTGTCTGGCATTCCTCAACTTGCTCCACACTGACGCAGGACTATAAATCAGGTCTAACCAGACCAGCTTCACTACAACATCTGATAAAAGCTGTGTACCATGGAACGTCCGATTTTTAGCTCTAGGAACCAGTGACCATTTAGCGATAAGCTAATCTCATAGCAAATCTGTGCATGCCCTCCTTTGTAACCTGATAAGGAACAATATAGCTAACTTGTAACTCTCTAAGCTTTTACACTACAAAAGCAAAATAGAGTATAGAGGAGAGTTTTACCTCCAGGTTTCTTTCAGAGTTAATTGCTTTTTTATTGTGCTACTGATATTGCAACAGCAGATTCTGACAGGTAATACTATACATACTAATTTGGATGAGCCCGTCCTTACGGTTATTGTACGTACTGTATACTGCAAACATTTTTGAGAGGCAAACTGCCCAGGCCTTTGTCATCCAAATCTCTGCAGGAAGTACAGTTGTGCATGGAGTCTGCCCCTGGTGTGGTGTGAATAAGGGTGTCTAATACGATAAACTAAAGTCCAGAATTCCCTGGTTGTGTGTGCAAAAAGGGATATCTAGGGAGCGTCTGAAGGTATGAAAAAATACCTGATAATCAACACCACCGGCAGGCTGCCCTGGTCTGACATATGTTCACCCTGATCAGGAAAACAAACTGTATGACAAAAAAACAAACAAATTGTAATATTAAATTGCATTGAGAGGGGTGTTTGAAGCTGCTTTAAAAAATTTTTTTACAAAAACTTCTCCGTCTATCCGTTCCACATCTCCAGCCAAGAGGGAACAGAGTCTATCATTTGAGAGGAGTTTGTTGGATGTGGCAGGGCAGTGGTGCTAATTTATGGGTCAATATAAACTTCCATCACCACAGACTGAAGCGGAAAGCTGTGCTGGCCTGAGGAGGCAGTGATGAGGAATGGAGCAGAACCTCTAAATCATAGACACAGAACATATAAGACAGGGGGAAAAGGGCTCATGCAGGGTGTCACTGTAAGAAGAACTGAAGATTTTACAGAGGCTCCAAATACATACAATTATATACAGGATGTCACAAAAGTGAGTACACCCCTCACATTTTTGTAAATATTTGATAATATCTTTTCATGTGACAACACTGAAGAAATGACACTTGCTACAATGTAAAGTAATGAGTGAAAGCCTGTATAACAGTGTAAATTTGCAGTCCCCTCAAAATTACACATCACACAGCCATTAATGTCTAAACCACTGGCAACAAAAATGAGTACACCTCTAAGTGAAAATGTCCAAATTGGGCCAAAAGTGTCAATATTTTGTGTGGCCACCATTATTTTCCAGAACTTTTCCTGCCCACCCCGGGGCAGCCACCCACCGCCCCCCAGAAAGGGGCTCACCTTCCCATTCAGAAATTCAGAAAAAAAATGTCCCACCTCCAGGTACATGTTGAACCGCTGTATGGTTTTGGCCACAGGGTCTAGGCAATCTTCTTATAGCCTAGGCCATCTTTATACTCCGCCAGCCTCCAGGGGAAATTCGGGGTTCAGTACCTTGCCCAAGGACACTTCCACATGCAGCCTGGAGGAGCCGGGGAGTGAACTGCCAACCTTCCGATTAACGGGCAACCCGCTCTACCTCCTGAGCCACAGCTCCTATGAAGAGCAACAATTCTTTTTTTTCATATCCCCAGAGAGTTCTTTGAATAGACAGTATATTACTGGACGAAGCCACCTCGCTGATTTGAATGGAGAGCAGTGAAGCCAGTTTTTGGACCAATAAAATACTACTGGTCCAGCGTCTACTGCGCATGATCGCGCAGCATAACCGGGGTTTACGGCAGAGACACCGTAATTCTGGTAGCTGCATAGCTGCGCCAACAAAAAGTCTCATGGCTCAGTGTGTTTGTCTGAATCGGATCGTCACTGATTAATCAGCCCACCTACGAGGCTCACCTGTCAAACACCAATGCAGCGTCACTGATCGCTGTATAGTTTTTTTTAGATTGCTGAGAGCTTATAATCTAAGCAATACGGTTACATCTCTCATGTGCAATGGGGTATCACAGGGTTTTGACGTCATTTTTGGGCCTACATGGATCCCTCCGTGCAGGCTTTGGTCGGCTTCACTGTCTGATCTCCGGCTTATCCCCTTGGTTCTTTACCATGAGGTGCCATGTTGAACTTCCACTGACCAGTATGAGGGAGTGTGAGAGCGACACCAAATTTAACACACCTGCTCCCTATTCACACCTGAGACCTTCTAACACTAACGAGTCACATGTCACCGGGGAGGGAAAATGGCTAACTGGGCTCAATTTTCACTTAAGGGTGTACTCACTTCTGTTGCCAGCGGTTTAGACATCAATGGCTGTGTGATGTGTTATTTTGAGGGGACAGCAAATTTACACGGTTATACAGGCTCTTCAAGATCACTGCGTTACATCCATCACTTCCGACAGTAATTACAAAAGTGGAATCACTCCAAGGTGGCGTTGGGTGAAAAGAAGAAGTTTATTAGTGCGGGAATAATTCATGTTACTAACAAGATGAGTTAAATTTGTCAGATCTGAACCACAGACAGAATACAGAACCACCCCTGCAAGAGGAAGGGCCCGGTGATGGAGGGGAGAGTCAGATGGTGTTATGGATCAACTAGTTTCTCTGTTAACTGCTGATTTTCACCTCAACGCATCGATGGATGCCTCTGGAAACAGCAGATGTTGAAAAAGAGAAGATGACATTAAGCGGTCTTTGTAAATGTCTCGTTGTTGTCTTTTTCAATAAAATTTCAAAATGCACCCATCTGCTTCTTTTGGAGGCTTAGTGAAACAAGCATTAAGTCACATTTGGTGTTTTTTTAACTATCTGTATCATTTGGCGACCTTCTAATAGGCCCTTTTCACAGAAGACATTATGGCATGTCACAGCAGGAAAAAGCACTGGTATAATTGATAACCTTAATTAAAGAGCTCCAGTTCCAGGGTCTTAGTCTTGTGCATGCCGGTTCACTGGCATGGCTTAATAATTCATCTAAATGGCCAGAGCCATCATTAACAGTATTAATTACACATCTGTTTTTCCTACTATGACACATTCAAAAGTCTTGAAGAATGTCTATTACAGCCCCAATTTTCTGAAAATTAAAACCAATTCATTAATTAATACTCAATCACTTTTTGCATTAAAGAGGTTTAAGATTTTTACAGTAGGCAGATGGAGCATCATACATCTGCTTAAAATGTATTTCCATTTTAAAAATAAATCAGAGTTGAATAGGTCACTGGTCATGTGCTACCTTTGCCTAACTTTGAGCAGGGAATAAACCTGTCTCATGAATGAATGTAATGTGTAAAGGCAGCTGCTACAAGCTTAAGGTAGTTTCAGTAGGTTTTCTTAGGTAAAGAGACACAAAAAGTGTTAAATGGGACTTGGATATGCGTCATGTGCCTAGTTGATGGCTTAAAAGGTAGATTACTTCACACATTAGCCCTGTCTGTATGGCTGTGTGTGATTGGTCAAGTGTTTGGCCAGGAGACCAAAACATGGGCTTTTAAAGTCTGACACTGTGGGTCCACCCCATAGTCCACCCTCAGACAAAACGGAGGCAACCATGCTGATTTTTTTTTTGGCCTACATTTATTTACATTTTGGAAATTTGGCAACATTAAAAGTATGCCGAATTAGCCATTAGCAGTTCCTGTTCGCAGTGTGATTATGAAGAAAACTTAAAAACGCGATAATTCTCAGGCAAGTTCTGTGGTTATAACAAGCTTCTGTTTTTTTAGTAGCAGTAGATTTAAAGATTTTTATACATGGATACACATTTGGACGTTAAAGATAATGATAGCCCCAGAATGTGTAAGTCAGACTGAATGTAAAAAAATCACATTTCTGGGTTCAGATTTGACTGAGAAAAAGTAGCTTAAATAATTTAATTGCCTCCTTGAGCTGCCGACTGCTGGGAAGCAGGTAAAACTACAATAACCCCCAGTTCAACACATGGACCTCTGGACATTCAGACCTCTGGTCTGAATTCTGTTCCTCTTCATAGTGTCATTACATTGGCTACCACACACACACACACACACACACACACACACACACACACACACACACACACACGTAAGTGTCTAAACATTTTCTATCACATATAGACTAAGATCAACTGCTAAATCTTCTAGTTTTGCTACTCATAAATTGCATTTCAATGACAACTACATTGTAAAACTTGCATCATCGGCAATACTGAGATGGGGTGAAGGGGCTAACTGTAACATATGTTCAATAATTCTAGCACCAAACCTCATTTCAGTTATAGCTGGAAAGGACAATCAGTTTTCACAAGGGACAGCGGTGAAATTCCTCCACACATTTTGACACCACGCAGCTCCTCGCTGTAATATCTTGAGGTTTATCTCATTTACCGCAGAGGCCTAACAAGGGGAATTGATGAAGTGAACACAGAAGTGGTTCTGCATAAAATGATTTAGAGCCTGTGTTAATACCCACAGAGAGAAAGGGATTTTAAATTTCAAATTCCTCCACTACCGCAAACAAAACCGGGACCTATTTACTTCAACAAGAGCCAGGTCTTCAACCTTTCCCATCTAAAAGGAAAAGGGAGATAAGGACTCACAACTCATCAACCAACACATACACATGCATAAGTGTGAATATCAGAAGTGTTGATCTGCAAAAGCGGAAAGCTGTAAAACATAAAATCAGGCCGGAAAACCTGCAGAAAGTTTTTTTCTGTGTCTGTGCTTCCAGCTGCCCAACTAAGGAGAAATTGAGAAAAAAAATTACTAAAAATAATTTATTTAAAAGATATATATTTTTAAACAGTTCCTCATTTAAAAGCTGTAACAGTGTCCCAGTGGTTCCTCTATGACTGAGTAGGTGTAATGAGTCGTGCTGCCTTTAAGAGCTTATAACAATGAAAGAACTAGTAATTAGTTTGAATGTCCCATGTTGGTCACTAAAGCTCTGGGGGGACGGCTTTCCCTGGCTCCCCATGAGGCCACAGTAGTACAGAATGGATGGGTTGGGAGGTGTGAGGTTCTTACAGTCTCAACTACATTTAAATATATTTGCAATTTGTCTTCGTTTGCAGCACCATGCTGTATTAAAGAAAATACTTCTCCTCAGGAAAGGTCTGCCGTTTTTTGGTTATTCTTCTGTTTTGTAAAGAAAGAGCAAGGAATAAAAGAAAGGCAAGCAAACCAAAAAATCCAACACAGAGGGCGAGTTTATCGAGTAGCTGATCAATAAGTGCAACCTCAGCCAGAAGAGGAGTCAAATAAAGAAAAATTAGGACAGAAAAGAAAGCAGAGACACAAATACCTCTGACTGCTGATTACAGCCTTGGATGGTGGAAGGCAAAATATGTTGTAGTGGCCAATGTGTGTATGGCCTTCGACACATAGACTGAATAACAAGCGTAATGAGTAGATGATCGGCACAGCATTACAAAAACACAGGATGATAGATTGACGGGGGGGAAAAAAAGGAGATACTGCCTGCAGCCTTGGGAAAAAAAATGATGAAATGTTGGGAGGTGTGGACAACATGTTAACGTTAAGACAGAACTGGAAATGCAGGAAAATAGAAAAAGCAAACAAATTAAGAACAGGAAAGGTATAACAAACAGAAGCAATGTGCAACAGAATCCCAGCCGTGGAGAGAAAGACAGACCTGTGAGCGTGGCATTTGACAGACAGAATTACAGACAGCACACTGACCTGTGAGCACGGCCTTTGCGGAGGGTTCAGCCAGGTCCAGGGCAGACTTGCCGTCGGTGTTGCGGATGTTGGGGTCGGCTCCATGCTGCAGTAGCACTGTACAACAACAGGGCAGACACAGACAGTAGCTGAGCTCCTGGACTGACATGCAAACTCCCTGACACACACCTCCTCCTAGTCTTCCTCCTCCTCCTCCCCCTGCTGCTGAACCACATCCTGCTCCATAAACTGCTCTTCCTGGACCTCCTCCTTTTTCTCCTACTTGCTCCTCTGCTATCCCTCCTGTTCCTCCTCCTCTGCTTGGGTCTCCTGGCTCCCCTGGTAGCCCTTCAGCACGTTCTGCTTCACATTTCTCTTCTCCTCCTCCTCCAGCTGCTCCTCCTCTGTTGCCATCGTTGCTCCCTCGGCTGCCCCTGGCTGCCCCTGCTCTGCGAGCCATGCTGCCGATGTAAACAGACATGCCACAACAAGAGCAGCAAAAGCTACGCTACACCACACCGCCAGGGAAACAGCGGACCTTACAAAGCGGCTACGTGACCAGCTACAAAACACATCACACTTCCATGGAGGAGGGGTGGAAGCTGAGAAAATAAATTAAAATGAGTGAGGAACGGAGAGACGAGTGGATACAGCTATTCAAAGCAGCAGCAGCGACGAGGCGGGCAGGCAGTGCGAGTGGAGAGACTCTCGCCTCTCCGACTGACTGAGCGATGCAGCGGAGAGCAAGATGAGAGAGCAGAGGAGAGGGGAGAGGGGAGAGGGGAGAAGGGGGGGGGGGGCTGAGAGGATGGAAGAGGTGGAGGACAAAAAGAGGGGAGGGGGAGCAAAACAAAACAAGAATGTTGGTTTGGGTGATAGAGAAGGAGAGAGAGCAGGAAGTCCTAAAAACAGAGGAAAAGATAGGAGAGACGAGAGGAGAGAAGAGAAGGAAAAGAAGGAAGAGAGGAGGGGAAAGGCAAGAATAGAGAAGAGGAGAGGAGAAGGAAGTTGAAAAAAGAAACATGAGGAGAGAAGAGGAAATAGGAGAGGAGACGGAAGAGGATAGGAAAGAAAAGGAGATGAGAAGGAAGAAGAGAGGAGAAATGAAACGAGGAGTGGAGAGGAAAGAAGAGTAAGAGCAGAAAGAAGGAAGAAGAAAGGAGAGGAGAAAAGAAATGAGGAGTGGAAAAGAGAGAAGAGGAAAGGAAAGAAGAGAGAAGGAATGAGGAGAGGAGAAAGAAGAGAAGGAGAGGAGAAAAGAGGAGAAAAAAACAAGGTGGAGGAGAAAGAAGAGAGGAGAGAAGACCAGAGGAGAGGAGAAATGGCGGGAGACAAGAAAGAAAGGAAGAGAGAGGGCAGAATCATGTGACTATCGAACAGGTATGAGCGGAATAACAAACTCCTGTTAACAACCTGTGCTCAGTTTTTTTGTAAATAGGCTCTTTTGAGGGGGCTAATGTCAATACCCTCACCGCCTGCCTCTCCACCTCGATTCCCACTATTGTGATAGCTGAACAGTTCCCTGTGCACATGCCCTTTGACTTGTGTTCACTTCAAAGTACCCTGCTCAAACAGGGCAGAGAGGAGGGTAGAAGTGGAGACGATCATGTAATGTAATGTTGTGTGTATGTACGTGCACGTGTATGCGCATGCATGTGTGCGTGCCTCTGCCACAGCACTGACGCAGACCTTAGTCACCCACTCGCCCCTCAACAAAAATATGATTTAGCTCTGCACCAATCCTCCACACACATGCACGCGAGCGCGCGGGAAAGATCACACACACACACGGATCCTGATACCCAACTGTGAGAGAATAAAGATATGCCCATAGTGAGGCAGAGGGAAGCAGTCTGATGCACAACCACACCGCAACACGCTTAGAATGGTTGACAGATCTGCCAATCCGGCATGCGACACTGTGTCTGATTCATGTGCAATTGTCAACTTCTAATTTTTCGTTTTCAGTTTTGTTTCTAATGCACATGGCTCGCCTGTAATACCTGCAAAATCCTTCTCTGAACAACCTAAATCCCTCTTTTGGACAGGATTAGTTTTCAGGACAATGTCAGATTTGAAATGGTTATCTTCTGACTATCTGCAATGTCTACATCCAATCAGTAAGTAACGGCACAAAACTGGGATAAACTTCTCAACCTGTCTCTGAGGTGTGGTGTACAATGTGACTCAAGGGGACAAAGTGCTGCTGAAGGACGAAAGCAGCAGACAACGACAGTCAAAGAGCAGACGCGTGTATTGTCATGCAGTCTGTGAACACTTACCGCAGCTGCTTTACAGTTGTTGAGCAGCAAGTATGGCTTTTACTTGGTCTAAATTTAGATTTGGACATTTTTTGCCACTTTTATGTCTCTACACCAAATAGTGCTGAAACGATTAGTTGATCGATATTTAAAAATAATATACTGTATATAATAGACTCATTTGTCCCTGATATATATCCAGGAAAATTTCCTGCATTTGGCCTCACAAAAGTAAGGGTTACACTGCCTTTCTCTGTTTTACATTATTTATTCAATATCTTTGAGTTCTGGGCTGTTATAGTTGTACAAAACAAGCAACATACTGTATGTCTTTGCGAGTTCACTAAAACACCTTAGCAAGGCATCTCACAATTTCACCAAATAAATAAAATATGGACCCATGATAAAAAATGTATTTGAAAAGCAGGGGTTTTAGGGCATAAGGAGACAAATATTAATGTATTAATGCAGCACTCAAAAATGTCAGCAATCAAAAAGTGGTTTACAAAAACCAAACAACATTGTCATCTGCAGAAGAAGCAGAACATACAGTAGCAATGCCCAGACTGACTGTTGTATCACATCGTCCCCCTCCACCTCAGAAATTCAAAAACAAATGTTAGCCGGGAAAGGCTGGAGTCTCGGTTGCCCCTGATCATATCAATAACCAATAAAAGTACACTGAGGAGAAGTGGGGACACAGTTAAACAGAGCACTGAACTGCCATTTATTGTTAAACCCACAGCCCATCGTATGGCAGCCTTAGGATTTCCAAGATCTTCTTATCCCCAAGTTTGTTGATGAGATTTTCATTGCCAGACTTTGAGCTTGGAGGGATAGAGGACTGGTAATGAGAGATTAAATTCTCACTCAAGTTGTCCAGAGGAGACCGGAGAAGAGTTTAGAGCATCCACCATGCTGAGCTGAAGTTACAGTCGAATCAGACTTGATTTGACTCTTATTCTGCTGCCAAATCTCTAACCTGGCAGGCTGACAGGCTACCAAAACTCGGTCCAATGAGCAAGCAACAAGAGGCCATGTGTTTTTTGTTTACATGCCATGGCTTGCTTCTAGCTGTGCAGTTAGGATGGCAAACCAAAAGTCAGCTTTCCTCCTCTGGTTAACACCAGACAAAACAAACCAGTGGACAAAAGACACATTGTGGAGGTCCATCTGAGTGGTTTAACCTCACCAAAAAGTTTATAATGCTGGATTTGTAAGGCTATTGTTACAAAGCTTTATGCTGACTAGCTGAGAACTGTTTTCAGCACTCAAAGCAACATTGCTACGCAGTTCCTTGATGGAATCAAATCTAAATCACCTGTGCTGCATTATTTGATTTGTGAAGGTTCAAAATAGATATTCTAAAAGAAACAGAAAAGGAAACATCATAACCATGTTGAAACCTTAATTATAAACTGTATTTGTTATACAAATAATATAGTTCTTTGCACTGCGATTTAGCTCTTTCCCTACAAGTCTTGTTTAGTCAACATTATTGGACCATTTTCCACATACATATCAGACTTTTTCCTACATTCATTGGTTTCACATCATGTCAGACACAAAAAAAATGATGCACACGACATATTTAGTCATCATAGTCAGTTTTCTTGCGGTTGTATGGGAATGCTGAAAAACATTCCCCATGTAGCTGCAGTATCTCATAAATTGTTTGTGTGTTCTGAAAATGTTTGCCTTTTGAACCCATAGCGAATGACAGATTTATCATCCTCTTGCTTCACAAAATGTGCCACGGATGTTTTTTCAGAAGGTGGAAGAGCTCCGACATAACGGTACTAGGGATACACGATCCTGTACTACTTCTACCCTATTACTCTCATTTTTTTGTAGAAACAGATATTAAAAAAGACAAACAACATTTGCAAAAATGTATCATTTTACAAATGTAGACATAGACATTCACCCCTGAAAAATAAGTAAATTATCTCACTTAGGGGAGGATATCTCACATGCCAGTGCAACATTTTATTTTCAAACAAAACCGTAACAACCAAGCGCCATATATTTTTCAAGCTGCAAACTGTAGCAAGCACTGTAACAGGGAGCGCTCTATTGCACAAAATAAAAGCAGGTGTAGTCCTAAAACCTCAGTCATTAGGATGTGCTTTAAAGCATAACAAACAAGGCTGGGGAGGGGATCAGGTCTGGGCTGTGGCTGAGCTAATATCTCTAGTCAGCTGTTCACACTGCTCCAGCAAACTCCTCACCATGTGTTTTAGACGAGAGAAGGCAGGTTGGGATTGCTTAAAATGTCCTACAATCTTCCTCCTCATTGAAACACAGTCAGTTATACTTTAGGATGGGGATCGAGACCTGGTTCTATAAGGATATAATCAATAATAATCTAGCGGGACCTATAATGTAACGTAAATGCATAGAGTAAGTTACATGGAATAAAACCTTCGAGAGTAAAAAGACAATGCTTCATCAATACATCTGTTTAACAAGCAGAAGCGTGTAAAAAGCCTTGTTTCAATCTGCTCTGTCCACAGTCTCTCATCCTCTATGTTTTATATAAGCACAGCTAACGTAAGCTTGGCAATTAGCCACTTGTACAAACCAGCTAACTTAAATTGAAAGCTATCTGTAGTCTAACTGTTAAGCTTAGTGTGCCATGTAGCTTAACATTTAGTACATTTTTACCTGTAGTGCATCACAGCAGAGAGTGAGGGAAGGACTGATGCCATATTGCAATAGAGATGTCTTTTTCTGAAACTGTGCTAAACGTCCGAACCTGACAACATGTTTGTTTGGCTCTAGCTGCCTGCACCCGCATCTGCGTGGCTACATCCAGGCGCAGCAACATAACGCCCAGAGCTCGACAACAGCAGCGGCGCATGTTACAGCATTGTTTGATTCTCATCGGCCAAAAATAATTTTCTGATATGATGATAGTGAAAATATGCCCATATCTGCAGATATTATATCGGATCGATAATTATCGTGCATCAAGACGGCACACAAACATGCTTAATGCTGGGCTAATCAGAACAATGAGGTAAGCCTCAATATGTCCCAATAACATTGTTGTAGATTCAGTGTGGCCTCAGAACAGACAGTGGAGTGTTTGGATGACAGGTGGCAGCAACCGTAACATTATCTGCATGGCCTGCTCCCTCCAAAGCCTGGTGACTCTTACTCCAAGACGATGGGTCTCAAGCAAGAACATTTTAGTATTTTTTTACTCTTTATCCCTCTTGCTTTTTTATCAGATTCAGTCTAAAGTCTCTGCGCAAATTGGTCATAAAACTGTTTGTTTCAACCTGATGAATGCCACCTGTCCATGAAGAGGTGCACGGTTTGTGAGGATGATCAACACCCCTAAATTGCTAAGTAAGGCTGCCTGTTCGCTCCACTTGTGGCAGGTTTCATTCATGAAAATGAGGAAGAGGAAGAGTTGAACACTACAGGGTTTCAAGTCCCGCTATTGGAAATCAGCTGAGGAAAACCTGACAAATTTAGCAGTGTCAGAAGTTATTTAGTATTAGAGGACCCGAACCAATTAGAAAATATTGATAGTGTTGCAAACGACATGCCATTAGAGAATTGATGGTGAACACATCCTGCTACAGCAAAGGTGTTCATGGCTTAAGGCCCATTTATACTCCTGCGTAGGGTCTACAAGTCTACAAGTATAAATGCATGGCTACGTGCGTAGCCTAAGCCGTAGGTACGCACGTAGCCATGCATTTATACTTGTGCGTAGGTCTGTCTGTCATTCTGCAATTACACCCCCAAACGCTAGTCGGCAGTAGCGCTACAGCGTCCACTGTGTTGACTTTTGCTGGCCAAGCAGGCTAACTTCCGGTTTAGCGCTCCGCTAACGTAAATGGGGGTAAAATTGTATACGTGCGCCTACTGCGCTACTGCCGACTAGCGCTTGGGGGTGTAATTGCAGAATGACAGACAGACCTACGCACAAGTATAAATGCATGGCGTAGGTATGCACGTAGACCCTACGCAGGAGTATAAACGGGCCTTTAGATGGGAGGCCGTCAAGGTGATGAGATGGTCCCGGCGATGGACACAATGATAACGTTACAGAAGGTGACGTTACACACTGTCAGCTGTTATAAAAAGAGGGTGATCGTGGAAGACGCTGATGCAGCTGTGAGAACTGGCCTAGCACCAACTGAACTGTACAAGATGCCCACATGAATCATAAAATCTATTAAAAAATAATTTAGATCAAAGGAATTTTAATTCTAAAAAAGCGTTTTTCCCCCTGTAGAGAGAGGCAGACTATCTGTACACGAGGGGACTGAACTAAGTTCTAAGTTTGAGAGAATGCCACAGATTCTCTTTAATCACTTTAATCTTTCTGTAAGAGCCATTGTTTCTTTTTAGGCCCATTGAGAGGTTTCAACAAGCTGGTACAGAACTAAGAGCAAACCAACTGAGAGGCATTCAGGCTGTTAAATCAGGCATCTTGAATTAAACAAAGCTATAAATAGAGCTGGTCATACAGGAACAGGAGATCATTCTAGCATCTAAGTTTAAAGTTAAGTTTCTGTAGTGTCTAGATTTTCTGTCTTATTCCCAAAGTGTTCTTTTCAACTGCTTGTGGTGTGAAGCACTGCTCAGACTGAAAATCAAAAGCAAGCATGAATGAATGAAGTCTAAGACAATAGAGAGAAGTTCCTTTACCTCAATTTCAGTGGCATTCGTAATAACAGATAAATCAATAACTGGTCTCAGTCCTGGCCAAAGGGTGAAGCTTGTGCACAGTGATCATCAGAGCTCCACAAAGCCCTCTGCTGCTATGCAGTCTTTCAGGGCCCAGACATTCTGCAGCAGCTATCACAGTGAAATAAAAAAATGACTGGAGCAATGTTTCCTCCTTGTTGCTTCCCAGACTGATGCTGGCAGCAAGGTGACGCCGACTATCATTGCCATTACCACTTACACTGAGCAATACTTTTCCATTAAGATCATAAAGATTATCCTACAACTTAGTGCTCAGGCGGTTTTCATGCAGTGGCATATCTTGTCTACTTCAGATTGTCCTCGGGGATCTGTAATACAGCCTCTGTATTTTTCATTTCACCTTTAAAGACCAACCGCTGCTGCTGATGTCCTCTCTGAACTGAGCCTGTGGTGCTGTTTCACTTTTGAAAATTAAAACTTGGTTGGTGGGGCGCTCATATATTGTAAGACAAAGAAATCAACGCCCCTGTGTCCCCTGTGTGGGCTTATAATAATCAGCAACACAGTAATTGCAATATACAGGTTATTTGCTCCTTTATGCTTAATGGAAAATAATCGCGTACAGTCTGTGGGTGGTTTATTATAGTCTCTAAAATTATTGTGTGATTATAGAGAAGTGCAGGTTGGGACTTTGGAGGGGCCGGGAAGGAGATTTTATATACCCACAAACATTAGACTTTAAAACCAACAGAGAATTTAATATCTAAAAACGTTGCCACAGCCTCACCACCACAGATGAAACATATTAAGCAGTGTCATTCAGGAACCACTGACTTTGGCACCCACAAGAACAATGCAGCTCTACCACAACAACCTATTGTGGCAACCTGTGACACTGTTTAGTGTTTTCTGCTTCTGTTGTGTTTACACGGTTAATGTTGATTTCGCATACAACACGATGCGAAGTGCGCCACCCATGAGCTGAGATAGCATGGGTGCATGGGTGCGCATACGTGGGCCGTACAGTTTAGCTCTGTTGATGTGGACGCGGACGAACTATTATGCTGCAAGCGTATGCGCCGGCAACATTCAGCAGTTCTTATCAAATGAAACAGTCCCTTCACTCATGGTTTCAATGGTAAACCACCACAAGAATGACAATTCTCAACAAAAAGCACTATATTCTAAGGAGAAACATTTTAATAAACATAAATCATAAAGTAACATTTCTATTTCAAACAAATGGTGAACTTGTTAATACATTTTAACAAAACTCCCTTCCCCGTCGTGCATCATGGGAATTCTGAGGGACGGACGTAGGCTGCGCAAGGGTTTATTTGCGCCGTCAAAGTCCAATGGAAGCCTCTCAGAAGTTTTTCAGCAGCGGAGCGTGCAGCCTGCCCCACGTTGACTTGTTTTTAGTACGGTGTGTCCTTTTTGTGCTTCTACTATCTTCTTCAAAGCTCTCTGTGGCTCGCTTTCGTTCATCGTCTTGACGGGTGCATCTAGCAACTACCACAGGGAGCATTTTGCCTGAATAAGAGCGTTTTGCCTGCCGGATTTTGCAGACACGTTTAGATTTTGATTAGTGCTTGCTTTTTGAGCTTCTACTATTATTAAGTAGGCTACGTAGTTAAATTGTTTCTTTTTTGTCTGAATTAGCTGTGTTTATTGTTGATAAATGATCGGATATTTTACCAGGTATTTTATTTTGAAAATTGACCGGATTCCCTGCCGTTTCTGAGTTCCTGTCCAGTTCATCTGCTCTGTGCTGCTTGATGCTGGGACGCTTCTGGGACGCATTGCAGCGCTTCTGGTGTGAGCACAAACATTTAGTAGAATGGCTGTGATCAGCTCTGTCAGCAGCGAAGCAGACGGACTCAGTGGACTTCTGGAGTGAGTCCAGGGTCATGTAAACTTGGTTTAAATGACTTTGGAGCAGGTGGGGCCCTTGATGAAGTTCCGCTCCCACTGTGCTGAGAGTCTAGCTCTGCCCCCGGCGCCACCACACAAAAAAATCATGTGCAGCGCTTTACCGTGTGAGATCAAAATTTTTATCTCAAGCAGACAGTCTCAACGCTGATGGGCACGTGACGCTACGAGGAAGCTCCAGAGCTTATGAGCAAATAAATAGCAGCAGCCTGACTGGGTTATGCTCAGGTTAAGGTGCCATTTAACGGCAGGAGGAGCTCAGAGTTAATTGCTTTTATTATCTTTTTACTTGGAATTTTTGAATCTCTGTGGGACTACTTCTTATTTATACAGACCGGACAAATCAGGAGACTGCTTGGAGAAAAGTAAGCGAGGAAGTTTAACATCTGGGTAAGTTCAGAAAATGTGTGTCTGTCACTTGATCCCAGCTATCGTTGTACTTAACTATTAAGGAACTTAGCATAGCATAGCCCTGATCGATCCCAACTCCACTCTAAAGTTGCTTGCTGACATACCTGACAAAGCATAACTTAATATGTTTAACAAATCGGCATCTTTATGTAGTTATTTCATCAGTTTGATCTGTTTATTGCAACTAAATGACAGCAAAATGTTTAGTTTGCTGTAGTAATGGCGTGCTGTGTTTATTCACGTTATCGAGTTGTGTGTGAACCCTTGTGCGAGTAGTCCAGCGGTCAAGGTGTTGCAACATTAAAATTTGCGTTGCATGTGAACAGACGCAAACAAAAAAAGTCCAAATGCCACTACATGATTTTTCATTAACTCTCCGACGTTCACTGTGCAATCAGACGTCCTGCAAATCAGTTAGTACATACGACAGACTCTTTATTCTTTCGTTTTTGTGAGCTTACCAATACAGACGTCTATCTTGCCCTTGATGGCAGCTTCATGGAGTGGCGTGTAGTTCCAGTTGTCTCGAGCATTGGGGTCAGCCCCCTGACACAGCAACAAGGACACCACCTAGAAACAAAAGGCAGAACATCCTCATTTACTCTTTATTTGCCAAAAAAAAGGTGGTGCTTTTAGCAACATTGGAGTTTTCCCCCTACTTGAGCCGGTAAACCTTAATCAAGCAGTAAAGTTGCGTCGCCTCTGTGTCTGTCAATCCCACACCCCATCTTACCCTCACTCGTGAAAAGATGCCTAGACACGCCTTCACTTAAGGCAGCAACTCGTTCCCAACTTGAAGGGTTTACAGTAATCCTCCATTTTCCAGCTGAGATATTCCACAATCTGAAAGCCAGACCCCTACACCTAACCTTGCACTGCCACCCCACCACAACATTTTTAGTTGCAAATCACACTTGAAAACAAAAACAAAAACAAAAGAACACAAAAGCAAGGCAAACGACCACTTTTGGAGGCGGTTGAGTGACTGGTTTCAGTTTGGCCAGTGTGTGCTCTCATCACAATGCTAATCATCGAGCTACATTAGCACAGCGCTTCACTGGCAAGGCTGCAAAGTGCTCTCAGAGAAGGTTCTAAAAAGCCTCCAACACATTTGAAATTGTAAACATTAGATTGATCGCTGGGGTTAATGGCCACAAGGGACAAAAAGCATTAGCACATCTGTCTCAGATGTTCCAAAACATCATCCTGAATGGGCTGGACCAGAATATCAAAATACTGGGTAAAACCTACACCCCTGCACCCATTCTGGATTTTACCACCACACCTATTCTTGTGCACAAAACTGGACATTGGAAAAGTAGCATACATTTTTCACCTTTCATCATACAAGTACACTCAGAGTTGTGGTGAAGGCATAACACAAGTGAGGTATGCAATGCTTTCTGAAATACCAGTGGAAGAAGATACTAAGGTACTAATACTACACTGTGAAAATATTCCACTACAGAAAACGTCCTGCCTTACATAAATAAAAAGTATGTAAGTATTATCAGCACAATGTGCTTCAAGTATCTAAAGTAAAAGTACTCATTCTGCAGTAAAATGGTCCCTGGTCAATGTTTTTCTATTATGAGGTTTCTAAATGAATATTACTGCTGTATATATTGAAGTTGGTGCTCATTTTCTCCATTTGGTAGTTTAATCTACAGCAATGCATCCTTTTCTAAAAGATCATCATATGTTTGGAGTGTCGCAGTCCTATGAGATCCACGTCTGTAAAAAGTCAACTTTTCATGAGCTCAGAAAAACTGCTGTTCTCAGCTTTGTGACGATGCATTTTATAACTAATCTGAGAGTTTCTTTTTCAGTTTACTTAGCTGAAGAAAAAGTTTATCTCAATCCATAAAGGAACACTTGGACCTTTAGCAAGGGTAAAAGTAAGGGTAAAATAAAAGTGTAATCTGTAATTAGCTAGTAAATAAAGCTGTGAAGTGTAAGTTGCATAACATGAAAAAACTCAAGTCAAGTACAAGTATCTCGAATTTGAAGTACAGTACCTGAGTAAATAGATTTAAATTAAAATAAATTAGTCACATTCCACCACTGTGAATTACTACATGGCAAAATAAACCCGCTTCTAACACAAATACACCATCAAAATGTTGCCCGTTTAAGTCTCACCTCGGAGTGACCAAATGAGCAGGCGTTGTGAAGCGGGATCAGACCCCCGTCATCCCGTGCGTGCACATTAGCGCCTGTCTGAAGCAGGTGGTCCACCACATCTTTCCGGCCAAAACCTGGGAAAGGAAGGGAGATAGGTTAAAGGTTAAAGTGGAGAGATGGGGGAGGGGGGTAGTTGGGGAAAGGACGGAGAGAAGTAGGAACAAGGAGATGATGGTTACATCAACTGAACGGAGTGTGCGATCCAACGAAGGTTAAAATCAAGAGCAACTGGACTTGGGCAACTGGAGTGTGCGATATTATGATATTAGATCATGAACGATTCAAATGTCTACACGATCTGCCTTTTCAAAGAGATCTTTAGTACCGTGCTCTTTTTATATACAGTCTATGATCGTGCTACAGTGCACAACCTATCAGTTTAGTTCAGCGGCTACACACGCAGATGACAGCTGCTCTGTCAGCTGCCACGCTGCCTGCGTCCTCCGCTGTCTACAAAGGCAACACTGGAACTGTTGGGCGTCATAAAATTAACATTAAAGTTCCCCATGTCCCCCAGCTGCTCTGCCTCAACTCTCTGTGATTTACAGAAGTTGCTGATGAACAGAAAGTGTTAACGTTACTTGTTGCTAAAGTAACCGCTGACTAGCTGCCGTTTTATCTCGGAAGCTGTGTTCGGTCGCGGTCTGTCCACAGTGTTCACTCACTGAGAGCCCAGCTACCCAGTCTGCACAGAGCAGAGTCTGCATGACGGGGAAGGGGCGTAATGTACATTCAGGCTATTGGCTACAGTAAACGCCAGTAAGTAAACGCCCTGTCTTTATGTTTGCCCAAGTCCAAAAATATGTATTTTAAAATCTTTAAAATGTTATAAGAACAAAATGAATCAGTTCTTTGTTGTTTGAATGAATCATGAGTCAACATTGCCTATGAATAATAAAGTAGTGTTATTTTTCTCTTTTAAACCAACAAAACAGTCTTAAAAACAAACATGAAAATGAATAGTGATAAGATTGTGAATCGTGATCCTGCCTGAAATAAATCGTGATGATATTTTTGCCATATCGTCCACCCCTGTCCCTAAAATTTTTTGTGCATGGTTAAATATAATCCAAAACTCTGACAGATATTCAGAAACTCTGAATTGGTAACTTATGCTGATAAAACTGATTCATTTACTTCTGCTGTTATCTGTTTTCAGTTTGATTTCTATTTCATGTTAATGATTAAAACTTAACTTGAAATCGTCTTTTGTTTTTGTTAAGGCACTTGTAGCGGCTGTTTGGAAAAGTAAAGCTTGTTATGTCTTCACTACAAATGCACCGTGGGACTCAAGAAAATCTCTTCTTATTCAAGCTACTGAGGAATAGGAAGGCCTGAGATGTTACACAGTTGTGCAAATATTTCTTTTTTCCATCTGCACTGATGAAAGAATTTAAAACAGTGAAGTCTGGAACGGAAGTTAAGATGAGCACTTCTCACAACTGTGGACTTGTCTGATTTGTGAACCAGTACCGTGAAGATTAAAATGAAAAATTTTAATCTTATCTATTGTTGAGATGATTGAGTCTTCTCTGTGTTTTTTGCTACCTCACCCGAGGCAAAAATGAATACACTCCACTTCTATAGAAGTACAGACTCAGGTTCAACTAGGAGTTGAAGCCAGCTTGGTTGTTTTGTTGCAGCCATGTTTGCAACCCTTTTGAAGCTATTTTGGCAAATAAAAAAGTGTCTGGGAACAACTCTTTACAGTAATGTCTTTCTGTTGACCTTTTACTATGCAGTAGCAACGTTTGACGCTTACAAAAATACACATAAACTGCAACATCAGCCCTTCCTTGATTTAAGATTATTTTTAGGTATGTTTCTGTACATAATTATAAGTTAATTTCACATTCAACAAATGAAAATCCAAATCATCTTTCCATCTTCTAGTGCTTTCTAAAGAAAATTACAGTTACAACAGCCCCAACTCAAAATGTGGAATTGCTCTATCCATACACATTGTGTGGTATACTTGCGTGTCCTTGTAAACTTTTTTATATGGGATTTTTGGTGTGACTGAGACCTTTAACATTGGATGACAGCAATAAGTTACCCTATATGTTTTTGAGAAAAAATGAAAAAGGTGTTTTTCTTGGTTGGTGCATTTCAATTCTTTTCTGTTCTCGTCTGCCAGCACCATCCAAAAACCTGTTGGGGTAACACATATAATAGTGCTAACACATGCTTTTTATTCTTTATGGTTAACTTACCTGCAGCAAAATGCAGCGGTGTCGATTTACGTCCTGCCATGTCTTTAGCGTTCACATTCACAGCATCGACGAGTTTCTTCACCCTCGAAACATCCCCGTTTCGACATGCTTCAAACAGCTCCCTGAAAGCCCCGTTTGCGCTGCCACTGCTGCTGCTGCTGCTGCTGCTGCTGCCCGGGTTACCGCTGCCCGAGTCGGGCGTAGAGCCGGGGCTGGTACCGCTACCCTCGGTGGTGGTCGGAGAGCTAGCGCTGCTGCTAGTGGTGGTGGAGCTGCTGCTGCTGCTGCTGCTGCTGCTGGCGAGGGCCGGAGCAGGGGAGGTGGTGGTGGGAGAGGCAGGGGCTACCTCACCGTCAGCCGCGTTCTCCACCGCGCCTCTGCGGGGAAGCGGGTTGGCATCGTCGGTGGGTGCCGGCGGAGAGCCAGGCGGGGTGACGGGTAGAGAGGAGCCGCGGGGCGGGGAGGACAGCAGGGAGTTTGGTTGCTGCTGCTGAGAGGTGCGACGAGGCGTCGCCATTTTCACAACAGACCCCACTAGCAACAAAAACACTGCTGACAATTTCCTGCCCAGGAAAGTCCAACTTCCGCTTGGCCTTACTGGGATTAACGTTTGCTGGACTGGACTCCAAAAATGTGTATGAAAGCTTTACTGGGATATTATGACAGCTTCATTAGTAACACAATCTTTATGCAGGATTACAGACTAAAATGATTTGTAAAAATGTGGCTCCCTGCCATTTTATGCATATTTAGCTGTATATTTAGCCTATGAGAAGCTTTTTTTAGTTTCTGTGAAAAATGATATAGCCTACGGTATTTGGGGGGGATTTTAAAAAAGTTATTTGGTGGGTAGATAACGTTAAGCTAGGAGGTTTGCATATTCTTTCCAATTCAAGGGGGACAAGCCAATGGAAATATTTGGTAGGATAGGCTTTACTTTACAAAAATTAAACATGTTTACTCTTATTTAGGCATAGAATAGGCTATAGCCTACTTATGTGCTCTTATTTAATGTGTGTGATTGGGGTTGTGTTGCAGGCCACGTTTGTCAGATGGCACTCGTCTGATTTTATTTATTTATTTATTTCCAGCATCCTTAGCACTATGCTCCATCACACTGTGTTCATGTGTACATGATTGCATGTATGTGTATGTGTACCTGTATATCATATCCACCATTCTACATGTACATAATGACAATAATAGTTTACTCTTGCATCCTTTGCACTCTGATCACTGCCCTATTTGTCAATGTCTATATTGTTTTGTTCATAGTGTATATATTAGTGTTGTCTATATTGTAGTTTGTGTCTGATTTTATTTTATTATTATTTTATTATTGTGTTATGGTATTTCTTTATGAGTAAGCACATCATGAGCAATGTACAATCCTGAGTCAAATTCCTCATATATGTACACATACCTGGCAACAAAGCTGATTCTGATTTCTAGTGCCCTCTTTTTGTTACATTAGTAATAATACAGTTTAGGACGCATAATCGACAGACACAGTAAATTGAGTTAGTTGATGTTTTATTTCTCAGTCTTTGATCAGCAACTTCACAAAATGCACAAGAAATGTCGATTGTGGACGTATCGAAAGGACAGAAGGAGAATGATAATTAATATATGAGGGGTTCTTTTAGCCCCATAGATACACATGTGTATGTTTTAGCCTTTTTATATACAGTCTATGGTTTTAGCCCACTGATTTTGTAGAGGAGTGAAGTCAGTTGAGCCGGTGTTGCCACCTAGTGGAGACGATTGGTAATAACTTCAGAACAGCTTCACCCACTCAACAGGTGCTGGTCATATAATTAGAATATCATCAAAAACTTGATTTATTTCAGTAATTCCATTCAAAAGGTGAAACTTGGATATTATATTCATTCATTACACACAAACTGATATATTTCAAATGTTTATTTCATTTAATTGTGATGATTAAAACTGACAACTAATAAAAATCCCAAATTCAGTATCTCAGAAAATTAGAATATTACTTAAGACCAATACAAAAAATGGATTTTTAGAAGTGTTGGCCAACTGAAAAGTATGGACATGAAAAGTATGAGCATGTACAGCACTCAATACTTAGTTGGGGCTCCTTTTGCCTGAATTACTGCAGCAATGCGGCGTGGCATGGAGTCGATCAGTCTGTGGCACTGCTCAGGTGTTATGAGAGCCCAGGTTGCTCTGATAGTGGCCTTCAGCTCTTCTGCATTGTTGGGTCTGGCGTATCGCATCTTCCTCTTCACAATACCCCATAGATTTTCTATAGGGTTAAGGTCAGGCGAGTTTGCTGGCCAATTAAGAACAGGGATACCATGGTCCTTAAACCAGGTACTGGTAGCTTTGGCACTGTGTGCAGGTGCCAAGTCCTGTTGGAAAATGAAATCTGCATCTCCATAAAGTTGGTCAGCAGTAGGAGGCATGAAGTGCTCTAAAACTTCCTGGTAGACGGTGCGTGTTTTCTTGGACCTCAGAAAACACAGTGGACCAACACCAGCAGATGACATGGCACCCCAAACCATCACTGACTGTGGAAAGTTTACACTGGACTTCAAGCAACGTGGATTCTGTGCCTCTCCTCTCTTCCTCCAGACTCTGGGATCTTGATTTCCAAAGGAAATGCTACATTGACTTTCATCAGAGAACATAACTTTGGACCACTCAGCAGCAGTCTAGTCCTTTTTGTCTTTAGCCCAGGCGAGACGCTTCTGACGCTGTGTCTTGTTCAAGAGTGGCTTGACACAAGAAATGCGACACACAGCTCTGTGAACAACCAGCCTCTTTAGCAATGACCTTTTGTGTCTTTCCCTCCTTGTGCAAGGTGTCAATGGTCGTCTTTTGGACAGCTCTCAAGTCAGCAGTCTTCCCCATGATTGTGTAGCCTACAGAACTAGACTGAGATACCATTTAAAGGCCTTTGCAGGTGTTTTGTGTTAATTAGCTGATTAGAGTGTGGCACCAGGTGTCTTCAATATTGACTTTTTTCACAATATTCTAATTTTCTGAGATGCTGATTTTGGGGTTTTCATTAGTTGTCAGTTATAATCATCAAAATTAAAAGGAATGAACACTTGAAATATATCAGTCTGTGTGGAATGAATGTATACATTATACAAGTTTCACTTTTTGAATGGAATTACTGAAATAAATCAACTTTTTGATGATATTCTAATTATATGACCAGCACCTGTGTGTATATATATATTTTTTCTGCAATAAAAGTTCTTCACTTGCATGCTGAACCCTCACTTGCTGCTTCTAAAACACCATGGCTTTACCATTTGTGCAAACTGTCTGAAAGGTGGTACATTTCTGTCTCATTCCGTTAGATATGTGTGCTCTGTAGCCTACTCTGTGCAGCCACAAACAAGGAAGAACAAGATCTGAGCCACACGCCCCGACAGTCATCAGACACCTCGCCGGTATAATAAATTGGCCAAAGGAGGAGATAGAGGCCACTGATATTGACAGTGCACGGAGGGCTTCAGCCCAAATCCAGCACCTGAGACTGTACATTAAGCAGAATAAGGGAGGTTGAGGGCTAGTGATTGTCAAAACCACTGTCCACAATGAAACAACAAAGATCCACCTACATCAGGAAGGTGGCCCCCAAAAATGACTGGCTAAGTGAATACTTCAAGCAGCAGAAACCTGACAATGATGACAAGGCGGAGGAAGAACCATCTTGGAGAGACAAGCAGCTGCACGGCATGTACCAATAGACAGAAGAAGTGGCTGACATCAAGAAATCCTTGAAAATTCATCAGTGGCTAGAAAAGGGTGGACTAAAGGATGGCAAAGAAGCACTAATCATGGAGGACAGGAGCTACCAAAGATGTGGAGAGTGAAACCAACAGTGGTGCCAGTGGTAATCGGAGCTCTGGGGGCTGTGACCCCCAAACTGGGAGAGTGGCTCCATCAGATTCTAGGTACATCTGTCTCTGTCCAGAAGAGGAGCAGCTAAAATACTACACAGAACCCTCAAACTCCCAGGCCTCTGAGAGAGGACCGGAGCTTAAAGGATGACACCACCACCCCACAATTTTTTAATATGCGTGTGTGTGATTGTTTGACAGGTAACTCAGCCTGCCAAGTCCTGTTGCCACACTGGTTTTGTTTGTCAATTGTTCCACCTCTGCTCCACTACTTGTGCTGCACCCTCTTGTCCAAATTAAACTGCAACCTTAAATTCAGAAACCTAAGGGCTATATGTCAGCATACAATCTGTGGTGGAAACTGTCTTGTTTTTACTCGACATAACACCAGTTTTTACAAAGAGACCAACACATTAAAAGTCACTGGCATATTATTGAATTTGTAGGTTTTTGTAACCTGAGCTGTGTGTTTTTGTAGTGCAGAAAGAAACCTGGGCACCCAAAGGAAAATCCACCAAAACATGATGAAAACTCGAGATGGAGGGCTGTGATCTGAGTCAAGGACTTTCTCAATGTAAAGCAACACTAATGAATGCAAGGGCGGATATTTATTAGTCACCAGAAGTCCTAACCAGACCCATAAGCTACCACAGACAAATTATATAAGGCTTTGGCATTTTGATAATGTTGGTCATTGTTTCCCCTTAGTAGCAGTGGTGGTGGTAGTATCAGCACCAAAACTTAAACATGAAAATGTAAAGTGTTTCACAACAGATCCAGATGGTTTTTATGTCTGTTTGTATTCATGTGTCTGCAACAAGTACAGTAATGGTGTGACAACTGACAACAAACACGCGACAGCTGAGTGATCCTGTTTGATAAAGCAAGAATTTGTCAGGGGATGACTATGCAAAGGTGAGTCTGGATGGTTGACATACCTCTCATACTTTCTCCAACTGGCCTGAAAAGAAGAACAAACAAAAACATCCCCACAGCTTTAAAAACATTTGACTAGTTTGAATTTGTACCATCAGCGACAATTGCTGTTAAAGGATTACATTTAAAGGAATAAAATTGCACATACTATACATTTGGTGAAAACTATTGACTTAGCTTGTATTGCATGAAATCAAGGTCTCATCCCCTCTTAGATCTTCATGTTGTTATTCTTTCAAATAAAAGTGCCTGTTTTCGTGACTACAGGGACAAAATTTTGGTAAAAATCAAATGGGATGTTAATGGGCAAACATCAGTTGTTCTCAGGTTGTTCAGTTCCTTAGAAACTTAATCACTTTCATGTGTGGTTGATAAAGTTGATGGCTGTATGAGGGCAGTTAGAGCAGTGGTTCCCAACCTTTTTTCCTTGGCGCCCCCCCTAAAGCTGACAAAACAGGCACACAGAAAATTATTATGTAATTACTTACTAATAGCGAACAAATTGAGTCAAATGAATGAGTCAAATGCCAGCTCTTGGTTGGCCTTCACCAACAGTCTCCTGGTGTTTTGTTTCTTGGTATTGTTTAATACCAAGAAAGAGTATAAGGTGTAATATTAAGGTGTAGGCTAATATTTACAAAATATAGGCCTACAGCTTGCACTAACTTAAGCGCTTTCAACATATAGCCTACTCTACTTGGGCAGGCCGGACAGGTATAGTTGCACCTGCCAAAGTATATTTAGTAAACCACTTCAGCATTTTGCAGAGAAACGGTGAGGGAGAGGTCACCTGGTACTATTATGTTAACGAACAAGCAGGAAATGTGACATTACGGAGCGACAGTGAACGCACCATTGCAGATGTCACTCACTAACGTTAAGTTTCAGTTTTGATCCACATGCACACATTAAAACTGAATCACAGGTGAATTTATTAAACAGGGCGACTTAATGAAATGTACTGCTGATGGAGAAAGTCAGCTGAGACACATGCAGGGAGAGAGAGACAGAAAGAGGCAGAGCAAACCGGCGTGACCTACAGTAAACTAGGCCTACTGTTAACACAAATAGCCAACAAGATACACCGAGCCCACCAGCCGCCGCCGCAGTTGCACTGTTTTAATGAGAGCTCAACAGTCCAATGAGCGGGTATGTCGCGGTTCTGTCTCTCCAATCCGCAACACGAGATCATGGATTTATGTGTCGCGATTTTGGTCTTTGTTTCAAAACCATTACAGCCCTACTACTAAGTAGTCTGCCTATTATTTTAAGTGAGAACATTTTTTTTTAAATGTGCTAATCAAAGTTTTTTTGACAACCTCAAAAGAGATAAAGCTTTGGACACCCCCTTCATCTCTGGCGCCCCAGGTTGGGAACCACTGAGTTAGAGAGTTACACTCTCATCCTGCTTTCAGGGTCTGTGCACAGTCAAGGGAGTTTTTTTTGTTTGTTTGAGGTTTTGGGAATCATTAATATGCACCTATGAACTTAACCTTCTGAAGAGACTTTATTAGCATTTGTAAATACCGTCATGGGATTATCAGACTAACGTGAGAAGAAACCTCAGAAACAGCAGGGGTAAGAAAAAGCAAGATAAACAGATAGGCTACAGCGAAAGACTGATGTGCAGATAGAACTACATGGGAGAGAAGAGGAGACAAATACAGCGAGGCAGAAAGGTATTTGCATGCCTGTCAGAAGATTCCTGCAGAACTTCATTCATACCAAAAATAGTTCCATGTTCTACTAAACCTGATCATTAAATTATTTTTTATTGTATTAATTGCACCCCATTCATAACCATCTTGGGCTCTTTTCTTCTATTAAGTCGCCAAAGTGCTAAAAAACAAAAACATATAGCCTATGTTATGGTTAATAGCTAAAGATCTGTGAGAAATCTGCGATAGGTCTAATAATAGGCCCAATGTAATGTATTATTTGTAGATCCTATGTGCAGACACTTTTATTTCATCGGAGTCATGACTTCTTTTTTTTTTGACTGCAGTCCCAAACCATTATGGAACAAGTCAATTTGGGCGAGTTAACAAAGGAGTAGGCTTTTGGCTAAATATAGTAGACAAAGCTTACTTATATTAATATATAGGCTACTGAAATTTGAGCAAGCTGGTGATAAGGCACGCCCCGCTCCAAATAGTTTAGACTATTCGCTGACAAAAAATCTCGATCTCTTTCTTATTCTTTATCACGTATGGTCATATTTGCATAATAAGAGTCATCGAAACTCTGCTCTTTCCGTCTTTGCTGTTGAAGATAAAAAAGCTCCCAGGCCAGTGTGACCCGGCTGCGCACGGCGTGCCACACCTGTCCTGAGGCAGACAGGTAAGGCCAAAGCCCCGCCCACTTCCAGGTTTCAGTCAGACTTGTTTTTTAAGACCAGGTGTTGCTGTCAAAACTCATACGCTCTTGTCTAAATTACTACACTGACTTCAGGAGTAAGAACAAACGCACCAACAGCAGCAATCATGCCGAGGCAATCAAATCAGGAGTGGGTCCGGTTATCCATGCGCACCCCGGGCATCCTGATCTTCGGGATGGTTTTCGCTCCCTGCGGCTTGCTCCTGGACCTGATCGCCACCGTGGCCCCAAACTGGAGGACCCTCAACAACCTACCCAACATCCCGAGCACCCAGTACATCGAGCAAGGCATCTGGGACATCTGCAGTGCCAGCACAGTCAGCACGCAAGTGACGTGCAACCAGCAGGACACCCTATATTTCAACAACCAGATCATCCCGATCGCCAAGGGCTTGATGGTGGCCTCTCTCATCGTGACTGTAATCGGGCTCTGCGTAGCCATCCCTGGGGTCCGCTGCTGGAAAGACAGACCTAACTGGATAGTGGCCGGCCTTGGCGGAATTTTGATATTCCTCTCAGGCGTCATGACCATCATTCCCATCGCCTGGTACACCCATATCCTAACCAACATCTCAACGGTGACCTCGCAAACAAATGTGCAGGTCGGCTACTGCATCGTCCTGGGCTACATCGGCGGGATATTTGAGATCTTGGGCGGGTTCGTCATGTTCATCGGGATCTGCCGTTGCTGCGGAGGTAAGAACCGAGGGGAGACTCGGGTTGAAGAGCTCACGAGCGGCCGGTTCAACCACCAGAAGGCGCCGCCGAGACGAGTAGAAGTGCCAAACATTAACCGGGCCAGGAGCCCCGCAAGGAGCACCGCCAGCAGCAGCGTAGCATACTCCAGGGACTCCATGGATGATGATGTGTCTTTCCCCCGGGCCAAGAGCCCCGCACCCCGGACAGTCAATCCGGGCTACAGCAGAAGACCCTATGATGTCGACCTATAGGCACATGACCCAAATCTGGAGACTCAAAACCCCACAGGAGAGGAAAACGACTTGGAGATAACAAAAGGGACAGAGAGTGGAAATTATTATAGGAAGAAGCTGTAGGATTCAAGAGAGTACTGTAGTAACAACAGGAGATCGGAGTCACCACATTTATAGTTGATGTAGAATTATTTTGAGGCCATAAAGGAATATTTCTGTGGTACCAAGAGATCAAATACATTAAATATTATGAAATCACTGTAAACTCACTATTAAGCAAAGCAGAATCATTTAAACGCTTCTTTGGATATTATTGTGTTTCATCATTGGGTCAGTAATACCTGAAGGCATACATCTAAAATAGTGTGTAATGATGTGTGAGTGACAGATCCATGGGGGACAGGTGAGATTCATCATGGGTTAAGATGGGTTATGTTTAATGCTAACGTCATTATAATACATTTTAGGTGTAGGCCTCAAGCAGTTATTGTCATATAGGTAACGGTGAGATTAATATTATAATGTGAGAAAATGAAAGGAAGTGCGGAATTCTGTATTATTGTGAGAAAAATGATATTGAGTTGAAGTTTACTGTGGCTGTCTTTTACATTATGCGAATTACACTGAACTCAATTTATAAATAGTTCCCATCTTTAAGGAAGGTTGTTTTGCATTTTCTTTCTGTGTACAGTATTTTTGTTAAATGTAAATTCTGCATTCTAATGCACTTTACAAATATAGCCAACCTTGTAAGATAACAGGCCACATGAGGTGATCAAATATCTTCTAAATGATCTGTGACACAAGAGCTGTTTATTAAATGTGCACTGTGTTTCCTAATAATAACAGATGACTGAGTCCCTTTCCACAGCCTTACTCTTTTTGTTTCGCTTGGGTGGAAGCAAGTGTAAGCATAGCTGTGGTTATGATGACAATGCAGTGATGTTTTTGATGTAACATTATTGTAAAAAGCAGGAGTCTCTGCTGAGAAGGTCGCATAAGAAAGAAAGAAAGGGCAGAAGTCATTATGGACACTAATCAAAGACACATACAGACAGGCTTCATTTTACAGGGATATGTTCCTTTCTTTTCCTCCCTGTCTGCTCAGTAAAAACCATAAGCATACAGACAATGTAGCCTGACCGGTCTGAGTGGTTGTTTTCTTAACGCATGTTGTCTGACAACATTACCTTCTCTGTTTAAACTGGGTGAACATCTCAAACAAGGCGGCGCTTCACTGCTGGCGTTCTTAAATTGGCCTCAAACAAATCACAATGCAGTTCTCCCCGCAGGACCCTGTTGAATGCCACAGCCAGAATTAGACGTGGAGTTTGGCACTTTTCAAAGCAAAGGTTAGCAAAGCAAGGTGTTGCCATAATGAGTGGATCAGCTCCTACAGCTGTAAAAACAGGAATGGAAAGTAGAAAATCTTTATATAGAAATACTGTACCATTATTGTACTTAAAACAAAGCAACAAAACAAACAACCACTCAGAGTAATAGTTTCTCAATGGACAGCTGAAATGGAAAATGCTGCTGACTGACTGGGCCATAATATCAGAATGCTTTTTAATAATTCTTCCATTTTCAAGTTGACTAAGCAGGATAATTGAAAATCATCATAAAAAACACAGATTTTGTAATGTTTTTGGATCAGAAGTACACCTTAAAGCTGCCAATTAGGCCCTGCTTCATTGAAGGGCAATCATAAGAATTAATCAGGCTTTGTCTTGCCCTCTTCAGTCCCACTTCCTCTGATTTTACTATGCTATTAGACAATGAAGCTCTTTGAGGGCGATAATGCTTTTGTGGTTGGGATGCAGGGCTCCTGACACTTGTTTTATGGGACAGAAACAATTTAATTTCATTATGTTATATTGTTGCTTTTTGTCTTGTAAAATACAAAAAAATTTTTAGGCTTCTCCTGATAATAATTCAGTTAGTATAGAGTATATATTCAAATTTATATTCACATTTACCATAAATGCAGGATAAATAATGTAAATAATAAGGCAGGTGCTGTTAATATTAATCAAATTCTTCATTCTCATGGTAACGATAACAGATCCAACAAGACAAATTTACTGGCATCTGTAATAGAGCTGATTTCTGAAAGAGGGTTTCAAGATGTGTCGTCACACAACTGTCCATAAAATTGCCACACAGAAAGCACTGACTCATAAAACGATAGTCTAAGATAGGTGGGGTAAGGATAGATGTCACGTTTAAAGATGTGATAAAAGACTGTACATTCTGTAACGCAAGCTTTCCTCCGAGTCCAACTGAGATACCCCCTATATTAGAAAGCTCCTCCGCACCCACAGAACACATATCCTAATACAACTCTTTTCATAGGCACGTAGCACTCCCCGTGACTATTAAGCCTACTATTATGTATGTAATCAGTGGCGTTCCCCTTTAATAAACAAACATTTAACATACCACCAACTTTTATAGTACTACAGTTTATTTTGCGATTATTTCAATGTGCTCCTCCTTCTGTGAACATGCAATGTCTGCTCAATAATAGTAAAGCAGGTGTTCACATGGTGTCACCCTCATGGCAGATCCTTCCTGCAGATAGCCTACATATTTTCTCAAATAACAAAAGACTGTGAGCTGGTCAGCCTGCATAGTTATAGATCTCAGTCTCGGTCCCCTTTGAATTTACAAAGCATTGACGCTGATACCAACCTGTCACTGGATCCCAGAAAGTGCTTAAACAGGCAGCAGTGTATGTTTTGGTGTGCACACAACACACACAGAGGCAGACAACTGTTTTCAGTGTTAATACACATTGACACCAAGGATCAAAACAACTTAGCAATGATTTTAAAGTGTCAGAGCCATTACTTTGTAGCATTATTATTATGATAACACAAAAGATACTATTAAACAACATTTTCTGTGTAACAAGCTAGTGATTTGACTTGACTGTAAATAGTAAACAGCTAAATAAAGTGCTATAGCTGTTCTTGCCTTGTCTTGTGTAAAAAAAGTGCTTGCTTGCCTGCTAATCTCTGTGGGCAGAGACAGAGGAGGAAGACACTGGGTGCCTTTCATGCAGCCCAGTGCATAAAGTAACTCGTCAATGTCACTCTTTGTGAACAGATGAATCACAGCTTGGATGGGGTGGGACATTAAAAAAAAAAAAAAAAAAAAGGTTGACAGCCAGGTGTCATTCAGCCTACACTGGGGATGCTGAGGACATGTCAGAATCAGAATTTTAAAAAAATGCTTGCAACAAAATAACTCCAGTAATAAATAAGGAAAATGCTTTGAGAAAGGGTTTGTCTGCACAATGAGAAAACATGCAATGCAATTTAAACATTAAGCTAAAACAAAAAATAAGCTTCTGATTACTACATTATATTTTTATATTTTGAATTTTCACCTGCCATTTTGTGTTTCCTTTCATATAAATAAAGACATCTCCACCATAAATTGGTGCAGAAAATGTTTCCAGAATGCAGCATGTGAAAGGAAAGTACTGACTGACTTCAGGCACTATGTAAAACATTGACTTGTTGGGCTTTTTGTACATTTTATTTGAAAGTTAGTGAACATTATACATTATATACAGTAGAATTACAAAAGTGAACTAAACTCATTAAACAGTGTGCACTAACTGACAGTGACTTTGTAATTAAAAAGTACACATGCCAATGAAATAGCCCACAACAATAGACTGTACAGAACTAGCTTTGCAAATGTGGAACAACCTGTCTCGGGATGTACAGATTTGTCAGAGATGAAATGACAACATAATGCAAAAAACAAAACTTTTTATTTTATCTTAAGTAAAAAGCAGCAGTTGCTAGTAAATATTCAGCACCAACCAGCAGTAGCCATTTTAACAAAAGCGACTACATATAAAACCAAAAGCTATTTAGATAGATCAATCAAACCAAAAGACAATAAAATCAGTTTATGTTTTAAACTGCACTTTGCCAACATATACAACAGGAGAGGAATTTAAAAAATGAAGAAAAACAGGATCTGCGAAGGTGTGACATTTAAGTTTCGGGTGGTTGACATAGTTCTTTCTCCAGTGGAAAAAAGAACTTTGTGTTCTTTTTCTATATTTACAGAAAGAACTGGGTCTCATTTATAACAAGAGACATAATATGCATGAAACAAAGTGCACAATGTGGAGAAAAGACTCTGGATGTACAACTGCTTTTGCAGACTTAAGTCTGTTATTGCTTTTTTCCCAAAACATGGGGATCCATTCAGTCAGATTTCAAATCTCAATTTGCAGATTACCTTTAATAACAAATTACCCCTTTTGCTTTTATTCAGACAGAAAAAAAGAGAAAGGATATGAAATGCTTTTCTGTTATTGCACCAAGTGCAAAAATGTTTTAATCTTTATGACAGCAACTGAATAAAACCCCATCATGCTGGTTAGAGTGCATCCTGTCCTCATCACGAGGTAATGACAAATCAAATCTGGTTAGAATTCCAGGCCTACCCTATTTGAAATGAACTACGGTGCCAACATCTGATGCTCTTCCGCTTTTGGTCTTCAACACTGCATGAACTCTTTCAGTGTTAAGTACAAAAAACACAGCAGAACAACTCACTAGCACTATAGCAGTCACCTGTGCTCTCTCTGTATTTAAAGGGAGCCACTGCTCCGTCAAAGAGAGTAGCTGATAGTAAAACATTTGCATTATTTCACTAAATGTAGCCAGTGTTAGGAGACTTATCTATGGAAACATTTTCCATGCAGGAAATGTGATCAAGGAAGTAGCTTTTGATTGGCAGTATAGACAGGTCCTGACATTTCTCACTGTCAACATCATCTTCAGTGGCTCATTTAGTCCATAAATGTCTGTTCATTTTTTTTGCACAGCGACAAATCCAGTCAGTGTGTGGATAGCACCAACAATACCAAAATGTATTTACCTACTGTTGGGATTGATGGTTGAATTTTTTGTTTGTTGGTCATTAGCACAGGATAGCCACACTCATCTTAATTCTATAAATAACGCTATGTATATTAAAGCAAACAAACAAATTTGCCCTTGATGAATCATGTGTTCGGGGATGTACTAAAAATGTAATTTTTCCATCATCAAATCACATACGATACATATCATTACTGCAGTGTTGGTGTGTCCCTGTTAAAGCGCCGTTCATCAGTTCACTGTCACTCAGTTTCTGGGATGCTGCAGCATCTCCGCCGTAGATTCTTTGCCACGAGGCAGCCATCAACAATAGAAGATGTGATTCCCTTTTTACAAAATTCTCTCTCTCTCTCTCGCGGATAGAAGCTCAAGTGTGTCACGGGCCAGAATGTCGTGGTTGACCTGGATGGGAATGACAGAGTCATTATTTTTATGTATTTGTGTGTCTCAATTATGGCGACAGAAAGGTTTCTGGCCTCCACATTTATATACGGATTTAAGCCGTCTGAGTTAAAGGCACCCCGTGGAGTTCTTGATCACTAGCAGTGCTATGGAGCAATGTTACTTTTCTTCATAACAGCGTGTACATGCTGGCAGTGCGATTCACATCCTGCCTTTACACAGACAGTTGGTGGCAGTAACGCATCTATACAACGTAGCAATGTGCAAACAAAGGCAGTGAAAAAGAAGACTGCTAGCAAGCAAATATGGATGTAAACAATGTGGGAATTCTAATATAAATGGAAATGAAGCTCAGCATAAGTTTAACCAGGAAGACTGTCCTTATGCATCATTCATTCACAACACTCTCTTTCATTCACTCACATTTTCTCCCTGCCCCTACCAGCGTTCTCACCTGGTTTTCCAATCAGGTGTCACCACTATCAGCTCAGCCAATCATGAAGTCACCATCACACTTTAAATCTGTTCTCTCCTCTGCTGACAGCTGTCATTTCAGCACGAATCTCTGCAGCCCTCCTCAACCCCATTCACCTCCTGCTCACCAGATCCAGGCCCAGTTCAGCTTAGCAGAAGCCCTCCCTTCTTCTCATTCAGATCCCCAGCATCTTCTTCACCCCTTCATCTCACCACCATGTATCACATGTCAAATGATTCTCCCCTAAATACACTAGCACGTGTGTAAGATGGAAAGGTTACACACGATGCGCTTTAGTGAGAAACACTGAATGTAAACATAACTTTTGTTGGTGTACAAGAAACCTCCACAGGACCCCTTTAACTATGGAAGTTCCAGGAGTTAGTTTGTTACATGGTGATATTTGTTAGTAATGTATTTTTGGAGGAGAATGTTTTTCTTAATTAAGATACTTTTACACACTTTACATTCTGTATTTCATACAGATATCTATACTCAAATTTGATGCTCCGCTAATAATACTCTTTGCCAAAATGGAAAGCATTTTGGAAATGAATATTTCCAACCAAATGCCTACCTCAGATCTAATCGTAGATTTATCCACATTACACGACAACGTTGTAGCCATGTTTTGCTGCCAGATGTCTCCTGTGGACGACACACAAAAATACACAATTAATTTGTGAAGATTTTCTCATCTTATGTTCATTATGAAACCCTTATTATTAGTAAAGGATGACAAAATCTTTATTTTCTGTGTATTTATATTTTTGGATCCTATGGTGAAGTTTCACTTGCTCTTTTCTGAGTAGCAACCAAAAACTCTAAAGCTCACTAATTAACATGTTACCAATTTGTTTTTTAACCTGTACATAAACAGAAATGTAAAAACAACAATTTGCGATTTTAGAGGAAGTTATGGGCTGGAACTTGACAATCATCTATTCAGGCATACGCTTAGTACTTACAGTATACAGCATTCTCCGGCTATAGCGTGGGTTACCAGATAGGTCAAAACTCACAGCAATAATGGTTAAGTTCGGTGGTCTGCAGCTGGTTGCCTGTGAGGCCTCCGGCTGCCCCCGACTAAGGATTTACATAGTCGAATCAGAATTGTCAAGTCTTGCCTATACTCGACTGATAGTTGAAGCATGTGTGTTTGTGTGCGGCGATTGGGAGGGGGAGGTTACACACGGTAGCTCCGCCTTAATCTTTAGAAGCTGCAGACTTTATTCATTAATTATTAATTAACACTAGGTTGGTGCATGTGTTGCACCACATCCTCATTCCAGCTCTGTTTTTAACACAAAGACAATACTGATATCATTTTTCTCATCTCGCTCTCATAAAGAAAACAAATAAGCATTTTTCCCCCAAAAGGTTGAATTATTCCCTGAAAAACAACAAATGGAGAAGCTCTAAAAATTTCAGCACCTGTGCTTTTTCTTTCGCTTCCGTCTTATCTTGGCTAAGATGAAAGCCAGGCTCACCAGCCCGATGACAACGACCAGCACACTCAAGGTCAGCGGTACGCTTAATGACCCATTGACCGTTTCCTCGCAGGATTCGCCCCGGTAGCCCAGCTTACAGTCGCACACCAAATCGACACCGCCACCAGGGGGAGCCACACACACACCGTGGTCATTACACTTAATCGCTCCACAGGTGGGAAGGCTGCTACTTGGTTGGGGAGAAGGGAAATAGGTGGACATCGTAGAGGAGGGAGGAAACACTGGAAAATTAGGCGGGGAGTGATAAGTGGAAGGAGAACAGGAGAGAGATGAATATAAGGAAGCCACACCCTGAAACACAAAAAAAAGGAAACATCACAAAGACATAGGCTTTTCTGTCAGGCTTTTCAATGATTATTTTCAGCAAGGAAAAACACTAGTATTAAGATAAAGTTAAGGTTCAGTTCATCACATTTCATGACCATCTTTCTCTCCTCACCTGGTTACAAGTTTTTGTTTAATCATAGGTCATTAGCACAGGATAGCCAGAGTAACTCATCGAAATTCTATAAATAACACTGAATATTAAAGCACACAAACACATTTGCTCTTGATCATTCATGTGTTTGGGGACATAATTTAAAGTTATATCTTATATAATAACAAAAAACATCATTACTGCAGTGAAGTCGTGTCACTGTAAACTCGGTTAAAGCTCTTTTCATCAGTTCATTGTTAAGAGTTTCTGGGATGATGCAGCATCAGCTCTAGAGTCGTAGCCACAACCAGCCAACAACTTGGTAAACATATGACAGGGACAGAAATTGTCATGATCCACAGTTGTTGAGATGTGATGTTCGCTGCCAACACACAGGATGTCCGCTGGCAGAATGAGCTGTTTGTTGTGTGGCGTCTCGCCCTAAAACTTATTTTACTTTTAAAAGTCATGATAGCCAAACTGCAGGAACGCAATAAGGAAACAATTTGAAGGACTGCACATCTTGCTTTAAGAGACAAAATGTGACCCCCTTGAAAATGAGATGCTGCATCTTAAGGCGCCATCCTTCAATAAATTCAAAATATCTGCAGCAGCTTTTCTGCTCTCCACATGAGAAACACAAGAAAGTACTCTTCCTAACAACTCCTGTTTCATCATCAACAACCAGCCGGCTTACAGAGACTGACTCAGGATATAGAATAAACGCATGTAAGGACACAGAATGATCTAACTGAATGTAAAACACTGAACACAACAAAGCATCATTTGAACAGTGCAGTACACATTCACTAACGTACTTGATTCATAAAAGAGTCAGACAAAATTATGTTAATGTGCCTGCAGTTTCTACTTTAGGTTCTCAATACATGAATGAAATCAAGAGCACATTCTGAAATCCAGTTGGAGCCACAACAGATAGACCTAAGACATTAAGTTGACTGCTAAACACAGTGTTGCATCACAGCCTCATATGCAATAAATGCAATGGTGTGCGAGATTTTAGAGACAAGACTGACCATTATTCAAAATCCTACAGAGTGGCAGGTTAACTCAAAGAACTGGTGGTGACGTTATTTTACTTGTCATTCAGGTTTCCCACCGACACAGCAAGATTGTGTCCAACACTGGCTTCAAGGCATGCATTAAGTGTAGTGAAATAGCACAGCAATATATCAAAATATGGGAAAATGAAAAACATACTCACACAAGCGAAGAATGCAGACCTGGCGTCTTAAAATGCAGACAGTGGACTTAAAATTTTTGTTGTTGGGTCATCAGGTGTATCCGTGTGTGTGCCAAAGGTCCTTGGACTTTGGAAAAGAGTTTGAAGTTCCTTGTCCAGCGAGGGAATCTCCAAAAAAAAGGAAGGAGGGAAGAGGAAAAAAGCAGAGCCCTGAAAATACCTGCCTGTTTTTTTCCCCTCACACATACACGCATAACATCTCCTGCTCCTCCTCCCTCCACCTTTTCACTGAATGGGCTGAGTCATATACATACTTGCCAAAATGGAAAGAGAAGGTGCTGTTAGAACAAGACTCAGCTGTAAAGACCTGACAAGACTGACATATCTGTGTGACATAGATTAATCAATTCATACATCTGTTGTGTAATTGTAAGAAAGTCTTATAAATGGATTTTTAGGCCTCTAAGGGAAATAATAATTAGCATATGTTACCATGCTAACATATGTTAAAGTAAGATAGTGAACATGGTAAACATTACACTTGCTTACAAGAGTAACGATTTAGGGTTTCACTCCTGTAACACTGACTTCTGATGGACAGTTTTCTGAAAAAGGAAAAAATAAAATACAGCAGAACAAGAGATATCATTTGTATTTTCCACCTATTGCACTGCATGCTTTAGAAAATTACTTTGATTTATTTCTATGTGGGCCATTTTTTATAGGGATTTATTTACTTACAAGTCAATTCTAGATTTTAACTAACCCCTAAATGCAAGCATTCCTACAGATTCCTACATGCCTCGGGGCTTTAGAGTCTTGAGGGAATTAGGGCGAGCACACCAGCCTCGTTTAGTCCGGTTGAACAGAACCCTGTTAACGAGTGGTTTGCGTTGGTGTGACCGCCAGACTATAACTCTGGTGCGGACCAAACAACCACTCTCTGGTCTTCGAAGGGTGGTGTCTCGGACCGCTGCCAAGTGACCTCTGGAGCGATTCATTTCTGGTGTGAACACCATTCGAACCATTTATTCTCAGTTCCCAGAGAGGGTGCATAACAAGTTGTTGGAGGGACGTTTGTTTTTTTTCCCATCCGCCGATTTTATGACCAATAATAAAAAGCAATTTCCACCACTTGGCTTTTGTTTACAATTTCTGGATCGTTTGAGTTTTTGCCTTTGTGAACGCAAACCGGACCATTAAGAAAACTGAAACAATACATCATTCTCGTATTGTTCCGATTCAGGAACCAACCCATTGACCATCTATCACCTATTACAATAGAGACATTTTTACTGCATGACTTCGCGCAGCACGCGCGCGTACACACTCTCAGCTATGCTCCCTTTCATTCTGACTAAGTTGTAATAGCTCGCTCTTATCACGCTTTCGTTCACCGTTTTAGTAGTGCAACCAAGGGTGCACACTTGGTAACCTAATTCTGTTTTAATTTGCGCACACATTCACACACACACGTTTCGCTTACCATTTACTGAAGTGCATTGCATGTTCGCCCCGCCGTCTCTAAACACGAGCCTAACATTTTCCTCTGTTAAATAGCATGTTCTCGCGTGCTTTCACGGTCACGTGAACTGATATTTCTTGTTTGTTATATTAATTTATGCGGCAAATATCTTGTTCTGGTTGAAGGAAAATGTGTATGTAAATAGCCTATATAGATGCTCATGTTTAGCAATAAGAAGAGGTAAATGCTTTATTAAGTAAGAAAACGTGTGCATTGTATTTTCTTGTAATTATAAAGTTTAGTGGGAGGGGCTACTGGTTTTAATAGAGACTGGGGAAGTGAGTCTTGGTTTTGTTACAGAGAAAGGAACTTCCAGATTGCCTATTGGATTGATTTTTTGTTATAATGTATGACTTCTTAAGGAACTCCCTTTTCTAATATTATGTAATCTTGCAGAGGCTGTATTGTTGCTTTTCATCGTTTTGCACTTTATTTTTAAAGTTTTATTTAATTTGCACCTTTTGGAGGCTGGCATAATAAATCACACTATTGTAATATTTTTCAACTACCCCTGTGTTTCTCAATTTTTGAGTAGTTTGAACTAGAACCCTGTGACACAATGGCGTGGGGTAAATGTTTGGGGAAGCCAAGTTAGAGGGATGTCCTTTTTGGAACTATCTGTTATCAATACACACGCTGAAAGTTACATTTACCGAGGCGTACATTCACAAGCTCAATCAGAACACAATTGAAGACATTTAATTTAGTAGCAGTGGTGCATGTATCAAATAGGCCTACATACTTCTTAATGCTTGGCCAAATGTTCATAACAAAACATTAACGTTACTGAAGACTAACAACCGAGTTCCCGACCAACAGTGTATAAACAATGATTCAGGTAGGCTAACCTGGCCCAGTGCCCTGTGGCAGGTGCTGTCTGTGGTGCTCATTATCTATGCGTACACAACCACAGTAAAAACAATAAGGTTACTTCAACTGACTATTCATTCGCCGCTAAATCCAGGCAAGCAAAGCAAAGCAAACAATATAACGTTAACTACATCAAAAATCGCACAAATAGCTGCCATTCAGTTAAGTTCAGAGAGAGGGAAGGTGACATTTCACTCACCCTATTTGAAAAGGAAGGCCATTCTCCTGTCTTTCATGGTGGCGAAGTGGTCAATAACCCGGTTATAGAACTTCCCACTGGCTTTTACGTTTTCCGCAACAAGAGTGTCAGTCGAAATTTGGCGCTACTAGCTAGCGTTATACAGATGATACACGGGGCAACTTTTTGAGCAATGTTGCTGAGCAACATTTGCCACTCTGTACGGATAGTTTTCTTCATTTAAAGTCTGAAACCCCTTTTTCCTCTCCAGGCCAGCTCCAGTTTTGGCGCTGGTCTTCCGTCAGATTTAATCTTAAATTGCAGATGTTGTGGTAGTTTAGTAAAACTATTATAACTAAAAATTCAAAATCTCTATATCTCCACCCTCCATAACTGTACCAGCTAAAGTTGCTAACTTTATTTTTTTGCTAAAGTTGCTAACAGCTCCCGTTATTTCATCTGAATGACGTTGATCGCGTGCTGTGATTTGATTGGCGTGAAGCCAGAGCGCTGCCCTTGGCATCATCCTGACTAATCACGGTTAGGCAGTGGCATGACCTCATCTGATTGGTTAATCATTAAAAGATTTTTCACAAACTGATAAAAACAGGGGAAATCTGGCTTCCCTTGGCTTCTGGGAGAAAACACCACTGCTGTGACACTGTATTCTGGTCTGAAGTCCCAATGTAGGCTATGTAACCTTGAGTTACATGTGCATACATTAAAAGTAAAAATTTCTAAAGGCTTTTTGGCCTTTTGGGCAAGGTAAAGACCTCAGAGCAGAACCGCTGTTTTGTACAGAGGTGGTTCGGGATCTGATCGCAATGCCTCTATTTAGCATGTATAATCAGTATACAAACACGTAATACATGATTTATAACACTAATGTTACCCAGTATGCAAACAGGTACACCTCCTAAACAATGGTAACAATTTAAGTGGTAACACTTCAAAACATTACTATAACCTTGGACTTTTATTTGCATAAAATGCATTATACACATTTTTCCGTATCTGTGCTTATTAATTATGGCTGAAAAACATTTCCTGTGACCATGTGTGACTTTGTCTTGAATATTACCTCATGAGGAAAACTTTGCTGATGTGGCGGGTCTCCCATTACAATTATTTATGTCAAAAGTTTTTTTCCCCCTTAAATCATTTTTCTTTAAAAACAAATGAAAATACCTAAAGATTTTTAATATCAGCATACCATAAAACATTAGGGATAGACCTGGTCCACACACAAAAAAACAAAACACATGCACATAGTCACACACCTCTATTTACATTGCCTTCCACATTATACTCAGATATTTCACCTTCCGGTCTGAGTCGACTATGTTTGCTTTCTCTGGCTCCAGGGTGAGGTGGAGTCAAGAGTACTGTATGCATGATTCCTATTAAAACTATGCACACATGCACCTGTCCACACGCACACATTTTTAGGTACAGAATAGGTGGATATTTATCCCTAAGGTAAGGGCTAAGTGAACTGTACCAGACAACATTAATTCAGTTTAAAAAATAGCTGCACGTCCTAAAGATCTCTATCAAGTTTGGTTGATAGACAGTTGGTAAATTTGAAAACCATAGGATCTTTCATGCAAAATGCTTTTCTGCGCAACCAAAACCTCACAAGGAAGCATTTTGTTGCAACTGGTATCAAATTACAAAAGAGCTACACATAATAACATGGAAAGCTGTGACTACATTTCGGCGGAGCACAAACTGAAAGAGCTCATAGGATGTCAGGATGATCTGTGGTTTAACTGTTGGGATTTTCTATGTACTTTGTTAAAACACTGAGAAAGTGCTAATGCCATGCCAACAAGCACAAAGCATCAAACCAGTTTTGGATGGTACACAGTATTTTCCAGTTTTGGAGATGAACTGCTCTTTAACAGTCAGCTGAGCTAAATTAGGTCATGTGTGTTAAAAATACCCATCAACCTTTTTTCTACATGATAAACCATTACAATTGTCAAACCATATCCCCAAAACAACTCTAAATACATACAGTAGGTACGGAAAGTATTCAGACCCCTTTAAATTTTTCACTCTTTGTTTCATTGCAGCCATTTTCCAAAAATCAAAAAAGTTCATTTTATTTCTCAGTAATGTACACTCAGCATCCCATCTTGACAGAAAAAAACAGAAATGTAGAAATTTTTGCAAATTTATTAAAAAAGAAAAACTGAAATATCACATGGTCATAAGTATTCAGACCCTTTGCTCAGTATTTAGTAGAAGCACCCTTTTGATCTAATACAGCCATGAGTTGTTTTGGGAAAGATGCAACAAGTTTTTCACATCTGGATTTGGGTATCCTCTGCCATTCCTCCTTGCAGATCCTCTCCAGTTCTGTCAGGTTGGATGGTAAACGTTGGTGGACAGCCATTTTCAGGTCTCTCC
>NC_060162.1:19126882-19131459 GCF_021292245.1 Micropterus dolomieu | reverse complement strand
AGTTTGGCCGGACGGCCAGCTCTAGGAAGGGTTCTGGTCGTCCCAAACGTCTTCCATTTGAGGATTATGGAGGCCACTGTGCTCTTAGGAACCTTAAGTGCAGCAGAAATTTTTTTGTAACCTTGGCCAGATCTGTGCCTTGCCACAATTCTGTCTCTGAGCTCTTCAGGCAGTTCCTTTGACCTCATGATTCTCATTTGCTCTGACATGCACTGTGAGCTGTAAGGTCTTATATAGACAGGTGTGTGGCTTTCCTAATCAAGTCCAATCAGTATAATCAAACACAGCTGGACTCAAATGAAGGTGTAGAACCATCTCAAGGATGATCAGAAGAAATAGACAGCACCTGAGTTAAATATGAGTGTCACGGCAAAGGGTCTGAATACTTATGACCATGTGATATTTCAGTTTTTCTTTTTTAATAAATTTGCAAAAATTTCTACATTTCTGTTTTTTTCTGTCAAGATGGGGTGCTGAGTGTACATTACTGAGAAATAAAATGAACTTTGATTTTTGGAAAATGGCTGCAATGAAAGAGTGAAAAATTTAAAGGGGTCTGAATACTTTCCGTACCCACTGTAAGTGTGGCACAGTCACATACCAGACACAACAAGTAGACATACAGGAATTAGCAGAGGAGCACCATTATGACAACACTGAAACAGTGTCACCACAGTAGCATTAGTAATATATACACTATACACAAACGACTGAAGAACTAAGACGCTCCAAACAATGACAGACGGGTAAAGACAGAAAGGCATTAAGAGATTAAACATGGTGATATATCTGTCTGCCTTTGAGGTAGGTTGGGGGAACTAATGTGAAAATTCCTCATATTTGTTGTTTAGGTTTATTCTTGATTTAGCGTATAGCTTTAACATTAAAGTACAAGATTAATGGCATTCAATCCATATCCAGAGTCCAAATTTCAAGAAACATCCTGCTGTGCAAGCTAGATATTGGATTTGTGTCTGTAAGCTCCCCAATCACAATCTGAACAAAACAAGTTTGACACAAAGACATGAAGTTGGCACCAGCCGCATAATCGAAACTGTTGGTCATGTATAACAAATTCTCACAAATGGAACTTTATATTCACTAATGGGTGCATGGTTTGAAGGGAATTTTATAAATCTTTAGTCAACCTACTATAAAATCTAACAGGAAACTACAAGACTAATCAGGAAACACAAAGAAAACCGTGGAACTGAGGATGCTAATGAACAAAACTTTGCTTACAAACGACCAATATTAGAATATATACCTGGTTTTGAAACCCTTAGTCATGAAAACTGGGCAAAATGAAAAGACGATAACACGTATTTTAGTAACCAATGAGAACCTTCAGAAGTTGCGGTCCTTGTTAGAGTTCTAAAAACAAGCGGAGGCTGGTTTTTGGATCATCCCATTAAAACGTTTATTACAAGACATTAGCCATCAGCAAGTTTAAATTCATCACCACAGAAATGCATCCTCAAACATTACTCGTGCCATCTGTAGCCTTCAGATTCATTGTGAAATCGACCCTGCAAATATAACGTGACCCAGCAGCGCCACCAGTTGTATACTGGATCGATACTGGATGCCATATTTCAGAATATGGAACTTCTATGAGAGGTGTAGTGATGTTAACATTAGCGGCGGGTTCTTCAAGTCTACTGGGGACTCCAGTTCCTAGGAAGAAGAAAAGATCATAAATGTTGTCCCCCTCAATTTATAAAAACATTCTAGCATTCATCTTAATAGTCTGAAATCTGAAAAGTCATAGCATACAAAATATACAGTCTTGCAACTTTTAGAGACACATCTGATTGCTTAGTTTACAAACATAGCTGCCAATTTTAGAATTGATCTCTCAGAATTAAGATATTCTGTATATTTAATAGGCCTAAAAGTTACTCTAGTGTGAGTCGCATGTCTATCAGAAACATTTGTGATTTGTCTCCCTAATAGGTCTTAAATTACAAATTCACTTGACAGGAAGCGATGTTGTGCTGCTATTTTTATTAACCTGGCAAAAGCTTTTGATACAGGAGTAGACCATTCCATCCTAGTGAACTGACCTCCAAAACAAAGAGCATGTGGTTTGGTAGGAAGAACACTCGCTCTAACCCTGGAGTAATTACTGTTGAGGGTGTGGAATTAGAGCAAGTAAAAACATACAAATACTTGGGAGTTTGCCTAGACACACAGTCTTACCCTCATCACACAACAAAGCTACAGGCCAGAGTCAAAGCCAGACTGGGGTTTCTAATCTGTCATCATTCACCCAACCCGCTAAACTCACCCAGATTCAGATGACTATATTACCCATGCTAGATTTTAGTGATGTAATTTATGTCTGCAGGTAAGGGTCTTCCTTCAGTGGTGATATGTTCTTTATCACTCAGCAATCTGATCCCCCCAAAGCTCATCCACAACACATCCCTGCAATCTGTACACCTCCATGAACAGCCATCACTTCATACAACATAATGCATTTATGGTCATTTACAAAATTCTCTTAGGCCTAACTCAGGTCTCAGGTCAGGTTAGCGTCTACTTCATCCCTCCTGCTCAAATCCCTACAGTGAACACATTGCGTCGCACTACCTTTAAGTTCGCTGCACCCAACAACTGGAACCAAAACTCTCGTCACCACTGCCACTTTTAAAGGCAAAAATCACCGACTCATTTACAGAAAACTGTAACTACTTTATATGATGCTATGCGTTTCCATTTTGTTTGTTTTCATGTTGCCCTGCTGCCGTCTTGATCTTAATTATTTGTTGTATCATCTACTGTCTGAATTGTCGTATGTTTTAGCCGGTTATGTTTCTTGTGGTCAGAGTTCTATTATAGTATATAGTATTGTTTTTAAGGTTTATTGTTGGGAGTGTGTTGTCCTGTGTGTTTGGTATGCCATTTTATTTCATCCCAGTACCCATTCCCTACAGGAGACCTTTGTCTCCTGCCAGGCCATTATTGTAAATCAACTGTTCTTAGTTAACTTGCCTGGTAAAATAAAAGTTTCATAAAAATAAAATCCATATTTGTGACTGATAAATCATATTGTTCACCAATATTTCAGGCGTAAACTCGTAAGGTAGTTAGCAATTAACCAGATGGTTAAGTAAACAAACATTACTGGTTTATATTCAAGGTCATATTTTTTGGCTCTCCCTCTCCTTTATTAAGTTATATACTTTATTGTGCATGTAATAGGTTTGCAAAGTGAAAATGCCCAGAGTCCACCCCAAAGGGAGTTCCCATCTCCCACAGAAAACACTGCTCTGAACTGCCTGAAAACAGCTCATTTGTAGTCCAGCCGCTTCCCTTTGATCCCTGTGATGTCACAGCAAAATGCGCGTCATAATACTCGCCTAGTGACTAGTCCGACACGCCCTCAAAAACACTGGTGGAAAAACACACTGAGCTGCAGCACACAGTGACAAGACGTCCACCTGCTGCCTCTCCTCTCCCTTCCAAACACTAGCTACCCTCCAGTCGATGGACTTAAAGTTGTTACTGTGATGTAGCGAGAGCTCAGTTATAACTTTATGGATAAAGATACATTTGTTACAGATTAATAACTCCCCACTCTGAAACTCTTGCTCCAGTCCATGTGGCTAAGCTGGTAAGGGGAACATATACAGCTGAACTGAAGCCGTGTTTACCGGCTTCTCACGACCTGCCCTACTCTGCTTCAGATTGGCTAGTAGTCCTAACTAGGAACTGCGCATGTGCAACTCCCAACAAAGATCTTGTAGAGGCAAGATGCATCACTCCATAACTAAAAGAAGGGCTCACACAGGGTGAAAAGAGGAGCTGCAGTAACGACAAAAAAAATATGGTGTTTTTAGAAAATGAAACCATGTAAACCTGTTCTGGTACCACCCCTAAATAAGATTTTGAACCTGAAAATTAGCACAATATGACCTCTTCAACTAAATTCAGAAATCTGTTCATTCAAATTTTTAGTTGAATGAGGTTTTACCTCAGAGTCTGAATCATAGTTTTCACATGGGAGGCCCATGTTGGCCATCAGAGTTTCTTTCTCCATGGATCTGCTTCTGATAGACGCCCAGGCTCTCCTGTTGAAATGAGATTTAAATCTACATAGGTTACATAGCCCATAATAGTTCTGAAGTCGTGTAAATGTAAAGCCAGGGTGCAAAAGAAGACACTGTTCCTCATGGTCAGTACCTTTTAGCAAAAATAACAGCAGCAACCATCAATATAGCAATGAGGAAGAGGACACCCAGGACCACAGCAACGTGGCTTTGTCCAGTCTCTGTCTCTTGACAGAACTCTCCCTTGTAACCAGTCATACACTGGCAGCGAGTGGCTTTGCCTTCTGTGATGCAGTTGCCATAACCGTTGCAGTGTTGGAGATCACATGATGTGGATGAGTCTTTAACTGACAGAACAGAGTTCTTTTGGCTCTTGGGATGAGGCGACGAAGAAGACTGGGGGAAGCTGCCATCACTGGCTTTGTTCCTGAAGGAGGCAGAGTTTGTATCTGGACCTGAAGAGAAAATCATTGTTAGTGAGGCTGGAATTGTTGTAGTTGGGGGGGGGGGGGGGGGGGAGAA
>NC_060162.1:19114180-19126862 GCF_021292245.1 Micropterus dolomieu | reverse complement strand
GGGGGGGGGGGGGGGGGGGGGGGGGGGGGGGGGGGGGGGGGGAATAAAGGTCTATAATGCCCGGGGAAATAAAATTCTTAAATTTAAAAGTTCTGCATGGTGTTTATCAATACCAGTGAATCAGATGATCAGTGACTGAAATGTCTGTGTGGGTCACAAAGATCTTTCCACCTCCCTTTGGATGAAAACTCACAGTCATGTTCGTCTGACTGGTCTGGACAGTCCACATATCCATCACAGAACTTGCTGCTGCTGATACACTTGTAACCGTCAAAGCACGATTCTTCCCCAGTGGGACAGTTGGGAAGCGGAGAACAGGAAGTGGCACCAACAGCGTAGAAGCCCCGCCCGCATTTACATGTCCGACCTCCAGGATATGTCAGACACAGATGGACACATCCGCCGTTGTTGTTGGAGCAGCTATTAGTTCCTGGAGGAAACAGGTAAAAGAGGATCAACAAATTAAGCAACACAAATCCTTCACTGTCACTGGGAGGAATTTAAAGTAACTGCTTTTCACAACTAAAATAAAGCATGAGAAAATACACTATAAACATCAAGAAAAAATTTCAAATGGATGGGAATAGTCTCAGCAGCATTTATTTGCTATAGGATCCTCATTATCTTCCAATACGGTTGCTAGTCTTTCTGGAGGTTTAAAGATGAGCAATGTATCTTAACATAGTTAAACACATTAATGTTCTATTGTGGGTAAATAGTTGTCTACATATGGCTGCTTGCATCTTACGGTAATGTGGGAACAACAAGGGCGCACACTTGACCATCCATTAGATCTCCTCCCTTGTGCTATATACACACAAAAATCAGGGCCTTCTGGCTGTGTGTCATGACATAATACGCATTGGTGCCGTACGGACTGCTTAGTGTCCAGAAAGCCATTTGTCAATGAATAACTGAACGCGGGCGTCTGGATGTGTGCAAAAATGGAATATTCACATTTCTGCTTTTGTTCACATAGCTGTATTTATCTGGATTATCTCAGCTGAATGTGTGACTTCTGTGATTATTTGGGGGGAAATTATAATTTGTACTTTTAAAATTTGTGAAGTTACTGCTGTGTGCTCCATGAGTCTTCAACTACCAAAGATTCTTTCAAATTATACTTCTTGAATCAGACCATTTGTTCACTTGCGCAAAGTTAGTTTTAATATTTTGGTAACCAACTTTTTTCCAGCTCTATAGCATTTAAAGTGTATTTTTTATGCAACAATAACACTGACTATTCAGTTGTTCCTGAAATAAATCAGTCAGCTGTATATCTTTGATTCAGATGCAGCTTTACTGCTCATCACCTTATGAAGTTGGTTTTAATAAGATATGATATATTCTACTGTAACTTCATTTGTAATTGTTGCCATTTTATTCATATGCCAGTAGAATAAATTATTGTAGTTATCCATATATACACACAAACAAACAAGACAATACACTTTACTTTGAAACAGTATTTTTGCATATGTAAGCTTAGACTACAAGTGTGACAGGTTTAGAGAAAAAGCAAGAGGGAGTGTCGTCAGTGTGTGTTTGTGGTCTCACTGCAGCACACAGTAAAAGCATTTCCCCACAGCCTTCTAAGCCCCATCTCTCTGCAGGTATCACATCACTCTGCCACCTATTCAACTATTCAGCTCAAAGTGAGTCTTTTGATTCTGCCCCGAGTGTCCGATAACACCTTTTCTGCTTCCTGCCTTCAGAAATTGAAGGCAAAGCTGAAGTCAATATATACACAGTATGTGTACAGATAGTGTAATTCCTGATTTGTGACTAAAACTGGTTTTGCGTGCTGACAGTGTGCTGCAAGTCTGTTAACATTTCAAACCTGGCCAGGAATTAATGCATTATGTGATGAGGAGTTCAGTGCAGAGCAAAAACTTTCACCGACCAAACAGTTTGCTTTTAATCCAGAGTCTCCACATGAGTCAAGCTCTCATTTGTTTTATTTTGCTTAGCCATTTTAAACTATTGTATAATTTTATATGCCTCTTATGGTCTCATTGCTTTATTAATGTCATAGGCCTTGTTAGAAAGTCTGGACCTCCGTCGCAATTGGAGGGCGAGATGATGAATCTCCATTTCTCATGCTTCCGCAATAGAAAGCCGCCTCACCAGCATATGTAGCTACTAACGCCTACGTCACTACCACAGCAACCCATGCAGATAGGTTGGTGATGTCTGGACAAGCAAATCTAATCAGATCACTTGCAAATCGCGCAAGCAGTCTTTCTTAAAGATCTGATTTGAGAAACAAATCTTATTTGCCTGCAGTCTGAACTTAGCCTCAGTGATTCCTGCTCCGTCTCCCTCTTCAGACTCTTTGTATTCAGTCTGTTCTGGAATTTTCTACACGCCGTCACACCTGACCTGCCATCTAGTGGTCATCAGAGTGTCTCATTCGTGTCACTTGCCTGAAAAGAGATCCCCTGCTTGAAAATCTGTTCCCTCATGCCATCAACTTCAGTATACAGTAAATAGAGGACAACTTTCAGTACACATTTTGTATGTTGCTGTAGCTTTCTAGTCATCCCTCCGTGTTTCCTTTTACCTGTTATTTTCCTGACTAGTTGTTGTTCTGTAGTTTTTTTTTTTTTTTAGCAGACTCTGCATGTATTTTTGCAGATTGTAGCTTTACTTCTAAACTTACCAATCCAATTGCTTTTCACTCAACCTGCGGGGTCAAAAGCAAGATAGGTACATACCAGACTGACTGTCACTGCTATAGGCTCTGACTTCCACCACGCTGGTCTTCGTCTCAAACCACAGTTGGTTAGGCTGGAGACCGTCACTGAACCACAGTTTGGTTACATCTTAACAGTTTGGAAACAAACAAAAATGCAAAAATTCTATTAAGCACTTAAAAACCCTCAACAACTACTGAAGTTTCTACAGTGCAGAAATCAGAAGCTAGCGGGTAGAGTGGATAGTGAGGAAACACTTAATGTGTTTATTTGTCGGACTGAATATCAAGAAGCTATAACTGGTATGGTAGAGAGTAGTGATTATGAATGGATGTCTGACAGAACAGATTGCAGAGAAGAGGTTGACTGAATAATTCATTGTTACATTAGTCTTTGATGCCACCTGCTGCCTGAAGGGGATAAAGACGGATGGAATGCATGTGAAAGCTTTCAGATGTACGAGAAATTTAATTACACAAGCAAGACTGAACAGGTTATTAGAGTGGAACAAAGAATATGTCTTTTCCCAAAGACATTGAGTGTTTTCAAGTGAGTGAAACTGTGTTTTTCCTAACCCTAAGCAACCACCCCCCAAACCATCAAAACAAACAGTGCTTCCATCCTTACCTTTGTCTAGAGTGACCCAGAGGAGGATGTTCTCGGTATATGTAAAAGAGATGAGCAGACCTGGCCCTGTTTTGTACCGTTTATATCCTGTTCCATCCGTTCCAATAGAGCTGATTACACCTTCACCTGGACCAAAAAAAAAGAAAAAGTAAAAATCAGACAAGTACACACAGGCAGAAGCAAGCCAACAAAAACGTGATCTTATTAAGTCATCAGGTATGTGAGATTTTGTACTCCTCACCTGTGTCAGCCCAGTAGATCATGGTCCCTTGATTGGAAAAGACCAGCGAGGTGGGGATGCTGGACTTCCTCCACAGCACTGCTTTGTTACGGCCGTCCATCCAGGCACAGTCCACCTCTGTCTGGCTTTTCCCACCTGTCTCAGTTATTGCTGTGTAGCAAAGTCGGCCAGAGGGGGGATGCAGTGCAATGGATGTGGTGCCCTGAAGGGACAAACGAGCCCTGGGCTTAATTTTCCAGGAAACGCAAATGACGTTAAAAACAAGGAAAGGAGCTAAAAAGAAATGTCTTAAGGGTAAAATATATATACTGCCTTGTTGTACATCAGAGGCCCTGGAAATTTCTGCTGACTTTTATAAAAAACACTACTTTTAACTCTGTCAACTTACCATTTACAGGATAAAGGCTCCTGAGAATATCCAAACATATGTGACAGACATTTTGTTCTTTCTGCCGATAACTGCACTTTTTTGTTATTCATGAGGAATTTCCAAACTCTACAGCAGATACTTGCAGGGCCAGCTCAGAATTACTACTACTGTGCAGTATTTGAGTTTGCCAGAGGCGGTTGGAAAAGAGGTGCTGCATTTGTGATGCTGAGTACATGCAGAAATTGGATTTGTCTGCACTCGCTAATACTGAAAATACAGATTTAAAAATCCCAGATTGAAGAGGTACAGCTCAACAATGTTAATCGGTCTGTGTCCATTTACATTTTGATAAAATTAACCCACCTGTTTAAAACTGATTTTAAATATAGGAGACAGGACAATATCAGAGAAGTAAGAAGGGGTAGTCCGAAAAGTCAAGAAGTTGTAGCAGGAGAATGTATGTAGGGAGGCAGGAGCCATGTAAATGTCAGAGGTAAAAGAAATGTATTAGCAGAAAACGCGTGTGAGCAGTGAAGCTGAGCCTACTTCACCTCCAGTGATCCCTGCAGCAGTGAGGTGGTGTAGCCATCATGGCGGGTGGTCACGTGGAGATCAGGCCTCTTGGTGCTGCTCCAGTAGAGGTTGTTGGTCACCCAGTCAACTGCCAAAGCCGTGACTGAATCCTCCTTGTGGGACAGAGGGGTTTAGTTTCCAGAATCAAAACTTCATCTGGAAGTTACATTTTTTACTGGAGAAATGCTGGCTTGAAACTGAAGCTGAGCAAGAATCAGTAATGTCGTGGAACAAGGTTTGTTTGCAACAGCATAGTAGTGGATTATTCAAAGGCTCTATCAAAATAGGATACAGATCGATAAAACTCTCAAACCTTCCTTACCCATAACCAAAATTAAACTGGCCCATTTTTGGCAAGGGCACAGAGCTAATCAAACTAAGTGGGCAATTATTAGCCAGGAAACACTGAATGTCATGAAACATATTCAACATGCGTATGTTATTAAAAAAAAATTCCACAAAACATGGATCAACAAAAAAGCAAAATATTTAAGGCCTTAAATGCCATTTTTGCCAGGATTAAAGAAGTTGCCATTTCCCTTTTGTTTATGCCTACCTTCAGCTTTAGGATTTGTCTAGAAGGCGTCAGTTCCTGTCTCGACCTGGAGCCGTTCAGTTGCAGCACATCCACAGATCCTTGTCCTGCGTCAGCCACATACAGAGAAAGCTCCTGGATGGACACGTCTAGCGCTGAGGCCTCAGTTACACCGGGTAGGGATAAAACTCGGCTGGTTGGCATTTTTTTCAGAGCAACACCATCACGCCACATGGATTGCAAGTAAATCTACAAGTAGTTGGAGGGTGAGGTAAAAAGGAAGAGATGAGCAAGAGTGAGCGGGAGAAGAAAAGCAAGACAGTATTAATTAAAAAAAGGCCTTCAACCAGAAAGTAGACCACTCACCTGACTGACTGTGGTACGAGACAAAAGCAGGATGAAAGTTGACTCCATAGGCAGGGAGCAGGTAATCTTGTCCTTAGAAAGTAGCAGTCCCTTTGGGCATTGACAAACTGCTGTAGGCCCCCTCACAGTTGGAGCTCCCGGCGAACCCAGGGCTCCTGATCTGCCTCTTGCTGCCGGGGCCAGGAGGCAAAGGTGGGAGCACTGCAGCTGTTCACAGGGGCTGGATATGGCTGGCTGGGAAAGGGCATGCATCAGCTGAGGAGAGAGGAAACGTATATCAAGGCTCACAGCTGTGACTTAACTCATTGATGCCTTAATTTATTTACAATTATATAAGAATGTATTATTTTGTTTTCATTAGCTTGAAAGCTAATGCTAAATTAAGTGGAGATTGTTAATGCACAAACAGGCATTGGGGGAATACATACTCCATCTCGGCTGCAGTCTGAAAAGAAGCGGTGTGATGTCAATTTGTGACAATTGCCGTTAAAATACTAAAGTAGTATTTGGGCAGAAAGACCTTATTTAGCTGCGAGTTGAAACGTTTTAGAAAATCATGGTCATACCAAACAGTGATATACTCATAAGATACAAATATGTTAAAATAATGAAGCTCTTCAGGAGGTATAACCAGTTCATTAGAAGTTGAAGGACTCACCTTCAGTCCAAATGGCTGCCCTGGTCTCTTCAGAAGAACCTTTTGATGTTTGCCGGTATTCTTATCAGCTGAGCGGATGGTTCTTCTTTTTGTGTCAGACCAGAAGACTCTGTCATTGAAGACCGCCACAGAGAAAGGGCTTGGCGTTTCGGCTAACTGGAGGAACTAGTGAGAGAAGGGCATCAACATCAACAGCTGACAGTCCACTTCATGACGGAATCGGGAGTTTTCCTAAGAGGATGCTAAAACTTTGAGGGTCATTCAAATATCAGCTGATTGCGTTTACCTTGATGCTGTCTCCGTCCAGAGACGCTGAGCCGATGCAGCGCACCTTCTCATCGGCCCAGTACACCCTGTTTTCTAGGAGGTCATAGGCTAGACTGACTGGCCAGCTCAAGCCTCGGCTCACCACCACCTTCCTCTGTGAACCGTCCATCCCAGACCGCTCGATCTGAGGGGTGCTGCCGATCGCAGACCAAAGCATCAACCTGAAAAGTGTTGATTACACAAACATACAATGAAGGATTTCGTGTTGAAATGGGGCGCAAAAAAAAAAAAAAAAAAAAAGCATGCAAGGTTGAGAATCTCACCCTCTGTGTGGCAGAAGGACCAATGAGCTTGGCTGCTCCAGATCTTCACCCAGGACCACGGTGTAGTCCTGAGATCTCACTGTGGCATCGCTGAGCTTCACAGCCAGAATCTGGCCCACCAGTCCATCCACCCAGTAGAGGTTCTTACCAACCCAGTCCACCGCGATGAAATCAGACTTCACTCCTGTAACAAGATATAATTTGAATACTGAAAATGAGGGTTGCAGTTTAAACTTCCCAAATTAAATTGTTATCATTACTTTGTGCGGCTTAAATTAAGCACACATTCATTCCATTAGTTTACCATTTTCTTAAAATCCTGTTTAGTGAGCCTCTAAAACAACGCTTTATTAGGTAGAGTTCCTCAGACAGTACCTTTGATAAGTGTCCCTTTGTTGTTTGAGACAGTCATGTCAGCCCAGCGGATGCTCTGGTAGTCGGGGCTTAGCCAGTAAACTCTCTGTTGAGCCCAGTGATAATCCAGTGAGAAGACTGGTCGACTGGCAGAGGACAGAAGACGCAAGGTGCCACTATGGACTCCCAGTAGTAACAGCTCTGATTGCACAGACGCCAGAAGCAAAGGCTCATCTGGAGATGAAAACATGACTAGTATGTTATTGTGGGTCTTTCCCTTAAGTAACAGACCAATACAACTGCATAAAAACTGAAGAGCAAAGATCATTTTGGAAACGATTCATAAATAAAATCACCCACTTTCTGGAACAAGATTTTTCTAAATTTTGTATAGTTAATCATAACTGAAGTATATGTTCTCCTACATGTGGTCTGACAAGCATGAAGTAATCTATAAAAACAAAAAGAATGATTTTCCAAAGTTGTATTGGTTTGCTGGGACTAAAATCTGTGACATCCACAGCACTGCAGTGTTGAGCAGGAATGAGACTTTTAGGTCATATCAGAAGGCATCATGGAAGTTCATTACCCAAGTCACTCCATTTACAGTAAATTGTTATGATATACTACCATTAAACCTAGCACAGACCCTGCCCCACAATACCTTTTGTCTTGCAGCTTTTGTTGTCAGGCTCCAGGAAGAAGCCAGGGTAGCAATGACAGCTGTAAGACCCACGGGTGTTCAGGCAGGTGTGTTTGCATCCAGCATGTGACATACTGCACTCGTCAATGTCCACACAGGACACAGCGCTATAGTGCAGTCCAAAACCTGCAGCACAGTAACACCTCTGAGGGGAAAAAATTAGTGTTAAAAAAAAAAATTTTTAAGGGTATTTTCAAGCCAAGTAGGAGCTTGGTGCACACTCATATGCAAATGGATTCAAAATATTGTGTACATGTTTCTCTAACTGATAGACTGATGAAATGTGACATTCGTAAATGGACAAGAGTGAAAACTCTTGCTTGAATTTGTGCCCAGGGTAGCTTGCTTGCCTTACCATGAAAGCATACTGGGCTTATGTGTGGGACAAAACAGTGCTAACCGCTTTGGACAGAAAAACATACACCTGTTCTGTACTGACCGGTCCATTTGGGGTGCTGACACAGTGGTGGTCACACTGAGGAGCTGATGAGCTGGAGCAGTTCCGTTGAGCGCATCCCATGCCTTCATCTGAACGGTCGGCGCAATTGGTGAAGCGGTCACACACCAGACGGGGGTCCACACACTCGCCGCTGCCACACTGGTAAAGGTGAGAGGGGCATTTTCTCTGGCTGCCTGTGAAAGCAGATGCACAGAGTCACTGTGTGTCAGAGGTCCTCTACAGTGGTTAAAATACTTCACTGTATTGGAAAACATTTCATAAGCAAACTAAACAAAAACAGTTGTATGGACTTTAGACAATGAAATGGGATAGGAAAAATTACAGTGATGGAGCGGCCTCCTCCATGTATTGCTATAATGTGTGATGCCCATCCCTGGCAGCTTAGTGTACCTCAAAATTACAGTATGGATGAATGACCAAAGAAAACCATACACCTCATGATTTTGAAGAGTGATTAGATCATCAGTGTATATCTAATCCAAATAGGTGTGAATGCACCTCATTATGCGAGACAAAAGTGTCTGAAGCAGCGGTGCCGGTGAGAAGCCGAGCAGCGGTGAATATTTAACAAACATGCTCACATTTGTCCTCGTCCATGCGGTTGTGACAGTCCTCCTTCCCGTCACACTTCCAGGACAGCGGGATGCACTGACTGCTGTCTCCACACTGCCACTGGTATTCCCTGCACTTTGCTGGTGGCGACACGCAATTCTGGATACAGATGAGACCAAGTTACAACCACTGAAGCGTTCACTTCACTCCTCCATTTGTCAAGCAGAGCTCCAAAAACACTTTATGTTTGAGAAGCAAGGAAAGTCGTATCATCATATTATAGTATTTATCAAGCTTCTCAGAATTACTCATACCACTAAGAATTGACTTAAGAGTAAAAAGCTATGTTTAAAAGTTAGTTATCAGGCATCTCAGTCCTAATTTAAGTGAAGTGTAGGACTAAATCTTAAGTGTCAGTCTGAGAGCTGATTCATGACCCTTTATTGTGCCGTAAACCGGACGAGATTTTACATTCAACACACATTTGTAATAATTTGAGAATACATCACTTTCATTTAATATCATGTCATGGGTAGACCTACACCATCTGGGTACCACTTCCAAAATGATGTAGTCTGCATCAAACAACTTAAAATGTTCTTAAATAACTGATACTTAGCTTAAAGAAATTTGATAACTTGCTTTTTAAATTGGAAGGAGGAGTAAATTTCCTGATTTCTCAGCACTTAAGACTAAAATGGCACTTTGACAAGCTTGATAAATATGGGCATATATAATTGTTAATACACCTCAATCCAATTGTAGTACCTTACCTTCTCGTCTGACCCATCTTTGCAGTCGTCCTCGCCATCGCAAAGCCACTCTTTCTGCAGGCACTCGTGGCTGTTCGGGCACCGGAGCTGTGTTGGGCAGCGCGGGGGTCTTGTGCAATCCACCTCGTCAGAACGGTCGCTGCAGTCAGCATAACCATCGCATCTCAGAGCCTCAGATACACACTGACCGCTGGCACAGCGATACTGGTTAATTGCACAAGCTACCAAAGCTGGAGAGAAGAAAACCGAAGTGTGGATGTCATCTGATGTTTGTAGACATGTTATGTTCCTCTCCATTTTACAAACATTTAATGTAAGATTGTTGCACAGTAAATATCACCTACCACACTTTTCCTCATCTGACCCATCAGCGCAGTCTCTCTCACCATCACAAAGGAAGGTCTTTGGTATACAGCGAGTGTTGTTATCACAGCGCTGATGGCAGCCCCGACTCAGACTTGCACAGTCCATTTCATCTGAGCGGTCTTGACAGTCACTCTGCCCGTCGCACACCTGCTCCGGTGGGATACATCTATTCCCGTGAGCACACAGGAACTCATCTGGGGAAGAGAAAAGGACTCTTGCATGTGGAGCATTCATTTTTGTAAATCATCACCGACTGATCTAACATTTAAACTATCCAATTCATAAATTATTATCCATTTACTGTTCTATGTAAACACTCCGGTGGTTTCCTAGGAAGTGATCAAATCTACCTCAGGACTAAGAATAAATAAACCCAAAGAAAAAGCTACTAATGCCATCTACAGTAATTCCACAGAAATGAGAATGCAATAGGAGGTTTATGGTGTTGCTTTAACAATACTTCAGATTCAGAACAGATTGACACACTAAAGTCCATTAACATTATGAATGACTACATAGACATTTTACATGCAATTAAAGTAGCCAAATGTGGCGTTGCTTTTTCCAGCTCAATGCACAAAACAAACCTGCTTTGCACAGAGTAGCACATTCCTCTTCGTCTGATCCGTCCTGGCAGTCTGCCTCTCCGTCACACACATGGCTGTACATAACACACTCCAGGCCATCTTTACATGGCTTGAAACCTGTACGGCACCTCAGAGGGGCTGAGCTGGCACTGAGCATATCAATGGAGGCTTGGCAGAGAGAAGAATGTGCGTTTAAATGGGTTACAGAGACACCAAGATTAGATTTTGAGAGCTGGACATGGAAAAAGTAAAGTCGGGATTGTTTTCTTTGATTAACAAATGATGCAAGCAAAACTTTTGAGCTTATTAGCTGGTCAAAAGTGAGTGGTTATGACGGACTTTTGGCTGAGGTGCAGGTCCTAAATGGTTGATAGTGTGTTGAGAGGTTGTTGCTATGACAGCTGCTAGGGTGGTGATGGATAGTTTACCCGTGTTTGGGAAGTTTGTTACCTGGTTGCTATGGCAATCTAAGTGTTTGGCAAGGTGTAGCTAGGTGGATGCTATGTTATTGCTGGATCGCATTTCTCTTGTTGGCTTACATGGAGAAGTACGATCTGCTGATTGACACTGCTTCTCATCTGAGCCGTCGGGACAGTGGGCACGACCGTCACACACTTCCATCCTTGGAACGCACGCCCGCCGGTCGCGGCACAAGAAGTCATCTGATGTGCAAGAAAACAAGGACGAGTTGATACAGTAGTGAAGGTTCTGCAAAAATAGCAACTGAAATATTTTACACATAATTTCAAAGAAGCCTATAGAGCAGAGTATTCAAACTACAGCACCTCCACTTTATCTTGGAAAATCTCCCACAGTGAGTCCATGCCGTCACCGGATACCAAAACAATTGCCTTGCAATGATTACTGGAATTGGACATACCTGGGTTTATACACTGGATCAAACAGTTGTTTTCATCAAATCCATCAGGGCAGTCTCTTTGTCCATCACACAGCTGATTTTGAGAGAGACACTGCGATGAACCTGGACAGAGAACTGAAGGAGTGATGCACGCCGATGCCGAAGCAGGTACAGGAGATGCCGTTGTTGCAGCAGTAACAGGGTCTGGAAAGGAGAAAACTAAGTGCTAAACGCAATATTTGTAGCCCTCACTGGCAGGACTGTGGGCTGAAGGAACATGCCCATGTAAAAGGTGATAACTTGTTTGAACTCAATTTATTCCATTATGTTCATTCATCATTTCCATCGCTATGTTTATAGCCACACATACGGTTTTCAAATTCTTGTTGGTGGTAGGAATATCACCAGTGAATGAATCCCAGAAATCTGGATCTGAAGACTTACGGCAGTCCAGCTCATCTGTGCCATCCACGCAGTCTCGTTCTCCATCGCACAGGAATTTCTTTGGGATGCAGCGTTTGCCGTCGGCACAGAGATGCTCACAGCTCTTGGTTCGTTCTCTGCAGTCCATTTCATCAGACTGGTCCCGACACTGTGACTTCCCATCACACACCTGTGCCTCAGGGATGCACATCTTCCCGTGGGAGCACTGAAACTCACCTATGGTGGGGCATAAATAAAGGGTATGACTATTTGATTCAAACAGCATTACAGCTAATCTTTAAAGTGCTCATTCACAGTAACTATTTGTAAATAGTTTCAGTCTACTGTTCAAGTTTAATTTCTTCTTGTGTCCTAGTATTTTATTGATTTTCCTCATTGTAAAGGGCACAGCAAAAAAATAAAATAGCCTATATAAAAGGATTAAAATAAAATTGCTAATGTCCCGGTTGAACAAGTTTTATCAGATTTAATCAAACGTTGACAGTGATACGACCTTGTTTGCAGGTTTCTGTGCATCCCTGTTCATCAGATCCATCCATACAGTCATTCTCTCCGTCACAAACGTGGCTGTATAAAACACACTCTGTGCCGTCATTACATGGCTTGGAGCCCATGCGGCACTTCAAGACGTTTGCCTGAGCTGCGGGGGGAGTTGCGCTCAGACAGCCGACCTCATCCGAGCCATCGAGGCAGTGAGAGCGGCCGTCACAAACCAGACTGCTGGAGACGCAGCTCCGTCGGTCCTTGCAGAGGAAGTCATCTACAGAGAGTAACAATTGTCAGACATGAGTGGAATTCATTCTGCCACTAGTCCACGTTGGTTGGGAACGCATTTTCAAAAGAATCAAATATATTAACTTTGTGACTTACTCTTGTTAGGGCATCTTTTTATACAGCTCTCATCAGATCCATCAGGGCAGTCCTTTCT
>NC_060162.1:19112495-19114160 GCF_021292245.1 Micropterus dolomieu | reverse complement strand
TTGCGCTCAGACAGCCGACCTCATCCGAGCCATCGAGGCAGTGAGAGCGGCCGTCACAAACCAGACTGCTGGAGACGCAGCTCCGTCGGTCCTTGCAGCGGAAGTCACCTAGACAAACATTACGGAAAACAAATGGAGCTTTGAACCAATCTGCTGAGCATAATTCATTTTCAAAATTTTAAGAAAAAAAAAAAAAAAAAAAAAAGCACAACATTGGGAATTAAGAGAACATAAACTCCGCATTAAAGGCTTACTTTTCAAGGGACAGATCCATTCATCCATTTTCACACAATTCTGCTCATCAAAGCCATCGGGACAGTCATTACGCCCGTTGCAAAACTGGCTCGGAGAAATGCAGAGGTGAGCAGAAGAACGGGGACAGAGCACAGAGGGGCTGCTGCAGGCCGGAACAGTTGGAGCAGGTAGCATTTTGATTGATGCATCAATATTTGGTTTTGTTGGAGTGGTGGTCTGTTCTGTGGCATCTTGTAGATACAGTAATAACATAGTAAGAGTTTAACCAAATAGGATACATTTGTAAAAATATAATATTACATAGTCGCAAACCTACCTGGAAGAGTTTTTCATCATTAGAAAGAAATTATATCAGTAATCCCTGCTGTAGCTGCAAGCGACATTATGTTTCAGGAAACTCACCACATCCCTGTTCATCAGATCCATCCCTACAGTCCTTGTCCCCATCGCACAGGTGGCTGTATAAAACACACTCTGTGCCGTCATTACATGGCTTGGAGCCCATGCGGCACTTCAAGACGTTTGCCTGAGCTGCGGGGGGAGTTGCGCTCGGACAGCCAACCTCATCCGAGCCGTCGAGGCAGTGAGAGCGGCCGTCACAAACCAGACTGCTGGGGACGCAGCTCTGTCGGTCCTTGCAGAGGAAGTCATCTACAGAGAGTAACAATTGTCAGAGACATGAGTGGAATTCATTCTGCCACTAGTCCACGTTGGTTGGGAACGCATTTTCAAAAGAATCAAATAATTAACTTTGTGACTTACTCTTGTTAGGGCATCTTTTTATACAGCTCTCATCAGATCCATCAGGGCAGTCCTTTCTTCCATCACAAAGCTGTTTTGGGTTGATGCATAAAGAAGAATCTGGACACAGAATTGAAGGGCTGGTGCAGGGTGGCTTGGTGGGAGGCTGAATAAATGGCTCGACGGGTGCAGGAGATTCATTTAAGTGGAGATTTTCTGCAAGCATGGTATCGGCAGCATTACAAACATTACACCAAGAATTAGTTGAATAAGTTCTTTTACATCTATTAACACTGTAGAAGAAAACCTGGAATCAATACTCACTACATTCTTCTTCGTCTGATCCATCCCGGCAGTCTCTCTCTCCATCACAAACGTGACTATAGAGAACGCATTCAGTGCCATCTTGACACAATCTGGAGCCCATGCGGCACTTCAAGACGTTTGCCTGAGCTGCGGGGGGAGTTGCGCTCAGACAGCCGACCTCATCCGAGCCATCGAGGCAGTGAGAGCGGCCGTCACAAACCAGACTGCTGGAGACGCAGCTCCGTCGGTCCTTGCAGCGGAAGTCACCTAGACAAACATTACGGAAAACAAATGGAGCTTTGAACCAATCTGCTGAGCATAATTCATTTTCAAAATTTTAAGAAAAAAAAAAAAAAAAAAAAA